>NC_034600.1:70668564-70691948 GCF_900095145.1 Mus pahari | reverse complement strand
TACATTGTTGTTCACAAGCATACTTACATTGTTGTTCACAAGCATACTTACATTGTTGTTCACAAGCATACTTACATTAGCACCACCACATCTGCTGACATTTGCCATAATTTTACATGCAAGGGGAAACTTGTGCCAAGACAAAAATTAGTTGATACATGCTCATTCACATCTATAAGAAAACCATGTACACACCCAGAACACATAGTACACACATAAGATGACACATACGTAGAAACTACATTGTTATGTCAATGATTAACTTGATCTTGCAGAAAATACAGCCTCACTTTTGTAACTACACAACCTTTAAACCTATTAAATAAAGCTTTTAACCCCAAGCAAATACCTTTGGTCATAAAAATAAAACACAATAAAAGCTTAGCTCATCTCCCCAGCATCTGGAAGGGACCAGGGTAAGAGTTATTTCTGCCCAGCTGAGACTCCAAAATGGGCTCTGACCACGTCTAACTCCCAAACACAGATAATACCCATATCATTGCCTCTTCATATGGGCATGCAATGAAAACACATGAAATTCTGCTTTAAAGAGAACACACTGCTTAAAGCCATAGGCATGGAGAAGTCAGCTAAGAGCTGAAAGTCACTTAATGGAGCTCCCTGTCCCTACCCTCTAAACATGGCTCTCATGCCTCAGGCCCTGTCCTCAACACAGTGCAGACAAGTGTTCACACCAACAGGGGACAGCCAGCCACTGCCACCAACATCATCCTGTGACCCTCCCTTCCCTGGTGGCACCTCACTTCACTCTGAACTCCATGTCCTTCTCCTCTGTTCCTCCTAACGTCCTGGTTGCATGGTGCTTCCTTGCACTTAATACTGTTGGCTTCCAGAACATGCTCTGAGTCCAAGTGACAGTTTCACTCCATGTCCATGACAGAGGGAAGCAACATGTGCTGCTAATTTCTGTCATCACAGAAACCTCCTCGGAGACAGATATCAGTGAGCTCCTTGGGCCCCTCACTCTACCTCACTGTGACATTCCAGCCAGCCAGGGAAGACACTTGGCAGAACCAGCGCAGGGCCCTTGATAGTGGTGAACCGGAAGTCCTTCTGCCTCCACTGGGGCCTCTGAACAAGTCTAGAGTCAACCCAGTCACAGGCAACGGCAGAAACACAATTAAAACCCTGAGAGGAAACTAAGGTTTTTGCGCATATCTGCCTGTCCACAGAGCTTGAAAGTTGCTATTCTTGAGATAAGCACTCAACTTCTGAAAAGCATTCGGTTGCTAGAATCGGTGTGCTGCACCAGAGATCCCTCTGACGAACAGGAGGCAGAGCCATCGTGTCAGGAAGTGGGAAAAGAGGAAGAAAATAAGATGCAGATTCCACATAAAAACGAATGGCAATCTCCAGTACTAAAGACTGTGAGTACGTCGGCACAAAATTCATTTACTGGCCTTTGGTCAGGCGTCCCTCTGCTGTTTATCTTTTTTTTCAAAAAAAAACAAAACATTGTCTTAAAATTATCATTTCAATGAGCAAAACAGCATCGGTTTAAACCTAACTGTGCACTTGGTCTCCTGGAGTCCTTAGAGAACCAATGGAAATTTCTGACAGTGACATAATCCTCTTCTCTGAGCCAATGAACACCTCTAAGAGTGACATAATCTTCTTTTCTGAGCCAGTGAAAATTTCTGACAGTGACATCATCATCTTCCCACCTAATTTGACTTAGCAGCGCAGTCTCTTTCTGTAGACTAATGAGCAGGAGATTCTAGTTCCTTCGATAGGTGAGTCCTCAGAGCTCCCATGAGCCCAGCAATGTTACATGTTCTGGTATTTCATGGCCTCCCTCAGAGAAAATACAGGACCATCTTAACACTGACACTCTACCTCATGTGCCTCGAGTGTTCATTGGAAGAGTGAACACACCCACTACAGAGCCAGACACCAACAGGGAAGGTGACCCCAAAGTCTAAGTAGAACTCCCAAACATGGGGTCTGTCCAACACCCGTGGCCGGAAACGGCAAAGGGAGGAAGTGGCGGGGAGGATGGCGTTGATCAAAGCATACTATATTCACGTGTGACATTTTCAAACAATAAAAGAGGTAGATTGACGAATCCATATGAATAAATGGGTAAGCTCCGCACGGTGCTAGCACTTGCCAAGTGGAGACAGAAGGATCAAGAATTCAAGGTCAATTCTCTGTTACATAATTAGGTTGAGGACGGCCCGGGCTAGATGAGATACTAAATCAAAAACCCAGATAAAATAAGTAAATTAATAGGTACCAGCGAGGCTAAGGCAGGAGAATGAACAGAGCCCAAAAATTCAGTCAGGATGAATAGCAGGAATGCATGGTTTCTCCTAGATGTCCCGTGAACTGCTGTCTCCCCCCAAATTGAGAATCTCTTAAGAACACTGTACTGAGAACTCCTTTTGATCAAAACCATTTAACACAGTTACATACTATGGCATGAATACGACCATGTTCGTGATTCTCAGGGAAGTTCGTGTCCTCATGAAGGCTGCTGTGCTAAGAAATTAAACATTTGTTTGGTCCCCAGAGTATCAGCCAGAGAGAACACACTTCATGATGAGCTGTCTTGAGTTAAATTTGTATGGAGTCACATGAGACTCTGGACTTTGGATTTTAAGATGGTGCAAGACCCATTTAAGACTTTGGAGGAATTTGGGTGGGATGAAAGTATTCTTAGAAAACAAGAACTGGAGAAGGGACTGAATTTTCTGGTTTGAATGTGATCCCTCAAAGCCTGAGTGTTGGAAACAATCTCCTGTCCCTCGTAAGTGGATGAAAGCCGGCTGTGCCCTCTGCACAGGAACTCTGCCATGTGCTGTCTCCCCGGCGTCTCCACAGCACATTTGCTGATTTTGCCATGACCGTCGCTGTCGTAAGTTACAGCAGGCTATCCTCCCCTGGTGCTGAGCAGATGCTGAGCCATGCTCTGGACTTATCAATCTCCACATGTGACAGAGTTTTATGACTTTCTACTTGACCTAGTATTTGGGTGTGGGGCAAGTAGAACCGTGCCACCAAACAGAAGAACTGGTAAGGTCAAACAGACACAAAAAAGAAAAAAGAAAAAAAAATCTCATAACTGAGAATGGTAGGTGATTAAATTAGCTCCCAACCAGGTTCCTGTCCTGGAGTACATGACCACAACACCCCATTAAGAGGACCATGACAACTGGTCGTGTAGCATAGAAACACAGGGTTCTCCATGCTAATGAAGTATATAGATAGGCCCTGAGGGTCTAACCAATGAGCTTCCCTCCCTGGGCATCCCTTGAAAAGGTATTTATTTAATCTCTAGTTCACCCTAAGTAAATTGTATGTATCCTCATCTGTTGTGAATAAACAGTTTGGACAAGCAAGGACTGTTTCCTTCCACCACAGAGCAGACCCTCATAAAGAGTCGCACCTAAGTCTCTCACAAAAGGCCCCTCCACAGTCATGGCACTCACCCTCAGTCATAGCTAAGCATGACTCCCCCTGCCCCGGGCTCACTACAAGCCCTTCAGCCCTCAACCCCATTCCTCAGCGGTGTCTGGGTACACAGAAGGGAGCCCTCAGTTCTCAACTCTTCCCGGTTCCCAGCCACTTCTGGGTGTCCAGACTTTGAGAACCACAGACTCTGTCCCAGCCCAGGCTGGAACCCCATCTTAGATTGCTTTTCACCTCCCCTGAATGGTGTGTCCCTGCCCCACAAGCCGAGCACCCCAGCAGCGATGAAAGAACATAAGCCTAGTGCCCTGCATTTCGCTCCCCATCAAGCAGTGACTTGGTGGCATCTGACACCCCAGCAGCAAAGTGCAGACCCCCATTTGGGTTCAGGTTGTTTTGTTTTATATATCGGGCAGTGCTTTGAATCTACAAATCTCAGTCTGGCCTCAGACTCACAACTTTTCCACACAGCCTCCCAAGTTCTGGAATTATAGGTTTGCGTCAGTACGACTGGCTGGTTTTGATCATAAGTGAATCCCAAGAGACCCAGGTACTACTTCGTTGACAACCTATGGCATTCTGAGAAGTATAGAACCCTTTGGAGAAAGGGAACAGTTGAAAGAGGCTAGGCCACTGGGACTATGTTCTTGAAGAGGATACTTGGGCTCTGACCCCGCCCCCAGCTCTCCAGTTATTTCCATGACGACGGTAGGTGAGCATCTTTCTTCAGCACTCACACCTGCCACGATGAACTCTACTGCCACGGGGTGGGGGTGGGGGTGGGGAACAGCAGGGCTAAGCGAGCATGGACCAAACTGCTCTTCCCTTCATAGACTGATGCTGTCAGGTACTCAGTCACAATGAGGGGAGTCTGAGGAGCACACCTGGCACCATGTGTCCTGTCACGGTGATAGGACAGGCTGTCCTGTGGATCAGCTGTGCTCCAGTTCCTCCCTCAACACACGGAGTCACCGCGGCTCCGGGCTTGTGAGGAATGAAGTGATCAGGATTGGTGAAGCCTCTGACCTTGACTGCCACAGGACCCTGGCTTCCTACCCAGCATCCACCACAACCTTACAGAGTTGTTAGAGGCCACAAAGTGGGCTGCCGAAGGTAACATAACTGGACGAAGACAGTATGAAAATTGAAATGGTTTCATCCTCCAGGGTCCGCAGTAAAGGATCTACAATACCTCCTATAAAAAAACATTCCCCAAATCCTCATGTCTCTGGATTCACCAGTAATAAGCAAGGGGAGGAATCTAAGAGGCTGTGAGGAAGATTTCGCCCAGTTATCCGAGGTGGTTGTGAAGTAGCAGCACCACTTAACCAGAAGGCGTTAGACGTAAGGCGTTAGACGTAACCCCTCCTCCTGGAATCACTGAGAGCTGATGACCTCTGTGCTTTTGCTTCAACGTGATCCTTTCCTGGGCTCAGATTACAGGGGACTTTACCTGACTCTCTAATTCTGCATTCTGAGTAGTTCTATCAAGCCCTTCTATCCCTCCACTCTCCCTCCTCACTATATCAAAAAGGACAGAGCTAAGCAACAGAGGAAGGACAGTCGTGGGGCTGACCACCTACAATCCCTAAATTTGCATGCAACACACTAACTCCCCAAAGTGAGCTTCTATAGCTAAGTGGGTTCTGGTGAGCTGATGAGATGAAGCCCCATTGTGGAACTGTTGCCTTACAAGGGGATGACGGGCCCGAGTGCTCTCTGACTGCCACGTGAGGATACAACGAGAAGAGGTTGCTCTCAGACCCAGAAGAGGAATCACAGCGAGAACCCATAATCTCAGACTGCCAGCCTCCAGCAACGTGAGATGTAAATGCCGGCCGTCCGATCCACCCAGTCCATAGCATTCTTTAAGAGCGGTCCAAACCGAGAAACAGAGTATCTGGGCCAACAGGTCATGCTGACCAGAGGTGGGGAAGACTAACAGCGTTGCCGATGTGGCGCCAGCGCAGGACACCTGTCACTGAGCATCACCCACTTCTCGCTAGCCTCTATGGTTCCTGAAATCACTTACTTACCAGAGAACAGCTTTTCTCCTATTCCCCAAATCCATTGGCAGTAATCAGGGGGCAAAGCCTCCTCTAGAATTTATGACTGCCTCTCTGCTGATGGTCACATATGACCCCCACATTCTGTTCAATTCTGAGGCAGCTTCTCCATAGCCAGTCACATCTTCTTTCACTATTAGAAAGCTCTCGTGCCTTGACTGACAAACTTATATTATATTCGTTTTCTAGAGCCCATGGTTCCTAAACAGACAACACAAATTCTTGACTCCAGCACCAGTACCTCCTTCCACTTGGGGAATATAAAAGGTATGATTTTATATTCATACCTTTCAATGCCTACAAATAGCTCATTGTAAATTCTGTGGCTCAGATGTGAAATGTTCCCCATAAGATGCTCCCATGTTGAAGACTTGGTCCCGTCTGGTGGTGCTATTGAGAGAGAACTGTCAAGGTGCCAACCCCATCTGTAGGTCACATCATGATTATGTACATAGACAAGCAGGTGACTAGCAAGTCCTTGGGGGAATACCAAGATGAGACGCTTTGCTCCAGCCCGCCTTCCCCACCGAGGATGTCCCAGCTCGCCACGCAAGGCAGCAGACACAGCAAAGTCAAGGGTCCATGCTCTGAAGTCCCCGAGCTGTAAGTCCAAAGGAACCCCTCCACTTTTCTCCACTGTGTTATCTCAACAAGGGGAACACCAATCTGTTCTCTCTCTGCTTATAAGGAAGGACCCGAGGCCATCTTGTTTTTAATACAAATCCGTCTCAGATGCAATATTCCATTTAAAAACGTAAGTATCGATTCCACCTAAAACTCTCTTGAGGGCTGGGGTGACAGCTTAGAGGCTAAAGGCCGAGAGCCCCTTCTGTCCTTCCAAAGAGCAAGGGTTCCCTTCGCAGCACCGCACGGCAGCTCACAACCATCTCTAATTCCAGTTCCAGAGGATCTGATGCCAGCTCTGGCTCCCTGAGGTCACTGCATGCATATGGTGCACATACACACACCCTGATAAACGCTTATACACATAAAATCAAAAGTACATTTTAAAAATTTAAAATTCCTCCCAATTACTTAGTACTTGTTATATACTGAACACACTGAATTCATTAAAAGCCCCTTAAGCATGATTATCGCCAGCCAGAGTGGAGAAAATATTTACATGTGCAATGTTTTGAAATCAAACGTCCATTTCTGAGCTGAGGTCATTTAGCTTGGTACATTTTAGGAAACAACGGTTTTCTTTCCGTAGCAGATGGCCTGACAGTCATGACTGAAAATTTCCTTGCTCATTATAATAAAAACAGTCGTCGATTAAAAAAAATTAAGAAAACCGCCAAGAGAAGGAGTTTTTTAAAGCATGTGTCTGTGCGAGAGTGGAATTCAAAATACTATTCAACATCTAAAACTGTGATCCAGAGGGACAGGAAAGCACAGCTCGGGTGCTGCCTGGCTCCACATGCATGACACGAGATGGCTCCGAGTGTCTTGGTTTAAAAATACTCTCCAAGAGCCCAGGCCAAATGGCTGCAGGATTACAAGTTCTCTCCCGGCTGTCCAGGTACTAAAAGCAGGCACAAGTAAGAATAACTAACTTCAAAATAACTAACGAGCAGCACGAGGTATGATGCAATGCTCCCCAGTCAGGGGACCCCACGGCTGCTCATCCTTTAATCAGACCTCGAGCAACACTGACCCTACTAACGATACCCCTACTTCCCTTTCCCCTGCAAACTCCACACTTCTGGTAAAAAGAAGAGAACCGAGAGAGAGGTCAACTCAAAGGACAGATGAGGGGACAGGCAGCAAGCTCGGGTTTCAGGGGTGGAAGGAGGGAAGGGTGTAAATACTGCCTAGAATTCAGCATTTGTGGAGTTACCTCCTGCCAGGCTCAATTTTCCACAAAAGAGCTGTAAACTGCGAACTAAGTTAATGAGAAATCCATCCCTCATGGTCATAAACACTGTGTCCCCAGTGACAGGGCTGTGGCCCTCAGTGAGTCCTAGTCATTATAACACATTATATACACACACATTAGATAGATAGATAGATAGATAGATAGATAGATAGATAGATAGATAGATAGATAGAAATACACATTATACATAGCACTATATATACACACACTAAATATATGTATATATACAACATATAACACCCATTCACCTGTCCTTTATTCACATCATCATAGCTGTTTTGAGATCAAAACCAAACTAATGAAAATCAAACTTCTCCCTAGCCAAAGAAAATGGAAGCAACCAGAAGATCATCAAATTAATGATGGCAAAGCAAAATGTGGTCTGTCCAGGCAGCGGACTGTTACCCTGCTGTGAAGAGGAGTCGAGTGTGGTAACAGTTATATTTCAGGTGAATCTTGAACTGATTACGCTTAGCAGAAGAAGTCAGATGCAGGTCGTGAAGGACACATGGCTGTTTATACGAATAACCAGAGGCAAACCCATAAAGAACAAGCAGACTGTGGTTGTCTAGAGCTAGAGGAGACAGGGGTGTGTGTGTGTGTGTGTGTGTGTGTGTGTGTGAACAATGACCTGAGATTCCCTCTGAGGGTAATGAGAACATTCTGGAACCAGTCAGCAACACTGGGTTTTCTCCAGGTCTCTGGTTAGTCTCCGCCCATTCATTCCCCAGGTCACTGGCTAGTCTCCACCCATTTACACCCCCACCCAGGTCCCTGGTTAGTCTCTGCCCATTCATCCCCCCAGGTCACTGGTTAGTCTCCGCCCATTCATTCCACAGGTCACTGGTTAGTCTGCGCCCATTCACTCATCATCTCATCATCCTTTCCCAGGATGCAGCTCGTACCACCGACCTCCATTTCCTCAGCCTTCCTCTCATCTTTAACCCCTGGATTTGTTTTCAGTCCTAACAGCCTCCCCCTCAACCTGACACAGAAAGGAAACCCACAGAGACCCTGTCATGCAGGTCCCCAATGGCTTTCCACACTCTCGTGCTTTCCTCCTGTCTCTCAGGACACAGATGCTGCTGCCTCCAAGCCGTGCCCCACGCCAGCTTCCAGTATAGCATTGTCATATGATTCAGGACCCTCCCGACCGCACCGGTTCCTCTTTTGATCCTCCTTTTACCTTTGGCCCAGTGGCATCCTCCTCCTAGACACATTGGCTGTCATTCTGTCTTTCTGTCCCACCAACCCTGACACCGCTGCTTCAGGACACTGCTCTTGGTCAAATTGGGCCAAACTATGTCAGGAGGCGACCACCTCACCAATCAGGTAAAACCGTATTGCTTTCATAGATAGACCTGACCAATTTGCCCTTGACAATTTCCAATAAAGACTGGTTCTTTCACATCATAACGAATATGTACCGGCTGGGTTTGTGTGTCAACTTGACACAAGCTGGAGTTATCACAGAAAGGAGCCTCCCTTGAGGAAATGCCTCCATGAGATCCAGCTGTAAGGCATTTTCTCAAGTAGCGATCAAGGGTGGGAGGGACCATTGTGAGTGGTGCCATCCCTGGGCTGGTAGTCCTGGGTTCTATAAGAAACCAAGGTGAGCAAGCCAGGGGAAGCAAGCCAGTAAGCAGCACCCCTCCGTGGCCTCTGCATCAGCTCCTGCTTCCTGACCTGCTTGAGTTCCAGTCCTGACTTCCTTTGGTGATGAACAGCAAAGTGGATGTGTAAACTGAATAAACCTCCTCCCCAACTTGCTTCTTGGTCATGATGTTTGTGCAGGGATAAAAACCCTGACTAAGACAGAATAGTCCACTAGTTTCCTATGGTTGCTGCAACAAACTGCCACAGGCTTGTGGCTTGAAGCCTCTCCCAAGCATAGTCTTGGAGTTGTGGCCTGTCTTTTAGCCATCTCCCTTCCAGAGGCAGTGACCCAAATCCTTGGACCTGTAGCTCTCCTGGACCCCCTTCCTACAATCTCCTGTCCAACCCAGTCTTGTCTTGCTCTGGAAAGAGCCCTGTGGTGACCCCGGGTCCATGTGCATAATCCTGAAAATATCTACACCCCACGTCCACAAAGTGCCTATTGGCATATAAGGTAACAGTCACAGGGAGGGATTGGAATGTGGACATGGTGGGGCAGTAGGCTTGCCAAGCCCCCACTAAGGACATCAAGGTTCTGGAAGCTTCAAGATTCTGGAAGCGCCCCATAGCACTAGCATATTTTCCTAACAAACCAGGATCTTTGCCTGGAACTTGAAATGGTTATTTTATACCCAGAATCAAAGGATCACCAATTTATCCTCCTTCCACACAGCTGCCTAAAAATGAAGCTATTTTCTGGGGTTTGTGATTGAACTTTATATAGGGTTCTGGACCAGGAAGGAAAAGAAAATATCTGTTAGCATTCTGTCTAAACTCCTCCCTACCTGTGGCCCACTATAAAAGGGGCTGCTCACCCCCTCCTCCGTCGCTTGCTCTCTTGATGTCTTCCTTCTCTCCTGCTCTTGCTCTCTCCTTCCCTTCCCCCTCTCTCCACATGCTCATGACCATGGCCGGCCTCTACTTCTCTACTCTCTCCCTCTCTCTGCCTTTCTCTGCCTCCATGACCCTCTTAACTCCCCTCCCCATGCCCTGAATAAACTTCATTCTATACCATACCGTCATGTGGCTGGTCCCACAGCGGGAAGGGATGCCTTGGTACGTGCCCTGCCGAGGCATCCCTCTGCCCCATACCTCACCACATCCCCATAGAACACACCACCTTTCTCTTTTTTATAAACACATCAATGTCTGTGTGTTTTGATTCAGAAGCAAGATGTAGAGAGGGGAAAAAACTTTCTAGAGCAACAGTAGTGAGTAGAAACTGTAGCAAAGAGTCCCAGAACATAGAGTGCCTCTGCGTCCTGTTCTGCCCTCCCAAACCTTTAGCTTTTAAGACTAAGTGTTACAGCCATTTGTCCCTCGTCCCTGCCGTTCACTTCTGGGTGTCCTCCCCGCCCACTCTGCCTTACTTGACACAGGCATGTGTCTCTTTACACTTTTCTATTGCTTCTCTTGGTCTATGTTATTTATTTTTTTTACTTGTCTCTACATTGCATACACATGCAAATATGCATCCTAAGTATAGACAGATGTAGGTTTTAACTGGATCCTCTTCTTGTAGCTGGGGAAGCACGGATGTGTTTGTCTTGCCCAAGGCTGAGGTTCTTAACCACCCCCCCACCCCCATACCCCATCACCACCACCCCTTTGGAGTGGATGGCTTCATCTCCCTAGCTGTGGGTTCTTGCTCAGCGTCCTGCCTCCTACGCTCCCCCTAGTGGCCACTAGCGGAGAAGCCCCATTGAGCACACGACTTACTGAGCCCTAAGGAAAACTTTCCAAAAAGCTTGCAATGGTGCTAAATGATCAGTCTGGGCCCAGAAACCAGTGCCAATCTCACACACCCTTCCTTCCATGGATGTTGTTACCATTTCTCCTAGGCTCTGCCCCACAGTTACCTAGCAACAGCCAGGTATGCCTGACTCACTACAAAAGGGGCTGCTTATCCCCTCCTCACTCACTCTCTTGCTCTCTTGCTCTCTTACCCCTCTATCTCTTCTCTCCCCATTCCCCTCCCCCTCTCTCCATGTGCTCATGGCCAGCCTCTCCTCCTCCTCCTCTTCCTCCTCCTCCTCATTGTTCTCTCTCTCTCTCTCTCTCTCTCTCTCTCTCTCTCTCTCTCTCTCCTACCCCCTCAACTTCCCTCCCCACACCCTAAATAAACTCTATTCTATATTATACTCCTTGTGTGGCTGGTACCTCAGGAGGAAGGGATGCCTCAGCTTGGGCCCCTCAGAGCCCACCCCATCCCCAGCCGCTGCACCACACCTCACTCTACCAAACAAATCCCTGGCTCCTTTTTCTTTCTTATAAAACACAGCAGATGCAGCTTCCTGACTTCAGCAGATGCTCACATGTGCACCAGGGGTTCCTCTTTGCCTTTCAAGCTTTTGCACTGCAAAAAGGCTCGGGGAAACTACGAGCAGTGCAAATAGATGGGATCTAAAGGTTGTGCTGTGTGCACGTGATGGAACTTTACATAGCACACAAACGCAAGTGATCCACAGCTAGATCCAGAAGCACAGCTATGATTATTTTATTGAGAGCGTATTCTTATATCCCAGGCTGGCTTCCAACCTGCTGTGTAGCCCAGGATAACCCTGAACTTCTGATTCACTTGCTTTTACCACCCTAGGTTTGGGGTTACAGACATGAGCCACCACACTGGTTTTATAAGGTGCTAGGAGCTGAACCTAGGGATTCAGGCATGCTAGACACTTACCAACTGAACTACATCCTCAGCCTTCATTTCATTTTTAATACCTTGAGTTTTATCTTTAATACTTTTTGAAAAACATATTCATTGCCATTGCACAAACATCCATCTGTCCCCAGGGAGTGTGACCCCAGTCGGGGCTGGAACTTCCTTCAGTGTCACAGGCTCCACCACAAAGAAGAATATGGGTCTTACCCATCTAGCATGGGACACGTTAAAAGGCCCATAAATAAATTTTATGTAAGTATACGACCCGTGGCGAGAGATAATACACCTACTTAGCCACGTCATTTCCTCCAGAATGACTTCACAATTGAGCTCTATTTTGTAGTTGTCTTTGATGGGTCTCAACGGCCAAGTACAACTTGAACAACATAGCAGCGTTGGCTGGAATCTTGGGAAGCCCTGTGCATGGCCTGGAGACCCAGCCCAGCAACCCTTGTGAGGGTTTGTTCTGTCTATGAATAGGGCTCTTCTTTTGTCAGGAGAGGAAGAAAGGGGCTTTGAGTCCCGTGGAACAATAGATAACTACGGAATTGTGCTCAACTGTCATTTTTTTTTTTTTAAGGCATAAAAGGCCTATTGGAGTTCTCATTTTGGCAGAAGACAGACTTTCCAGTCTGTGAAGCTCCGGTTTCCAGGCTTGCCCGGGAATCATTAGCCAAAATAGGCTTACACAGCCATCCAGCAGACTTTGAGCTCAGTGACTTTATTCTCTGAGGAAAAAAAAAAAATTCTTCACTTAACTCAACCAAATGTACCTTTCGCCAGAAGATACTCCTTCAAACTCATGGACACCGTCAAAGAACCTGTGGTTGCTGGGGATGTCGCTCAGTAGTATAACACCTGCTTAGCATGCAAAAAGCCATGGGTTCAATTCCTTGCAACACACACACACACACACACACACACACACACACACACCAAACAAACCAAAAAAAAAAATTTTTTTTAAACTATGTGCCATTTGTCAGACGAGACAACAACGTAGAGACACTAGGTGAATTTTCTTTTTTTTAAAAAAAAAAAAAAAAAAAAAAGAGGAATAATATCCTCAGAATTTCATGTCTGAGCCATCAGCCTTCAGTGTTCCGACTCATTCCAGGCTGGTGAACTGGATAGACACCACAGCTTGGCCTGAATGGTCAAGGATTCTCTCCCCATCCCTCAAAGTACAGAGCAGCAAAAGCCATTTCTGTGGGAACTATCTGGAAGCCCACGGAGCAAAAGAACATCGAACGCCAGTGCCAAATGTCAGTGCCCACGCTGCTGCCCTGAGCGTGTGAGAAACGGAGAAAGCAAAGTGTGATCTGGACCTGGCCACACAGGGGCAACACTCCAGGACTCCTGCTTCCCCCCCCCCCGCTGGCCAGGAGGACCTGTGCTCCACCCCAAGGTGAGTCAGGATGGTGCACTGCCTGCCCAGCGCCCAGCGCCCACCGGCAGCTGAACCCAAGGGCCACACTGCCTCCTACAGACAATTCCCTGCTAGAAGCTTCTGGATGTCCCAGAAGATGTCAGAAGTTCCCCCAGTGCTTTGTTACTCTTGATTTCTACAACTTTAATGCCAATGAAATAAACCTTAAATAAATAGATATGGAACAATAAAGTAATTTCTGATACAGAAAACCTAGCCCCTTAATTGGGTTATAATGAACAAACTACATATATATAGTTTGTTCATATATATATATATATATATATATATATATGCAAATATTTAACCAGAGGGCGCTAGTGAATGGGATGTAAAGTGAATATGTAAAAAATAAATAAATAATTTTTTTTAAAGTTATTAATTCAGTCCAGTTGATGGCAACCTCTGTATAAATCCTGCATACAATTTGCAGAGCACCTGTTTAGGTGAAAAATGAGCTGTTCTCAGAGCACACACTTGCATAAATGACTGTTCTGCCAACATATACTGACATGACGCGGCCTCTGAGTTAAAGTCCCCAGTCACTATCGATGCCGTTGAAAATCAGAGCCCAGTTTTGGCATCAGGAATTGCTGTAATGCAAACCCTTGCAGAGTCTGCAAACCATCCTTAAACGTCTGCAGTACTATCGTACACGTGCCGTGCGTATGTGTGCCACCACCTCCATGAGAGACGTCGGATGCTTTACCCTAACTGAAGAAAGGCTCACACACAGGAAGCCAGGCTCAGGCTGAGACCAAGGCCAAACTGAAAGCAGACACTGGAAAAGGGAAGACTAACCCTTGCTGAGTAACCTGAGCATGTCAGCTGTCGCACCAAAGGACAGTGGGGGACAATGTCCAGCCACTGCCAAGGAGGAGGGTTAGCGTTAGAATCCACGAACTTGGAATAAAGAAGACCCTACTCGCACACGGCTCCCACGAGCACAGGGCGCCCGCACTGCCCCCAGTGACCTACCCGTCATTGTGTATTTAACCTGTAAGTTGTTGTGTGTCTTAATTTTTTTCACTGTTAAAGACATAAGCATTACCCCAGGCCAGACAGACGCTGAGACCATGGAACATGCATGCAAAGTTATCACCTGGGAAACTCGGGCGGAAATATTAGACGCCAGTGAACAAACACAGGTGTCCCATATGGGATGCAGGCCTTCTTGCTGGGACGGGGCACCCTACAGTAAGCGCGAACTGCAACTCCCCACCGCAATCCCCTCTATAGCTGAGTCAGTCCACCCACGAGGAAGAGCCCTCGTGCCCTGCACCCGTCCCTCTATGCCCCACCACTAAAAGAACACAAAATGGCCACTAGTATTTGGAAGATTAAATTTCTGACATGCAGATTTTCTTTCGGGTTTTCATTTAATTGCATTATAATTTTTTTCATACAAGTATATCTTGTACAGTGAACATATTTCCGGCCATAAACTCATCCCCTTCCTGTTTTCTCCCTCTGTTGCCCTAGACAGTCTCACTTCCACTTCCATGTTATGTGTAATGATTTTAGGTAACTGCATAAAATCTAGAAACCGCAAATGAGCAACAACGTGTGGCAGTTGTCCTTTAGAAGCCGGCCCGATTCATTTAATGTGATTTTTTTTTTTCCAGTTATGTCCATTTCCCTGCAAACAGTCTTTTATGGCTGCAAACAAAAACATTTTATATACATCACATCTTCTGGATCCATTCCTCTGTGGCTGAACACAGGTTGGACCCATAACTTAGCCACTATGAACTATGAACTGACACAGGAGTCTGCATGGACACTTTCCAAACCATAGCAAAAGATCCGCAGACTGCGCCGAGCATCCTTGAATCTGAGACCTCTGTATCACAGAGCACAAAGCTCTCTTCGCTTGCTTTTCAGTCCTTTGAGATCATCATGTGAACTCACTGGGTCTAATCTTACACCGAACACAGCGAGGAAGTAAGCCTCCACATTTCCCCCAATGTATGGAAAGCATAAGTAGAAGCCAGGTCCTATGGTCCAGTGTGAAGCCAAGCCAAGACCCATCCACATCAGGCGTGTGCGTGGACCCACCTGAATGCCTCGAGAACACTATTTGGGGAACTCAGATCCCTCCTCTGACTGTGTCCATCAGCAGTCTCCTGACGACTCAGCTTCCCAAGACAGCCAATCTCTAAAGGAGAGCTAACTCGGAACAAGAGACAGTACCAGGCCAGGTGGTCCAGGGTGACATCAACAGGCATAAATCCTGCCGATGTGATACAGACGCCATAAACCACTCTTCAATGCCACTTCCACTATCCGGGCTGCGGGGAGACAGCACATTCTCTGCCCCTCCTCAAGTTCCATAGCTTACACCTATGGTGCGATGCCTTGCCTTTACACTCCACTTCCCAGAAAAAAGCACTGAGCCCTGTCATCATGAGAACAACCTGAGGCAAAGGTGGAGTAAGAGACAAATGTCACCATGCACCTACAGCCCTCCTCGCAGTTGTTAAAACCAGCAGGAACTAGGGAAGCCCAGAGCCGCTCAAAGGATAGGATGCGGGGTGCAGTTAGGTTAGGTGACTGAGTGGGGCCCTGGAACTTAGCATCACACAACAGCTAAGGAAACCTATGCAGGGTATGGACTGAGACAAGAAAGGATGTACTGGCTCTGCCCCATCAGCCGCAGTGTGAGTGGCACAGGCCATTTCAGCCACTGTGGCGGGCACAGCACAGGCGGGGGAATGAAGGGTCTTGTTTTCCTCGTGGGAGTTTCATGGCACTGTTTATTTTGTTCCCCACTTTGTCCCTTTTCTGATCCTACTTTGGTATAAGTCAGGTATTTCCACCATTCTTCCTTAAGTAATACAAATGCATATGGCCAAATACATTCTTAAAAAAAAAAAACAAAAAACAAAACAACAACAACAACAACAAAAAAAAAAACAGCTCCTCCATCTTTCTCCTCTCCTATGCACAGCGGGTGAAGCACACTGTCTCTCCTCGTTGCCCTAACTCTTCCTTCTTCCACTTGGAAACATCCACCTCCCTGAAGGGCAGATGATGGTCAAGTGAGACAGAGGCCAAGTGGCTGGTCAGTACCGGAGGCCTTTGTCCTTCTTTCCCTCTCCTCCTCTTTCAAGCCCTCTGAAATGACATCATGACCAGCCCTTCTGGAACATTCTGATTTGCTGTCACCCCCATTCTTCCACTGCAACAACGGTCACTCGCGCTCCAAAACTGAATCTGAGAGAAGACATCAAACAGAAACGCCCCTCTCCCTCCCTGTGGCATCCTTCCACACATGATTCACAAATCCGCTGCCCGGCCACTCCGAGAAATACATTTATCCCTCAAGTGACTTCCCCATCTTGCCCTCGGCTTCAGCTTCACTTTGCACACTCTTGCAAGTCACTATAGGGACTTAGGTCCCTGTCGCTAAAACATTGAATTCAGTGATACACCTTGGCAACTCAAGTCACCTCCCCACGCCACCGCACTGCCATCCGTAAGCCACACTGTTGAAGGATAAACTCCCTACCTTTCAGTGAGGCTTCTCCACAGCTGGGCACCTGCAACAGGAAGCAAAATGTGAACCATAAGCAAGCTGTCTCTCCCCAGGAGCATTCGCCAGCTTAGCAACCTCCCACGCTTGTGCAAGTGGAATGCTCACATCTCGAGTGCTAGACATTGCCAATCCATACAGTGTCTGTGTCCATAACTGTGAGGGATACATGCAGGTGATAGTCTATAAAATCCTTGAGCACGTATCACAAAGGCGGGACGGACACTCTGAAACACAGTCCCTGCCCAGTGGGAAGAAAGCATGTCCACTTAAGAAAAAAGTGTTGTGGAGGAATCAATATGAAATGTGACAAGAGGTGGAAAGCATCACACTTCAAAAAGGACAGAGACATGACTGCTCACGTAGGAGTAACGGCAATGGTATGGAAGGGGAGGCTGGCATGGGGTAGTCTTCAGATATTTTAAACTTATAGCTAAGCCCCAAGGAAATCAACAGAAAAAAATTAATTGATAAGTTAGATGACAGATAGTAGATAGATACATAGTAGATAGAAAGATGATGATGAAGATAAATAAGTAGATAGATAGATAGATAGATAGATAGATAGATAGATAGATAGATAGAGCGAATGGATGGATGGATGGATGGATGGATGGATGGATGGATGGATGGATGGATGGAAAGAATGATTGATTGATTCATTCATTGATTCATTCATTGATTTGCTTGTCAAAACTTCAGGGATTATCTATATTGGGCCAAGTCTTGATAGTATACTCTTAGCTACCAGATTTAAGGAAGCTCGATATGAAACAATTATAAAACATTTTCTGGACTGTCTATTGAACCAAATGTCAAAGGTATTGCCTTGTATGTTCTTGAATATCCCCTATCAGGTGAATATCCCACATCAAATTCTTCTTAACATTTACTGCTAGGAAAGAGTTGCACAAAATCCTTGGCTTCCAAACCTCCGGACAATTGGAATCATACAACTGACCTGGCTTCCTTCGTTGTCTTGGTAGCATAAGCACAGGTATGACTTGTTCCTCAAATCATGTTAGAATACTGGACCTCTACTCCCTTAGGCCTCTGAACAGGTGTGTTTCCTATATCTTCTAGCATAGCTCAAACCTTCGAGAGTCGAACAGCATATTAAGGGAAGTCAGCATAGCCCAGGGAGCTGTGAGCGATAATGTGCGCTCGCCTGGAGTGACTGATATGGATAGAAAACATAGCCATCTACCCTCACAGTAGTCTAACTTGAGTCTTTCTCCAATGTGGAGCCAATGTGAAGACAGGAGATGCTAGCGTGAGATGCCTGTCTCATTGTTAAGAATTGGAGAAATGATTGTGGTTGAGGGACAAGGGAGCTGAGAAACTGTGAAACTGACGAAGCCCAGATCTTGTAGGGATTGTGTAGGAAGAGGAAGTCCTGACAAAGATGCGGTCAAAGCCCAGCACAACTCACAAAGGGCTGAGGAGGGAAGGAGCCCACTAACAGCTGATTCCACAGGAGCAGGGTCAGAGAGAGTGAGCCGAGTGTACTGACTCTGGGACTTTGCAGGTGATACACTGGCAAGCTTCCAAGGGCTGAGCAAGTGGCCACCACACACACAAGCCAAGGCAGAATCACATAAAGCGAGAGTGTATGAAGGACGGGAGACCGTGGGCCCAACCTCAACTAGGTGGTGTAATCTCAATAATCAAGAGACTGCTGAGGTGTGGTATCAATAGATAGTGTGGATTTCACAGGTCAGAAAGACACAGTGGTTACAGAATGACCCCCTGCTACATGGCTGTGGGCAGAGATGGGGACACTTACTGGGCCCTCTTTCCTCACAGGTAGTCCCTGAAGCTCTTAGAGCCTGATGTGGAGGTGGCTGACCCTGATTGCCATGGGAGTGACAAGGTGGCCACAGACAAGTTTAAGGACATAGGAGAAGTTGTTCATGCTACAGAAGACAGTCTCAGAGCTGAGGGTGAGCAGTGATGTAGGGGTGCACACTTCTCAGGGTCTAAGGATACGGGGCCTGGGTACCCGCATGCTTCACAGAGGAAAGCTAGCACACACAATTGTATTTCTGCTTCCCTTTCTCATGTCAGGGAGGATGATGGGGGCAGAAACGAAGAGGAGGAGGAGGAGGAGGAGGGAGGAGGACAAGGCAGCGAGTGCTTTGCTTGCCTCTCAGTGAGTACAGGGTTCCTGAATCCTAAAATGAAAAACTTCACAGTTGACTATTCAGTCACGTGCACGCAGTTCACTTAAAATGATGTGCACTTAAAATGAGGGAATTCATAGTGCAAAAAAAAAAAAAAAAAAATACATTGGGGAAAGGATACAATTAAGGTCATGACCAGCAAAGTTCTGTATCTGTAGCCAGGAATGTGGGAAGTGGGCAGTTCGGAGAGGAAAAGAGGCCGCAGGTCCCCGAAAGCTCTGCCCACCAGGGCTTTCCTGGCTGCTGTTGGGAGCGGAAGCAGAGTCTCCGAGTGACTCATGGGAGCCGCCACGACCCCAACGCAGCTTCTGGATATAGCTTGCAATGAAGCCTATGTTTCCCTGAGAGGAGCCGAGTGCAGCCAGCACTGTGCTGGGCTGGAAGCCCTGCTGCCGTCTCCAGCCAGCCATTCACGGGCTCAATTGGGCCTTTGTCCTAAAAGACTCAGTGAAGAGGGACGAAGAAGGCCCTAGGGTTTCTCCAGCCCTGCTTGGGGACAGCAGAAGGAAGCCCATCTTTTCTGGTTTTTCCCTTCTGTCATGTGTAGACCATCACTTAGTAAGAACCCCAGGAGGAAGATGAGCCTGCTATAGAGGCCTGGTCAGGGATAAAGGAAGAAACCAACATGCCCGCATCCTCATTAGAAACTGGTGCTTACAAGTAGCCTTGCCTCAAAAAGATACTTATCATAGCCTGACTGATGAGAAGGCTGAGTCCCGGGTGCCCTGACTGTGCCAGCTAAACAGGGGAGACAGCCACAGTATGGACTGTCGCTCACGGTAACCTTTCACAAGAACCGGATTCAAATCTGTGGCATAAGAATGGGTTCTCAGCGGAAGGAAGGACCATCCAGAGACTGCCCCACCCGGGGATCCATCCCATAAACAGCCACCAAACCCAGACACTATTGCATATGCCAGCAAGTTTTGCTGACAGGACCCTGATATAGCTGTCTCTGGTGAGGCTATGCCAGTGCCTGGCAAATACAGAAGTGGATGCCCACAGTCATATATATGATAGAACACAGGGCCCCCAATGGAGGAGCTAGAGAAATTATCCAAGGAGCTGAAGGGGTCTTCAATCCTATAGAAGGAACAACAATATGAACTAACCAGTACCCGCAGAGCTTGTGTCTCTAGTTGCATATGTAGCAGAAGATAGCCTAGTCAGCCATCACTGGGAGGAGAGGCCCTTGGTCTTGCAAAGATTATATGCCCCAGTACAGGGGAATGCCAGGGCCAGGAAGCAAGAGTGGGTGGGTGGGGGAGCAGGACAGGGGGAGGTATAGGGGACTTTCGGGATAGCATTTGAAATGTAAATAAAGAAAATATCTTTTAAAAAAAAAATGGGTTCTCAGGCTGGAGAAGTGGCTCAGTGGTTAAGAGCACTGACTGCTCTTCCAGAGGTCCTGAGTTCAATTCCTAGCAACCACTTGGTGGCTCACAACCACCTGGAATGGGATCTGATATGTCTGAAGACAGTTACAGTGTATACATATACATAAAATAAATTTAAAAAAAAAAAAAAAAAGGAGTGGTTCTCTTCTGTTACAGGATAAAGTGGTTCTGTCACCAAAGCAGGCAGTGTATCTGTGAATGTTGCTTCATAGAGAAAAGGGGACTTTACAAGTACCATTATATTAAAAAGAGAGACGATCACCCTCTGTCACCCAGGTGGGCACCCATTATAATCACAAGTATTCCTGGCAGAGAGCTCGGAGGCAGGTCTGAGCAAGCACAGAGAATCTGGCATGATCGGAGAGCAGAGGACCGTGATGATGTCACTTTAACCCAGGGGCAAGAGCACCAACTAAAGTCAGGAAGAGACAGGGCTGGGTCCTTCACTAAAGCCTCCACGGTAAATATAGACCCACCGGTGTGTTGTTTGAACTGATGGCTTCCAGAGCTGTGGGGAACTTTGAGCCGCCAAGTGTGTGGTTAATTCGTTACAGCAGCCACAGGAAACCATCGATCCTGCCACTTCTCCACAGCTGGGAGCAGACATGAACTTTCTCCATGTCAGCCTGCCTTTCCTTTTGCATCGTTAAGGCCCGGGACATGTGCATGTTGGTGAGCACTGTTCTACAGAGCCAGATCCTCTTTTTATTTTAAGACAGGATCTCGATCAGCAGCCCTTTGTGGTTTTGCACTTCCTCCGGAGCCCAGGCAGGCCTCAGACTTCTGATGCCCCCTGCCTTGGCCTCCAAGTCACTGAGATTACAGGCCTGCCTTGGCCATCCGATTTAAGAATTAGAGACTCTAGGCTGGTAGCCTTCAGCTTTCCCCTCCTCAGTGTTTTTAAGGAGACAGCTTTGCCATGAGGAGGAGAGTTTTCAGGGACATTCATTTCCACGGTGTAACTACCAAAATGGCTGGCTTAACTGAAAACTGAAGGCCTTGGTGGGCCCTGCCAGCCAAAGCTGAAGGTCTTCCGAACAATCCCGTTTTCAGTCTGGCCCCGCACTCAGAAGCCAAGTTCTTCAGCCCCTCCTCTCCTGGTTCCTCTGATCTTTGTAACTCAGTGAAATCATGCCTAAGGTCCGGCCAGGGTGAACACACCGTGGAAAGTACTCAGGTGCTCAACCTCCAGGGTGGTCAGCCTGCTTCCAAGGCTTCGCTGTGGAAGGCTTCGGAGCACATCCACAAATGGCTACCTGCTTGCATTCTCCTGAGGGAAGAACTTGTTGCAAAATATATCCAAGACAACAGCTCTCTTCAACCCACTATGGTCAATACAAAAACGCAGGGCTTGCCAGGGCCTAGCCAATTTCCCCCCTCAGATCCTGAAGTGTGAGGTATTTGCCTCAGGAGGCCGAGGTACACCGGGATACAACAGCAAACGCTGCTGAAAGTGAGGGAACTGGGCATCTATTCTCAGAAAGAGGAGAGGGTGAGAAGAAGGAAAAGGCGCGAGGGGAAGAAGGCAATGTGCATACGAGAACAGAATTTAAATCTATGGATCCCTGAAATGCCTCAACTAGACACAAATGAATTTACTTGCCTTTCCAGAAAGGCTAGGCGTGAAGGAGTTACCTCCACACCTGACTATACTAACATAAAACAATCTTTCTAAAGACTGCTTCTATAGTGGTTGGTTTAAGACTGGACACTTAAACATGAGCCCGCTTGAAAGGTGACCCACGGAACACCATGATGGCGAAACTCCAGGGCTCAAGTTCTCGTTTGAGAGATGTTGCCCCTCTCATGATACATCCCCGTGACGGGGAATCTGGGCAGTCCTGAGACACATCAGCCCATATGGACCCTAATTAAAGCCTCCTCCTTATGATTTTGACCAAATAGATCTTATTACATGTAGACTCTTATGTCCAGGAGGGATTTTTGCCCATTTACAAAAGTTAGTTCAAGCATAGTAGAGGAGGCATGGAGAGTCATAGAAAGGTTGCACTCAGGTAAATAGCATATACTCCTAAGAAGCCGAGCTCTCTTTAAAAATGAGTCCAGCTCCCACTTTAGCACTTACAGCTGATTCTCTTCCCAACACCATTAATCATCCAGAACTTCTATGTAACTATTGGTGATTTTTTTTTTAAAGCTTACTGCTTTCTTTCACTGAGGCAAAAGCAAACTGTACTCAAACAGCTACATTTTCCAGTGGCCCAGTATGAGATTGTGGGGTGGAGTAAATATTTAACTGCTCTTCTTACTGCAGCCGACTTAAATATCACCCTGGTATGTGACATACGTAACTTAGAACCAAGGGGGAGCCCAACACGGGGACCTTTTCCCTGTTCTGACAAGAGAGGGAATCAGAAAATACATTATGAAGCTTGGGGTGTAGCTCAGTGGTACACTGTTTGGCTAACATGTACAAGGGGTCTGGGTTTAACCCCCAGCACTGAAGAAAAAAAAAAGTTAAACGTGTGTGTGTGTGTGTGTGTGTGTGTGTGTGAAAAGCAAACCCAAACAATGTGGTGACTCATGTTTATAATCCTAGCCCTTGGCAAGCTGAGACAAGAGAATGACAGGGAGCTCTAGGCTAAGCTGGGTACAGTAAGACCACATCTCAGACACCAGAGGGAGGGGGGCGTGGAGAACAGAGGAAACAGGAAGTGAAGAAAATAGAGAAAAAGTGTCTCTCTGCATGATCCTCATGTTCAAAAGATGAATATATCCACCCCAAAATTACACATTCAGGCACTAGAAATAAAATACACAACAAACAAGTCCCATATTCTTACCTCTTGTCCTAGACAAAACCATCTCCTTGATGATTTGCATGATAACACGCCCAAGAATCATGACGGAAATGAGATGATACACTCTCCACGGAGTCAAGGCAAGGAACCTAGGACCAAAAGAAACAGACAAGACTCCATTTTACTGTGAAGAGTTTCAATTAAAAAAAATCTCACCCAGACGTAAATGCAGGTAAAATATCAATGAACATAAAATATAAATAAATAAATAGTCGCATTTCTGTTAAAAAAAAAAAAAAAAAAAAAGGATCCAATTTGTTAGCACTTCCTAAGATTATACAGGGGTCTAGTCCACATGCCCACCTCCTCTCTGGAGAAAA
>NC_034600.1:70656741-70667934 GCF_900095145.1 Mus pahari | reverse complement strand
GAGAAGAGAAGAGAAGAGAAGAGAAGAGAAGAGAAGAGAAGAGAAGAGAAGAGAAGAGAAGAGAAGAGAAGAGAAAAGGGAAGAGGAAGAACTGCGTGCTTCTTTCTGTGAACTCTATTACCAGACAAACACAGACTAAGCTAACAATGGCCAAAAAGCACTGAAGAAGACTGAATAAAAAGGAGAGTGTACTGAACACCAGCATTCACCACTGCTTTCCGACTGTGGACCCAAAGTGACCAGCAGACTCACCATCCTGCTGCCAGGCTGTGCTTGTTGATGGGACTGTCTCCCCTTAAACCGTGTGTCTAAATAAACCCTTCCTTCCTTAAACGGCTTGCATTGGGTATTTTGAAGGTAGGGTTCTGGCTTTTATGCCACAGGCTATAGGGAGAAAGCCCAAGGCATGGAGCAGAAAAATAAAACGATAAGTGATTTAGGAGGATAAGCTGAGCTAAGAAGGAAATATGCAATCAAGCTACCTTCTAGAATGCTATGCAGTCTATCTTGTCATATATTTGTGTTGTGGATAGCCCTGGAGCTAATATATTTGATGATAACTCTATTCTCCAGTGAGGGGTTTCGAACAAGGAATGAGTGAGCACTCAGGTGATTTCCTGTAAACTTTCTTCCCACCTTAACGAATAAAATAAAGGCTAGAGCCGGTGATTGGGAGGAGAAAGAAGGGAAGGTGGAGCTGAAGGTCTTGGGGGAAAAAGAGAGAGGGAGAGGACGACGGAGAAGGAGGAAGAAGGAAAGAAGAGCAGAAGCACCTGGCCTGGAGAAACGGCAAGTTCTAAGGGGTCTCTTATATGGAGACGGTAGTGTAGCGGTAGATCGGCCCAATCTCGGTGCACAGCATGTGTTCACATTAATTGTGTTGTTATTGCCTGGGCTTACTTGGGTTGGAAATTTACTGCGACATATTTGCAATACATACCATATGTGTACACACACACACACACACACACAACTCTACATAAGGCTGGATGAAGTTGTGGATGAAGCTCTCCATCAGAAAGGGACATGCAACCCATCTTCTATCCTCGTCCTCATACTAAGCATCTCTGTGACCTGGGACAATAAAATGAGCAAGGTGGACCAGGTCTGTGCTGCTGAATCAGTGGTCTGCCACTGTCTTACTTAAGGGTTCTATTGCTGTGATTAAGCACCAGGACACAAAGCAACCTGGAGAAGGAAGGTCTTACTCTGCTCACACTTTGACATTATAATCTGTCATCAAACGAAGTCAGGGCAGGCACTCAGGGCAGGATCTAAAGCAGAGGCCGTAGAGAAACCATGCTTCCTGGCTTGCTCCCAGTAGCTTGTTCCATCTCCTTTCGTGTATAGAGCCCAGGACCACCAGCCCAGTGATGACCCCACTCGAGACAGACTCAGCTGCCCCCATCAATCACCAACTAAGAAAATGCTCTGTAGGCCTGCCTACAACCTGACTACGGGAGCATTTTCTTAACCAAAGTTCCCTCCTCTACAATGACTTTAGCTCGTGTCAAGTTGACGTGAAACTATCCAGCACAGGGTCACATTATTATTAATTTTTTTTTTTTGCCTTTTACATTTTTTTAACACAGGCTTTGTTTTGACATGTTTTCTTCCAAGCCTATCTCTTTAGTCTCGGTTTATAATTAACCCTTGCCATTGTCCAATGTTACAGATTTCTCCAAGTCATACTGAAGTGGCAGCTTTCAAGATTCTTATTAGAAATCCACCGTAAGGAAATTCTTACCTTTAAAATGATTTATTTATATATTTATCGCACACTGTGCTATACATTGTCTTATGAGTATACTCTGGGCAATATATGGAATAAATGATATATTTACAACTAGATATTTCTCGGTGAAGCCTAGGTGCCAACAGGAAGATGTTGAGGTGTTCTTCATGGGGCTCTGGTCACTCTCTGACCTGGCTCAGAACCACTGATGAGCCATACCTCAGAGTTTGGCTCCTATGAGTGTTAGATTAGCATGCATCCATGGGATTGCCTCTGCAGAGTGATGCAGAGCCCTGGGAAGAGGGAAAGTTCACTCAAGTTTACACATCTTTAGAACTAGCCAGACAACCACTTAATTATCTGGCTGAAAACAAAGAAGCCCAGACTTAACTGAAGCCCTGACTTGCTCTCCTCCTGGGAGTTCCAACTTCCAGGAATTAAAAAAAAAAAAATTTAAAAATTGGGTAATGGTAGAACTTCAACTCACAGACCTCATTTGGCGAGCACTACCATAGCAAGGCCAAAGAACATTCTAGAGGTCTCTCTGTGTCCTGGGCAAAGGCCCAGTTGGCATCTCAGCCAAGGGTCTTGATGGTCATTAACAATCCATGGTCAGCTGAGAACACAACAAAACAATTGCTTGGGAAAGTGGTGCCACAATGTTCAGGGCGGCTTAGCTGTCTCTTTGGTAAGTTAGTGTCTGTTGCTCCAAAGAATGAAATGTCACTGAGAAGCAAACATTTAAGGTAAATAAACACACATATAGAGGGATCTGTACATACTTGGGATGTTAATCATGTATCATGTTTACTATAACTCACCTCTTCACTAGCCATGAAACCCATAGCTCTGTAATTTATATTTGTGACTTGAGAGGAAAATCTTAGAAACACTGATCAGTTTAACATTCATTGTTAAGAAATTGCCTAATATTATAGAGAGCTTATCTTATTAGATAATTTGGGTCGGTAAAAAAAAAAAAAAAATCACTCTGGTAAATTTCAAACATGTCCGCAAACAGGGGCCAGGGCTTACTAAACTAGCTTTAACAATCCCCCATGCATAACCGTTCCCTCCATATCCTCACCCCACACCTCACCATGAAGTACCCATGCCCTACTTGGAGTGAATCCCCACAAAACTAATTTAGTCTGAAAATGTTTCCATTTATCGTCTCCAAAGCTTTTTATTAAATTTTTTTATTGGTTATGTTATTTATTTACATTTCAAATGTTATCCCCTTTCTCGGTTTCCCCTCCAGAAACCCTCTATCCCATCCCTCCCTCCCCTGCTTCTATGAGGGTGCTCCCCTGCCCACCCACCTACTTCTGCCTCCTCACCCTCACATTCCCCTACACTGGGGCATCCAGCCTTCACAAGACCAAGGGCCTCTCCTCCCACTGATGTCCAACAAGGCCATCTTCTGCTACATATGTGACTGGAGCCATGGTTCTCTCCATGTGTACTCCTTGGTTGGTGGTTTAGTCCCTGGGAGCTCTGGGGGGGGGGAGGGGGTCTAGTTGGTTGATATTGTTGTTCCTCCTATGGAGCTAACCCAAAGCTCTTTTTAACTGAACTATACCACTGTTACATGTGAGAGCTTACCCAGTCCTTTTGTATCTTATCTCTGTATACATGCTCATGTATGTTTCTGTGCAGATGCTTCTGTACATGTCTGCACATTATCTGGAGCTGGACAGAGTTTGCCTTCGAAGTCTGTTTCGGGCAATTTCCACCTTATTTGCAGCGGGGGGGGGGGGGCAAGGTGTCTCTTTATCAACTGAGAATCAAGTGTTTTGTAGAATGAGGCAGAGCCCTAGCAGAGCAAAAGCTCACTCAAGTTTAAACAGCCTTGGAGCTAACTAGAAAGCCCCGTAAGTGTCTGCCTGGACACAAAGCAGCAGAGACTTGACCAGAGCTCTGGAAGTTCACCGACCTCCCAGATCCCTGTCTGGCCAGTGAGTGCCTGTGCTCAGAATTATGGGTACAAGCCACTGTGCTGACCTCTCCCTGAGTGCTGGGGACCCAGCCGCAGATCCGCATGCTTGCACAGCCAGTGGATGACCCAGAGCCATCTTCCCGTCCGTTGTTCTGTTTTAATACTTTAATTATTTATAATCACTTTGCATATGATGTCTGCGTGAGTCTGCACACGTCACAGCACACCTTTGGAGGCTGGAGGGCCAGCCCCTGGAGTCAGTTCCCTCCTCCGTCTTGAGGTGGGATTGAACCCTGGCCACCATGCTTTGGGGGTGAGCAACTCTAACCGGCTGAACCACTTTTCTGCACGCCTCCCTAAGCTCTTCCCCAATCCTCAGTACCACCACACACCCACTTTTGCAGATTCTCGGAAAGAGAAAGACAAGAGGCCGAAGATTCAGCAACGTCAGAGACTGAAACTGGCATCTGTGGTCACGTCTCTCCCTCACCCTAACCCGGCTGCCATGGTCTTTAATGATGGCTGTTTCTGTGGGGAAAACGGACTTTGCTCAGCAAAGTTTTCCAGATTCTGGGAAATGCTTGCTGAGTTCTAGTGGTGGAGTTTAACACTTTCCCTGTGCCTTTGGAGTAGCTTAATAACTGGTAGTTGGACCTAGGGGCTTTATCAGCTTTGAAACTTTTTCCTGGAAAAATCTAAGGCGTGTGGTGGTGTGTGCTCAGGGGCCCTGTAAGGCAAAAACCCTTCATCCTTGCTGGCTCTCAACTCTAAAAAGGATGTTTATAGTTACCAGAGAAGACAAAGCTCCGAAGCAGGACCAGGCAAGCGTTCAACGTTTATTTTCCTTTGTTTACTGGTTTTCTGCAATGTGTCACCTCCAAAAGTGGCCAAAGTGACTTCCTTCTTCCCCATGTTACTTGAGAACCTGCACACATGTCACGCATTTCGATCCACCATAGCATTATGCTTACGGATCCTCGGGCTAGCCCATCTTGGTTGGTGGTTCCTGAGTCCCTCTGAGGCAACCTTAGAATAAAAATCTTTGACAGTATCAAATACTAAATACACAGAGAAAATGTCAGATGCTGCGTTCAGAACTGTAATTCAGCTTTTTAATAAAACCAGCGATTCTCGTGAAAATGTTCGCTTAAGTGAACATTTTCATAAACAAGGTGACAGGTAGCTGGACTGTGTCACATTTGTCACATCTGTACCCATGGACATCTGTACCCATGGACTGGTGCTGCTGCCAACCATTAACTGCCAATCACTCCTTAGGGAGGGGTGGGGCCTAATGAAGCCCTCCCCGGTGGGGCCTAATGAAGCCCTCCCCTCTCCATGATGCATCTTTGAACGAGCCAGTCTTGTGCAGATCCCGTGTGGATCTGTGTGTTCATGACTGTGGAGACCACGTTATCTCAGGGAACTCATTCCCACCCATCCTTTGGCTGTTTATTCTTTCTGTCCCCTCTTCCGTGATGTTCCCTGAGCCTCGGGAGGCTGGTACAGATGTCCCCTTGAGGGCTGAATACTCTCAGTCTCTCAGTCTCAGCACTCGACCGATTATCAATCTCTGCACTCACAACCGCCCGCTGCCAACAGAGACTGGGGAGGCAGCCACCATGCTCCTCAGCGAGGGAAGTCATGGTAAGCTGTCCATGCACCACTAACACAACTCAGTGTGCACAAATAGCAGACATGAAGTAGTAGGGAGTGGATGGAATGACGGAGGGGTAAGAAAGAGTCTGGGGAAGGGGGAAGAAAATCATTGCATATATGAACAAAAGTAAAGTAAAAGCAAAGAAAATGAGTTTTTTTTGTTGTTTTTTGTTTTTTTGTTTTGTTTTGTTTTTTTTCGAGACAGGGTTTCTCTGTATAGCTCTGGCTGTCCTGGAACTCACTTTGTAGACCAGGCTGGCCTCGAACTCAGAAATTCGCCTGCCTCTGCCTCCCAAGTGCTGGGATTAAAGGCGTGCGCCACCACGCCCGGCTGGGCTTTAAATTTTTAACTTTGTAAAATAAAAAATTAATTTTTGGTTTATTATTTGATAAAGAGTTTTAGTTGTTTCCACTCCTACTCTCCTTCCTTATCTGATAAAAACATTCCTTTATCTCAAGCAGTCCCCTGCCTACTTTCAAGTCTTAGGGTGCGTGTGTGTCTGTGTGAGTGTGCCTGTGTGTGTGTCTTGGGGGGGGGTGTTTCCCAATGAATGTTATTAAACTTGCTCACACGAGGATACATGAGAGATTATTTACTGGAGCGTGGCTGCTTTTCACTGGCCAGACTACTGAAAAACTGACCCCTAGCAACCACTGCCAACAGCCCTCAGGGAGGGATAGGCCCTCTTGATACCCTCTCCCATCTATGATGAGATGCTCATAGGTCCAGCTTTGTGCAGATGTTGTATAGACACCCCAGCCTCCATGGGTGTGATGCCCATGTTGTACGCAGGAGATAGTATCTTATAGTCCTCTGAAATCAAATTTATAATTAAAAGTAGATTAACCAAATCAATTTGCTATAAAAATTCATGATGTTGGCTGTAGGAGATAGTATGTATATGGCATTTTCACACCCTTATATATGGTACTGTATATGTATATATATACATTTATACACATATACATCCCTGCCCCAGCCTTCCCCACATTTATCCTTCCTGCCCATTCCACTGGTCCCCTTTTTGTTCTTTAATAGTGCCCCTTCCAAAAGGCCATCCAAAGACTGCCCCACCTGGGGATTCATCTCACATACAGTCACCAAACCCAGACACTATTGCAGATGCCAAGAAGTGCCTGCTGACAGAAGTCTGCTATAGCTCCCTCCCGAGAGGCTCTGCCAGAGCCTAATACAGAGAAGGATGCATGCAGCCAACCACTGACCTGAGCATGGGGTTCCCAATGGAGGAGTTAGAGAAAGGATTGAAGGAGCCGAAAGGATTTGCAACCCCGTAGGAAGAATAATATCAACCAACCAGACCATCCAGAGCTCCCAAGGGCTAAACCACCAAAGAGTACACATGGAGGGACTCATGGCTCCAGCTGCATATGTAGCAGAGGATGGCCTTGTTGGGCATCAATGGGAGGAGAGGCCCTTGGTCTCGTGAAGGCTCAATGACCCAGTATAGGGGAATACCTGGGCGAGGAGGCAGAAGAGGGCGGGGAGGTGGGAGTAGGTGGGTGGGTGGTGGAGCACCCTCATAGAAGCAGGGGAAGGGGATACGGGGTTTCTGGAGGGGAAACCAGGAAACACTTGAAATGTAAATAAAATATCCAAGAAAAGAAAAGATTAAATAAAAAAAAAGTGTTCCTTCCATTTTCCTTTTCCTGTCCATTCTTCTCCTTAGATCTAGCATGTAAGGGAAGACTTACAGTAGTTATCTTTCTGGGTTTAGATTATTTTGGTTAACATGTGATAATCTCCATTTACAGCAAATTCCTTGAAAACAGCACTGTTTTGTTCATAACAGCGCTCTCTCTCTCTCTCTCTCTCTCTCTCTGGGGGGGGGTGTCTCTGAGTGTGTGTGTGTTGACATCTTTAATTGTTTATCCAAGGGACACTGAGGCCATTATTATGATTTTCCTACTGTAAGCAATCCTATGATAAACTTGGCTGCCGCAACCATCTCTATGATACGCTATCTGATTCCTTCAGATAAATACTCCTGAATGATATAACTGATCTTGTGTTAAACCAAATACTTTTCAATTAATCTTTACACCTGAAAACGACATCAAAATAGCAGTTCCCATCATGTCTGCATCCATGATCCTGCAGCCAGGGCTGTGTCATACCAGCTGAAAAATGTGGTCACTGTCATAGCACAAGTAACAAGGAAGGAGCCCCCTCTTCATCCCATAGGTCCACGAATCCCTTCAGATGCAATCGCAGACCTCTCCTTAATACATCCCACCTAACATCCCTGTATCACCCAGTTTTCCACAGAATGCTATCATTACTGTTTTGATTCTGCTAAGCATGTGTCTGACACTGGGCTAGCAGCTGGGATTATATCGAATCCTGCTCTGCCCAATAAATACGGGGAAGCACAGAGGTTCTGAAGTTCTAAGGCAAAGACAGCTTTCAAATTTTGTCTTCCAAAAGAAGTCAACGTTTGCCAGGTGAGAAGGAGAGGCATGCTCCAGGCCGAAGAGGGCCTTGCTCAGGAGGACATGTAGAACCTAAGAGTTAGGAGGTGTGCCCTGAGCCCTTGACCCCTCTACTCACGGGTGTGGGGTGTACCCTCTAAAGCCAAGTTCAGGGTGAATGAAACAGCCACTGCGCAATGGGCAGAGCCCTGCCCCCGGGTTTCACGGTCACTTGCTTCATCCTTCTACCCAACAGTGAATGAGGACAGTTTGATCATTATCCCCATTACACAGATGAGCCAAGAGAGGTCAGAAACTCGCCTAGGGCTCCAAGGTGAGGTGTGGCAGCAATAAGATGTGAACACAGGCTGCCCAGCCCTACCACTGTGCCAACTGCCTCTCAGATGGATGGTGTCAGCCACTTTATGTGCCCCTTGTCTTGTACAAAGGACTAGAAGCACTGTCACCAGTTTATAAATGAACTTTATTTTTAAGACTACTTTCAGATTTACAAAAGAATTAAGCAGAGCGTGCTGGGAGCTCCCGTACAATCCCTCTCCCCTGAACACCACGTTGTCCCCTATCAAAGCATTTCAGACGGGGCCCATTTATTACCGTGGATGAAGCATTCTCAATGTGCGATTCATAACTGAAGTCCTTAAAACTCCGCACTTTGGGATGTACGTGCTTTGGTCTTTGATGCGTGCATGCTGTCACGCACTTTGGGATGTACGTGCTTTGGTCTTTGGTGCGTGCATGCTGTCATGTGTCTGCCCACCTTTACAGAATGATGCTGAGTAGCCACACTACCCTAAAGGTCCCGTGCTCCGTCCTCCCTTCTCTCAAGCCCCTGAAAGCCACTCGTATTCCTACCTCCACTCTTTCGCCTTTTCCAGAACATCATATGCAGTTACGTGAACTCACTCAACAAGCAGCCTTTCCATTTGGCTTCCTCCATGCAGCAACACAGAAGATTTCAGACTGTATTTCTTGTGGATTGATAGGATGCTTTTTTTAACACCTTTGTATATAATACTCTCATATAATATATTGAAATTCACCCGTTCATCTACTGAAGAACAAACACCTTGGTTGCTTCCAATTGTGGGCAGTTCAGACGAAAGCCACCATTAACCTTCATCTGCTGGGTTTTGGGTGCACATACATTTTCAACTCAGATCAGTCTCCTTTAACAATTCTCTTGGTGGGCTGGTGAGATGGCTCAGTGGGTAAGAGCACCCAACTGTTCTTCCAAAGGTCCGGAGTTCAAATCCCAGCAACCACATGGTGGCTCATAACCATCTGTAACAAGATCCAACGCCCTCTTCTGGAGTGTCTGAAGACAGCTACAGTGTACTTACATATAATAAATAAATCTGTGTATCAGCAGTCCTTAGTCACATCAGTGGTAACAGTTGACCCGCATTTATTGTTGTCCCTGTCACTCCATCATAAGAGACTTTCATAAACACCTTGCTTCAAAGCCCACTGCAACCTAAGGTCTATATTACTTTACTGCCTGCTGTACCGAACCACTATGAAATACTCAACAGTCGTCTATACAAGAATCATCAGACCATCTTCGACATCAAACCCTCCCGAGGATTTCACGGGGCAAAGGCCATGCAACACCTCGGGGACTTGACTGATTTACCCAGTCACATAGCTCCCAGAAGCCTGCTGTGACCACCTGGCCCACAGTGGGATTCTGGGGTGAAGACAGTTATATGCAGTCCTGTCTGGTTCCAGGATGCTGCAGAGCAGTTATCACAGGAGGGACTGGGGTCGAAGCATAGGATACTGTAGAGATCACAAAGAGCAGACAAGCTATGTGCAGTGTAAACACTACCCTCACTCAGGATGATAACCAAGGTCCAAGGTGAAGTGTCAATGGTGGCATCCTGCAGGACTGATGGGCCAGCATAGCCTCTCACTCCTACCAAAAATGGGAGACCCGGAACCTACTGTGGTCTACACTCCGGGACACTCAAGGGCCTTGATCTGGGTAAGACAGGAAGCCTCTGCCCCATGTTCATCACTGACTTCCAAAAAGAGGACTGGCATCGCCTCTCCGTGGCCGGGCAGCATAGTCCCTGTGTCTACACCCCCTTGAAGGACAGCGACAGCAGCCACAGTGGAACACAAACTTCCCTGGGTGGGTTGGGCAAGGAGGCACCAAGTAGCAGGACACAATTTTATCCTCACTGAGTGACCAATAAAAGCGTTCTTTAAAAGAAATTTTAGTTCATTTCTTAAAGGCTTTTAGCCCTCTTATCTGTATAGTTTAGCCTAGAGACCAAGATCCAAGAACACCCAGAAAGACCATTCCCACTAACCCCAAATCCCTGGTTCCAGCAACCAGAAACATCTTCCATATGTCAACAAACTTCTTGTAGCCAGTTAACTACTATAGCCAAAAAAAAAAAAAATACTAGTATACCTGTCTTAATTAAAATACATATGGTATCTACACTCACTGGATATTCCATATTTGGGACACAAAGGCAAATATATATTACAATTATAATGAATATGTATATCTCTTAGGCAAGCACACACATGAACTATAAAGCTATTCATGTGTAATAATAGCTCGTGGGTCTCATGAAGACACACTGCGTGTGTTTGGACACTGCAGGAGTGGACAGTTCTGTAAACTGATCCACGTGCTTTCTGTCAGTGAGCCGTGACCTACTTCTCCACCCCAACACAACACAATGGTGCCTTTAAGAGCATGCCACATCACCCAGGTGGCCCAGTCCTCTCGTGGTCACCACCCACGGATGACTTCCAGCCATGCTAGTCTAGCATGGTGAACACCCATGGATGACTTCCAGCCATGCCTGTCTATCATCCTTTCTGGTTCATTTTAATACTAAGTAAGTCTGTCCATTTGCTTTAATCTGTCCACCTCCCTCTTCTGTGACAGGGCTGATGACCTTGTCCTTCTGAACCTCCTGCCTCCACCTCCCAAGTACTGTGGTTATAGATGTGCAGTACCCTGCTTTGTTTATTTAGTGCTAGGGAATGAAAGCAGGATTTGTGCTTGCTACACAGACACCGTCCTGACGTCCGTTTCTCCAGCCCACTTGGTTTGGTTGGTTTGTTTGCTTGCTTGCTTCTTTGTTTTGTTTTTCCCCTCGCTTCTGCTCCACGCCCAGAATCACTAACATTATTTTGAACTTTACAATGTTTTTCATGCAACCAACTGTCTTCTCCCACTTGCATCCTTGGGATAGTTCAGTTGTCGGGGTCAGTTAGGAGCTCAGGGAACCCTGCAGATGAGGGAGCATAAAGGTTTTTTGTTTTTTTTGGGGGGGGGGGTTGTTTGTTTTTTGGTTTTTGGGTTTTTTTTCTTTTTTGCTTTGCAAATTTTTTATTAGATATTTTCTTTATTTACATTTCAAATGCTATCCCAAAAGTTCCCTAT
>NC_034600.1:70639560-70654560 GCF_900095145.1 Mus pahari | reverse complement strand
CTCACCAAGGCAAGGACAGTCCAGGGCCGGCTTTCTGTGCATAGATCACTCTGCCTCCAGCACAGAGCTAGCCCTTTCTTGACCCTTCACTGACATTTAGACAAAGCATTGTCTATGCATGGATTCTGTGCGTAGCTGCAGTGGTTCGGAAGAAAGCCAAAGCCAATGGCCAGGCCTCAGGCTCCGCAGAGCAAACCCTCTGACCATGCCCACCGAATGGCTGAGCACAAAGACGTTTCTTAGCTGGTCCTATACACTTTGACAAGGAAGACTGGCATTCCCCCCGGTCACTTACTCCATGATGAGTTTTGCAAAGTCAAATTACATGGGCACATTGAACAAATTTCTTCTAGGGTCAAGGAAAGGATCCCACAGAAAGGGGGGGGGTGCCAGGGTAAATTTTTAAAATAATGAATGGTAAGAGCAGGCCTGGTTCTTTCCATGTGGGAATACTTGGCCTCCGCTACCCCCACTCTGCACCATGAGATGAATAATGTCAGGAGATACAAGAGCCATCTGTAGACAGACCCCTGGGCCCCTGGTGGCTCTGGTGTGGAGACTTAAGGAACCTACCAACGTGGCTAGTCGGGTTAGTGAGAGTACCAAGGATCTGCTTGTCCCCACATCCCCAGTGCTGGGACTTCCAGGCACACGCTGCTCTACCAGGCTCTTTACATAGGTACCGGGGATCCAAACAGAGTCCTCAGCGTACGTGTACCAAGGACTTTACCCACTGAGCCATCTCCCTCGGCCCACATAATATTTTTAATTGTAAATCACAGATGCATCTTCGGCTAACTTTTTCTTCTCCTTGAGACACCACTCTTGTAACGACCAAAAGTGTGAATGAGAGGAGAAATGGAGGGGGCACCTCTTTCTCTAGGAAGATGTGGGGTTCTGGAGACCTTAACCACCAGGAAATGCCAAGCAGCTGCCAACACTGTGAAGGGAGGACTGGCTCACGTGGTGCCACGGGTCAGCCAGCAGTGGCAGTCCAGTGAGTTCAGGGAATGTGTCTGGTCAGCAAGGCATGCTAGTGCAGAAGAAGCAGACTGGACAGCAGGAGGNGGGGGGGGGGGGAATCACAGCAGGCAGCCTGCGGACTGTTTACACACTTAAGCTGAGGAAGGGAAAAGCCAGGACACAGCTGGAGTGGGCCATCTGAGACCAAGGCAATGAGCAATACTGACTGGCATGCCACCTTGCATTCTAACTATGAAGAAAAAAAAATGTCCCAGGAAAGCTAAGCCAGGTGGAGCTTCGGGCAGTGGAGTGGGCTCCTTCACGTTTAGCTGGATGTCGGCCCACACACTGTACCCAGTACCTTGTATGTGACCTGGTGAACACAGGGAAGAGGAAGTTCCTGGGGTGGGAGGTAAGATCCTCTGCAGTCTGCTCAGGCTGGTGACTAGTGAGCTCAATCCTAACCACCAGTCAGTTGGAGGAGGAACTAAAAGGAGGGAAATGTCACTCAAAACCACACGCTGCAATGGGATGGGGCAAAGGTAAGAAGGGAAGGGGGAATTAAGAGGGATGAAAAGTAGAAAGCAAAAAGAAAGGAAACATCTGGTTGCGGAGACAAATGGCTCAGTGGTTAAGAACTCTGGCTACTCTACAAGAGGACCAGAGTTCAATTCCCAGCAACCACTTGGGTAGCTCACTACTGTATTTAATTCTAACTCCAGAGGGATCTGATGCCCTTCCTCTTCTTGATTAGGGATTGTGTACAAATGGCAAGGAGGCTATCTTCCTGCCTGCCCATCACAGTCCCAGCAGCCCAGAGGCCAGCACAGTCCCAGCAGCCCAGAGGCCAGCACAGCCCAGAGGCCAGCACAGCTTAGAAATGCACACACAGCCTCCCCAAGACTTATGGTTCCGTTGAGGCCCCAGTGAGATAAGCCTTCCTCAAAGAGCATTTTTATCACTGGAATTACCCAAAGCACATTTTAAAACTCCAGATTCCTAGGGGTAAGGCAGATGAAGACAGAAGGTGCAGGTGAGACGTACGGGCTACCTGTGAGCACGTGGACTCGCAAGGCCTCTCGGGTTCCACCACTCAAACCTCTGCTATGTAACTGACCAAACACCTACTGCAGCCCTGGAGATTCTGCCTCCCTAAGTCAGTAAGTGAACAGTCTGTCCTCAGATCCATTCTGTCTACAGCTGCAGAAATACCATTGCCTGGGTGGATCATACGCAACAGCTTTCCTTCTTGGGGTTCTGGAGGTGGGGGATCCTGGTCACCCCCACCTAGGGGACACATTTTTAAGAAACTGAAGTTTAATCAGATTCTAAAAATCCACCATCAAGGTCATGACCAGGTACAGATTGACCTCTGTTAACAGCCTTCATTGCCAAGTTTGTAGAGTCGAAAGTGAGGCTCCATATGGCCAAACACTCCTTCCCCATCTAGTACCACATCCTCACTTCCAGAACCCAGCCTGAGGCTTTCCCACTACGGAGGCTTGGAGGTTAAGCTTAATGGGCATGGCTTTAAAACACGCTTTCTCGGCATTTTGGGATTCAGAAGCCTGAGACCAGGGTGCCGGTGATTCGGTTTGTCCTACGGGCTCTCTCTTGCCTTGCAGATGCATGCTTTCTTGTGGCGCATGCCCTCGTACGGTCTTCGTTCACACTCCTTGGTGTCTTGCTCTCAGTGATGGTCTGCTCATATGAACTAATTTACCATTATTAATCTCACTACAATTCCTAGCTCTAAATACATAGCCAGCCAGCCATTTCCCCCAGGGTGCGCTGTGAGTTGGGACCTCGGTGGCTGCAGTTTAGACAGTCAGCCACTTGCTCCAAGATCTGCTTCGACCCCAGAGTATTAACTAGGCCTGTAGTGGGCGTGTCACCCACTGTCCCAAGGGCCACCTCCTAGATGCTATAATGAAAGCAGGCTAAATGATCTGACCATCGAGATCTGACTGATCAGGAAACTATGCCAAATAGGGCAGTGCACTTAAGACCAGAGGCCATAATGTCTAGTGTGCACACTGCCCTGGCCTACTTAGGGTTAGACAGTAAGTTCTATGCCATCCTACTCCGGATCCAAAAGAACGTATGCCACAAAGAGAAGCAATTATCTCATTTGTTTCCAAAACCCCGATGATAAAATGTGTAGAACAGGGAGCTCTGAAGTGCCATCTGGAGGACCATATATTTGAAGGCCATGATCAAGTCTCCTTCACAAGTGTAACTGTAAAGGGACAGTTCTCAGCAGAGCTGGCCTGGTCATACTACTTATGGCCTCTGTCTAAGGTCACAAATCCCCCTGGGTATACGGAGAGCTATGTCCACAGACAGCCTCTACTATCAGGAGCATATACAGTAACTACTCCAAAAGCATCCCATTTTTGTTTTTTATGCCATGACAAAAATCTTTAAGAAGCCATACATCAAAACCAGATATGAGCGCTTGTCGTCAGATACAGGGCACAGTATGCAGAGGATGCCCTTGAGTCAGGGCCTTTGCTGGCAAGGCAGGCGAGGATACGGAGTTGAAAACTGAAGCTAATCCCTGTTGGAGTGGCTGTCCCGACCAACACGGGGCAGGACGTCGTGGCTAAGAGGGATACGAGAGGAGCCACGGGGCACTCAGTGAACACTCTTTCAGCTGTTGGTGTGAAGAGGAGAGCCACAGCCCTCCGCTCCACTTATGCAGACGGACAGGACTACCTGCCACTCTACAGCCCAAAGGAGGCAGATATTGGCCACTAATATCACATACCAGGAATGGCCACTCGATACCAACGGCCACATGACATCAGTCTCTGGTTGGGAGGCCTGCCCCAAGGCCGGAGACTGCTATCCTTCCCTAGGAAGGTAAAAAATTGTTCCCATCCTTTCCTATGGGCCAAAATAAAAGACAAGCTACGTACACGTGTGTGGAATCACCTTATGTGACATAGCACCATGCACAGTGAATGTATTTGATTTAAAAAAAAAAAATTTAATTATTAAAACATTTAAATTTGGCTCTTTAATTAAAAGAAGAGAGAGAAGAAGATAAATAGAAAAATGAGAGGAGGAGGGGAAGAAACTGCTTCTAGACCCCACAGCTCTATCTTTGTGGACCTGTGGACTTCTAGAACATAATACTTTCAGAGATAAGACTGGGTAGGAATGAATCCCTTCCCGTTGTTGTCAGTTCCTTAGGTTCTTCTGGCCCCGGCCCCAACATGCACACAGACGATGCTATCCAGTGTGAACGAGGCCGTGTGCACGCCTGCAGGGTTGGGGCTCCAGCTCAGCAAACATCCTCAAACCGCAAGTCCACACAGCAGAAACTGAATCTCCGTCTCCCATACAACAGGCTGCCGAGTTGGGCTTCCGGCAGGCTGACGGGTGTCTGTGATTGAGATCCTATTCTAATGTCCCATTTCATGCTTGATCATTCTAAGAGTAACCTTCAGTTGGCAGCTGGAAAACAGAATAGGCCGTGTACTGAGACTTTAAAAAAAAAAAAAAAAAAAAAAGCAGGAAATCAGATTTAAGCAGGAAATCGGGACATGCTGAAAGTATCACGGGGCAAGGCTACTTACTGTCCTGAATGTGATCTGAAGGCCACACACTCAAGTGGACCATACCTTTGAAGTGGATTACAGCCACATGGTGGTCTGCAGCTGTAGGGGGCATGGGAGGGCAGGCTAACTACAAGGGCTTCTCTGTTTCTTTATAAAACGAATCTTAGGCATAGGCGCGCATGTGCAGGCATGCTCACATTTGCCTGCCTCCACGAGCACTCATTTCTCCTATATCTCCATCCAGACAATTACTGAGAGAGATTAAATATCTATTACACAGCATAAATGTAAAACATAAACTTATGTTAGGCAAAGAAAAATCCAGCCACAGAAATGAAGATGACTTCCAAAGGGTAGCCCACAGGAATTCAAACCATGAGTCGAAAGGCATGAGACAGCCGCGAAGTTGAGACTCAAGTTGAGAAAAGAATCCATGAACAAAGCACAGATGTGCATGCGCCTGTGTGTTCATGTGTATGCATGAGTGTGTGCGCGTGCGCGTGTGCGTGTGTGTGTGTGTGTGTGTGTGTGTGTGTACATGCGTGTAGTTAAGGAGAGATTCTGGAAACAGGAGAACTAACGTTTAGCAAGATGAAACCAGTCCAAGCAGCACATAACAACCTCAGGCTCTATGAGCACCCGTGGGCCAGAAGAGTACACAGGACATTAGCACCCTGACTCCTCCACGGCGCTCCTCTGGGGGTGCTAGTCCCTACACTCTTCAGTTCTTGCCAAAAAGCAGTGACTAACTAGAAAGAGCACAGAAATGATTAAAAGTGTTACAAGGGGGCGAAGAGCCACCCCCTCCACTAAACATGGCTGGGAGCCCACATGGGTATGCCGGAGAGACTCCTCCACCCAGCCGGCTCACTCCTTCCCGCTCCCTTTGTGTGCACACACAGCAGAACAAACAACCCTGCCAACTCTCTAATTAAACAAGGGAGACAAAGCCCTCCCTCAGCACCAGCCCTCCCTGCGGTCCAATGGAAAACATATGTCTCTCCTGGTAATTCCACCTGAGATTGTAGGTACCATATTAACTTTCTAAAGGACAGAGTCGGCCCGTGAACACAAGGTACAGGGGGAGAATGAAACAGGTAAGGAGCTGTCCAAATGAGAGGCACAGCTTCGGTTTATAACATCTGACGTCAAACAGAAACAGGAAAAGAAAACACCTCAAGCGTTGAGTGGCTCCCATCCACAATCTCGGCGTGGGGTACCGGAAGTCTCCATTCCCACCCAGTCTTTCATTTCGAGCAGATAAAAAGAGAATGAGAGGCAGATCTATGCTTTAAACACTACAGAGAAATGTCCCCATCAGGCAAAGTTGGCTGAAAACAACCCAATCATAAAGTCTGTTACATCAGAACTTTAAATCTATATATCCAGAAGGAATTGACCTTCTTGCGAATAAATACCCATGCTCTCTGGCAAAAGGTAACCAATGCACACAACAAAGCCTGACAAAGGCATGGTTAGGGTTTCCTGATTCACTACCAGATGCACACGGTGGTTACGCTCTGCGGTGACACAGACAGGAAAAGCCAGCCAGGCTCCTTGGCAGCTTGCGACCAAAGCAGACAACCAATGCTTCCTGGGCGGCGTAACGTTCGCCCCTCCCACAGCACTCCTCATGGCTCCTATCTGCACATTTATTTCCCTAGTCATCTCTTCACCATCTTCTTCTCCATTTGAAGCTGTGAGCGCCACACAGGTTGAGCCTGCTCTTCCCTGTTCCCAGCATCTCTTAGGCACTGCCTTGCCAAAAGCAGGGTTCAATAGCTGTTTGCTCAGTGTAGATTCAACAACTGTCAAATGATCGACTCAAACAATATAACTCATCCACATATACGACCAATGCAATGGTTAATCTTTAATTTTCTGCATTCTCATAACACATTCCCATAACAGGAACATCTTACTGAACTGAGAAGGAAGGTATGGACACCATTACCACTTCTGCATCATTTTTAAGATCTCTAAGAAGAGCTGGTTAGCATGAGCATCCCATGGGTCCGGCATACATGATCTCTCCGCCAGTAGAAGACCTGAATTCCATTGTCCCTTTGCCTCAGTCACCTTTTACTGCCAATAACTGGGTAAGTTATAAAGAAAAGAGGGTTTGGTTTTTTCCAGCTTTCACCTAAGATATAAAGTCAAAGGGCTGAGTCTAGTGGTGGCCCTCTTGCTGACAAAAGGACCAAAGGAGTGCAGACATCACATGGTCTGGGCAAAAACTGTGAACTTGAGAGTCTAAACCAAATAGACTACTGTCCAGATTGTCCATTAACCCGTTAGACCTCTCATCATTTAAGCAGGTTGGTGTATTCTTGAAGGCAGAACCCTAATCGCCATTTACAGGTCCTGCCTCTTGTAGTCGTCTCGGAATATTTCAGAGGGCAGATTCTAGCTATGTTTCCGTGGCTGGGATAAAACATTTGAACCAAGACAACTTTCAAAGGAGAGTTTTTATTTCGGCTCACAGATCTAATTCATCAAGGGAAGCCATAACAGGTGGAGTGTAGGACAAGAACCTGGAGGCAGCAACGGCAGCAGAGGCCATGGAGAAATGCTGTTCACTGGCTTGCTTTCCATAATTAACCCAGGGCCATCTGCCCAGGGTGATACCACCACCCACTGTGAGCGTCCCTGCCCTGCTCAATCAAGAAAATTCCCCACAGGCCAATCTGATGGAAACAATTCCTCAATTGAGGGCTCCTCCTCCCAGGTGACTCTATTTATATCGAGATGACAAAAAAAAAAAAAAAAAAAAAAACTATAGTCAAACCAAAACACCAGCCATTGGACAACAGTCTGGGTTCTAATAACATGCCCTGAGCTAAAGTGAGATTGTAACCGTGTGGCTAGGAGGGTCACAAGAGGGACTCTCACATCACTTATCACTAATGGGCCTGGAGCACGGGTCCTCCCAACAAGACAAAGCAGCTAAGATTACGGCAAAGACCGTGCACCACCAAATACATCTGGGCAGCTGTGTAAAAGATGTTCTTTTACTCTTAAGTCATCGTTAGCCCAAGACTGATTGTCGGTGGTCCCCTGGACCTGCTGCTGCTCATCGGCCACATGCATGAATGTGAGGCAGTACAGGAAGGACAGACAGCACTGTGGTCTCATAAGCAAAACTCCCACAGAAGACATTCACAGGACAACTTCAGACTGAAAACATAGATCCAATACCTAAGTCCCACAGGACACCAAATATATACAAAACCTGATTGATATATTCAGTGGTACTGCTAAAAATAAAACTGAATAAACTCTCGACATTTGGGAGGTAGAAGCAGGAAGATGAAGTTCAAAGGCAACCTCAGCTATATAGCAAAATTGAGACCAGATTGAGCTATATGTAGCCCTGTATCAAACAACCAAAACCGACTAATTATATAATTTCTCCTGAGATTCAATTCCCATTTTGACTAGGGAAAGCTACTATTCAATAATACTAGTGAATTTAAAAGAACACAAAAGCAATTCTGAAGTTGCATCTTTATTTCCACTTAATTATTTTTAAATACATATTCTAACACACTGAGCACTTGAGCACAAAATGAATTTTCACCACTAAGTACGTAGACAATTTGTATAATGAAAGAATGAAAGAATGAAAATTTAGCTTGTTTATCTTTCGTAAACAAACTAAAGGCTAAAATTCTCACACTAAAAATTCCCATTATGGATTACAAAAAAATGATACCCTCAGAGTTTAGTTTACTCTGAAGGTATTTTGAAAAAGTATGCCAACAAAGTATGCATTCATTCCTTAAAAGATAAAGAAATGGGCAAAGGTTTCCACAGTCAGTATAGTTAGCACCACCCAGCAGGCTGCAGGAAGAACGTCCCCATGAGGTCCCTCCTTCCAATTAGGAGCCGTTTCCCCCACCGGAAAAGATGCATTAGAATTGTACGTCACTGACGAGCAAATGGGCCCCGGACGTGAAGCCATCGCTGACTCAGAGTTTAATTTCCCCACCAGGTTCTGGCTGTGTACAAATCCACAGAAGTTACAGCTCATACACAGTGCCTCTAAAACATGACTTCCAGTGCACTTCTTTGGTCTCCAACGTCTTAAGGCACTGGGTGCATACAGGGACTGTCAAGGGAGCCCAACCTTTTGGTTTTGCTGGGTCACATTGACAAAGAACTGTTGTTACTCTTGAGCTTCCCAGTCAAGTGACAAAACAATTACAGAGATACCTTAAAATGTTTCAATCAGTTTATGATTGTGTAGTGGGACATACAGCGAGAGGTATGCAGCCCTGCAGGCTGTGAGCTGGACACTCCTGCAAGACTCCTGGAGTTCAAATGATACATAGTAACATGAAATGTCCAATAACAAGAAAGGCATAATAACAAGAAAGGGTTCCATGAGACATAGCGGATATTCTATTGCACGCATTTCATTAAGTTGTGCTTTGATAACTAATAGAGCCATCAAAGTGACCGTGTCCATGTTGACAGGTCACAGTTACTTTAGTAAATCCGTAATTAGAACAGGAAAATGTTTCCTTTGACTAGTAAGTGTGTTTTCAGGTGCCAGGAATTGCCTTTTAAATAAAGACGGAACCTCCCTCCTCATTTGAAACACAGTCTCACCGCCAGGAGCCCAATCAATACCTTGTTTCAAGTAGAGTCAAACTCAAGCCATTGCTATAGTAAGCAAGAGAATACCATTGTCTGCTTCTAACAAAGTGACTTCAAACTAGCTGGTCCCTGCAGTCTGGGAAGCAAGAAGGTTAAGATCGAGCCTAAGGCCCCAAGGGCACAGCTAAAAGTTGAGAATGGGGATATCTGTCAGAACATCCACTCTAAACCTTCAAAAGGCTCCAAAGGTACCTGTACCCTTGTAAGCAACTCTAATGAAACTCACTTGCGTCATTAAAAAGTGGGCGGGGGGATATGAAAATAGAAGAGGGGCTAGCCAAGGAAGAGGAAAAATGGAATGGGAGTGGGAAGGCATTGGGGAGGGTCATGGAAGGCAAATATGATCAAAATACTTTATAAGCATGGATGAAAATGCCCTAACAAGTGAACTATTGTATATAATAAGTGCATGCTAATAAAAAGCTTATCTTAAAACCCATACCAAAAAAAAAGATCCCAGAGACACAGTTGGGTCAACACAGTCAAGTTCCCACCCAGATCTATAAGACATAATAATCAGTAATATGGGCACTCTAGAACATTCTCGCTTTGCTCCCTGAGCTCTGTCACACTGGACACTGAGCAACACAGTTTACAGAGGGGTGAGACTCTGACGCTGATCGTGACGTCAGCAGAGACTCAGTTTCTTCATCCACAAACTAAAACAAAGATTCCCTCTCCCTTTATTTCACCACTGAGATGCCTTCTTATGAAAGGCCTGATTGCCAACCAAACAACCCACTTTCCTGGGTTTCTGTGGGTGCACGTTTAGCACAGCAGTAAATATCTCCCAGGTGTCGGAAGGCTGGACTCAAGTTGGTGCCCTGCGAGAGCTGGGCAGGTCCGTGTGTCCCCAGTAAGTCCGTGATTCTTTGGCAGAGATCATTTCTCTTCTGATAGAACATATTCCGTTCAGGTACACAGATTTGAAAAATAACCTAAAATGCCAGAGTGGCATTTGGAGGCCAGAAGGGTAAAGTGACTCCATTGTAGCACTAAGCTTCAGGCCAAGCCTAGAATATAAACACCAATGACCTTCCATGAACTCAGCGCACCCTGGACAGTGACAAGCCGGCATATTTGTTTTAAATGCTGTATGACCAGGCCCTGGCAAAACTTCTCCTCTGCCCGATAGGTTGTTCAGAAACAACCTATTTTAGAATTACATAAAGTTCCCAAAAAGTCAAGTCAGTTGTCATACCTGACTTTGATCCCTCAAGGTACAACTGGGTAAACCCAAAAAAATAAAAATAAAAATTAAAAAAATTGACAAGCCAGGGTAACCTTTCAGCACCCCTCCAGGGTTACCACCCCTACATGGAACACAGAAGCCCACTCCTTACACCCACCTGGATAGTGGACCCCAAAAGGCAATAGGGAAATGCTTGAAGCTTGCCCTGAAGACCTAAAAAACGAGAAACCATCACCCAGAAATATGTCTGTTGTCAGCTTCCCTGAATGTTAGAAGCCGTAGTCAGCAGTTAGACCAAACACAGTGAAGGGCATTTATCCAGTGACATAGAAAGAATACTGACAAGCAGACTAGCAAACGGTAACGGGCACACAAACTGCGCCCCACCCCCACCCCGCCCCAGACAGCAAGGACAAGCCACACACACAAACTATGGACCCTTGGCAAGTCACTTAACTTCTCTGCTCCGTGGGGTCACCCATGAACTGGGAGTATGAATTATGATACTTAAGTCTTCTCAGTTAGTTGTCGAATATATAGGATATGCTTCCTAAAACGGGCGGCCCAGGCAATCACACATCGGCTGGGAAGTGCAAGTCACTGGTTTCTCACTGTGACATTCATTAAGGCCCCAAGGATGACGCCTAACCTAGAAGCCATGACAAGTGCATTATCTTTCTCTACTAGGATGTGGTGCCCTCCAAAACTCCTGCGGCTTCACACAGGTCCCTTCTGAGCTGGGCTGAGCTGGGCCATAGACTTGGCGGGATGTCAGGGACCTTTTCAGAGTCCCACCTGGAGGGGGTGTTGTGTCATGCCTGCTCTGTCCTGTGGCTGTTCCACATCACCCAGTGACCTCAGCCATTCCTACCAGCGCTCCCTTGTGAAAGGCTGGGAACCCTCACGATTTCCTCTTCTCTCCCCATTTTCTCACCTCTAAATGGTCTCCACACATTCCACTTTCTTCCCTCAAAACATTCTCTGCCACAGAAAGCCTCATGCCAGTGCCAAACATTATATACAATCCCCCACTGGCTCACCAGGTCTAAAAGGGATTGGTCCCCACACCTGGGCCAGTGCCTAGGGCCTTATGGATCTAGGCTAGCTCCTTCCCTCCTCATCTCTGACCACTTCTAATATCATGTCCTTAGAAAGAAGGAGGCAGCTGCTTTAGGTACCAAGATAGACCCTGCTTTGGGCTACACTCAAGGCAAAGCCTGGTCCCTCCCTTCTCTGCAGAGACCTTTCATGGCTGCCCTGACTTTCACGCCTCATCAGCTCTGTCACCTCATCCTGTCACTGCCCCCACACCCATACAGATGCTCTTTCCTCTGGACGGTTGCACACACTGCTTTCCTTGTTTGGAACAACCCCTTCCAGCTGCCTACCAGGTGACCTGGCCAGCTCTACTGATCACTCAAGATCTAGGCCAAACCATCACTTCCTTTAGATTCTACCAGCCATGAGGCTGCCCTCCTAGATACCCGATTGTTACCCTGAAATGACCCTATCAGAATGTCATCTTCAAGTTAATACAGTCAGCAAAACCCAAATATACCTTGCACTTGCTGCACTCAATATTCATTGTGACTGAATTTAGAATTATCTAGAAGATATCTACAATTATTTTACTTTAGTTTCTCTTCCCAGAGCTTCAGGAAAGACACAGCACAGCCAATAATATCGGGCTCAGTGACTTCTACCTGACATGTCCCCAATAGACATTTGCTAGTAGAACGAGTCAATAATTTGTCATTTACTGATACTCTTCTCCATCCTTCATGGCCTTGGAGAGTCCTTCTCATCCAAAGTGCCTCTAGTTATTACTACTAACTAGGGTGTGGCTATCCCAAGAGAATCCTACTTAAGGATAGACCTCTGTCCCCATTACCAGCTTAGGGTACATGTTATGTGTGTACTTCACATCCCAAGTACCTGCTACTGTGTTTTCTCCCAAGAGGCATCAAATTGTAAGATCCATAGATTCTGTTGAATCTAAGGATGTAAAGGGAACACAAACTATTTGGTCCTCCCTTTATTAGACTTTATTATAGTCAGTAGGTGATCAAAACCTACTGACACCTAAGAACTCAATGTTGGGGCTAGAGAGATAGCTCAGAGGTTAACAACACTGGATGTTGTCCTTAAGGACCTGGACTCAATTCCCAGCACCAACATGAACATACATACATGCCAGCAAACTGTACATAAAATAAAATTTTTAAAAACTTAATGTTGTATTTGATATTGGAAGCCTCTATCCACCAAATCATGCTCTATTTGCTTAGTTTCAAGTTTTTAGAAAATACAGGATTATGATGTACAAAAAATGTCATCTTCAAGTCAATCCAACCAGCAAAAACCAAATACACCTTATATTTGTGGTGCTTAATTATCACTGTGATGGGACATACACATCTGGACATGTCTTTGGGGCTATTTCCAGAGGCTTAACTAAGGGAAAGACTTTATGCTGAATATGGGTGACAGTACCTCATGGGCTAGAGGCCTGGGGGGAGTAGGAGAGAAAGGAAGAAATCAGCTGAATTCCAGCATTTATCTCTCTACTCAGACAGTAGACTCAGTGTAACCCACCGCCTTACACTCCTACAGCCACGGCTTCCATGTGTGACGGACTGCATCCTCTCACACCATCTGCCAAAATAAACCCTTCCTTCCACATGCTGCTTCTTGGCAGGTATTCAGTCACAACGATGCAAGCAACCAACACACTCATGAATATCCTTTGTGAAAACTCCAAACCATGGACACAAGTTACTCAGAACTGAGTGACAATGAGGCATATTTTTTAATTTCAAATATATGAGGTGCCACACACGCTGACTGGGAAGGACTTTTCATAAGAGCACAGTGGGTACTGCAGGGAGGAAATGTGTGTCCGTCCTCCAGAGCGGTAAGCAAAAGACGTGCACACATGCTTCCTCCACACTCATGCAAGCCGGCACTTCAGCCTCACCTGTAGGATCGTTGAACAAAGGCCGCACACCGGGGAGATTGAGGATGATGAATGCCACCCCTTGGAGACAGCCCCACAGTGGGGAAGAACTGACTTGTAGTTAGACACAGCATCTAAACACAGGTCCCTTTCTGTCCCTCCCTCTCTTATGCACACCAGGATAGAAAGTAAAACAGGAATCAAGGTATGCAAGCAGGAAAGCAAAGAACAGCAACCTAGATGTCAAAAAAAAAAAAAAAAAAAAAAAAAAAAAGTCCTTTGGACAAGAAGGAGGCTGACTAGGATAATGGAGGCAGCAGGGTAAGAATGTGTGGACCTCCGTGCTTGGACCTGAAGGGATGACAAGGGTGGGGAGCACCAAAACCTTCACAATGAAGAATTAGAACTTCACATCCTGTCTTATTACTCACAACACAAGTTCAGGAGAGATGCCCTCTTAGTCCCTTACAGAAATGGAACGCTGTTCCCTGAAAACCTTGAGGAACCGTCTTCACACTCAGAGAGGAGAGGTATAGGAATTGCGCTGGAAACAGGGAAGAGGGTACCAGTTATCATTCTGATTCCAGAGTGCCCATCTTCATCCCTTCCACCTCTAAAACGCAGTGTCCACAACACAGCCAGGCTTCTACCACTTCTATACCCACTGTGACACCACGGGAGGCATGTGTGAGTCAGGCCATTCCAAAAGTGGGCAGACCCGAACATGAACACGGCTGGCCAGTCTCTCAGGATGCAAGGGATTTTCATCAGGTGAGCTGCAGGAACCCACACCTTGTTTTTTGTCATTCACTGTGAAATGGGGAGAGGGGTTTAAGGCTCGCTATTAAATATCTAGAGAGAGCCTCCAACATAGAAAAGAGTACTAAATACATAGAAATAAGGAACAGCAAATTAACACAGGAAAACCTAATCAGGTCCCCTGAAATTCTCCAGGAGAAAAAGCCAAAAGCCCAAATCCAGAAACAAAAATACAGCATTCTAAAAGGAGAAATCAAAAATGAGGGGAAAAATTGTCTTAGCACTAAAAATAAGACAATAAACTTTAAATGACTGAGAGATAAATGAATCCCAGTGGAAAATTGAAACAGAGATTAAACCCAGAGACAAATGCTGAGAAAATCAGGAACCACCCAAGAAGTCCAATGTTTGACTCATGCAATTTCCAGAAGAACAAAATTACAAAACCAAATTAAAAATATAACAACAGAAACCAACTCACTATTGTAAAGAAACCTTCTGCAACCAGAGGGCTGAGTTTTCAAATGAAACCTACATCAGAGAAGGAAAATAGGACGAGAGGTGTCTGCTGGGACAAAGCGTCAGGAAGCCAAGGACGGAGAGAAGTTCCTAGAGGCTTTCTGAGGAGAAAGGAATCAAGAAATCCATCACTATTCAAGCGCAAAGCAGGCCAGGTTGGTGGCTCAGGCCTCTAGTCCATGCTACCTGGGAAGCTGAAGCAGAAATGATGCCATGAGCTCTAGGACTTCTGAGGCACCATGGCAAGAAAGATCCATGGGAGGGGTGGGAGCGAAGCTGCTGCAGGACAAAGCCTGGGCATGGGCAAAGCCTGGCATTCAACTCACAGATGTGCATGCATATGCTCGCTCACTCACACACACACACACTCATGGGGGGGGGGG
>NC_034600.1:70545357-70639474 GCF_900095145.1 Mus pahari | reverse complement strand
CACACACACACACACACACACACACACACACACACACACACACACACACGTGTGGTTCCTTTGTGCTCTCTCATAGCCAGAGAGCACGTGCTCCTGGTGCAGAGAAAGAGAGTACCAAGAATGAGTTCAGTCCAGGGAGAAACAAAGAGAAATAAAAATCTTTGGACAAACAAGTACAGGGAGGTAATTTCAGGGGTTCAGGAGAAGACTCCGACCTTCTCCAGTTCCCCAGATGCAGCCTGGGTCCAATAAGAACCCCACCCCACCCCACCCACCAAACATAGGAGAAAACAAAAGAGGAAGACACTGGTGTCCTCAACAGAGAGCAGGTCTGGGGACCATCAGACAAGATCAGAGCAGGGGCCTCAAGCTCCACCCCTCAATGGATCACTTACAAGTGGGAGCTGGAGTGTGGGGATAACAGAAACTGTGACATCTGACACACCAGCCAGAGTCGCTCTTGAGCTGAAGGAATTTTCTAGGTATGCTGGAGAGTTTAAAAGATCAACAGAAATATTAAGAGCAGCAGCCGTGCAAACTTGTCTAAGAAGTAACAGGCTGTGGGAAAAGCCCCATGCGGTACCTGTCCTGAATGTATGAAGACCCAGGTTCAATCCCCGTAACTGGCATAAAAACTGGCAGGGTGAGGCATAGGATGGTGGCCAGCACTTAGAATTTCAGCCCTGGGGAGGCAAAGCTGGAGTCCCCTGGCCACCAAGACACACTATGTGGTGAGCTCCCACACTACATCACGTAGCTGTGAGCTACAGGCCTGTGAGAGGGCAGAGAAAAGGCTCCAGGGAAATGACAGCCAAGGGTATCCTCTGGTCTACACATACACACGTGTGCATACACACACACTCACACACAGAGAGAGAAGAGGAGGAGGAGGAGGAGGAGGAAGAAGAGGAAGAGGAGGAGGAGGAGAAATACGACATCGACTAAGCTCCACCAACAACAATGTAATGAAAAGGTGTGATATGAACATTCACAGGGGAAACAGAGCAGGAAACATTTATCTGGAAAAGAAAAAAACAACAACAACAAAAACCTCAGAACATACCAGTACTTAAGCAATTCTCCAGAAGTGGGACCCCTCCCCAACTCTCTCCCAACCCCCACTTTCTCCTGGGTCTCCCTTCTAGTGTCAAGTCAAGATGTGACCGCGTCTTAAGGCGTCCAGGAATGGTAGTTAGGATAGTGTAAGGATAGCTGAGCGTGTGGAACTGAGAGAAACAGGGCTGGGGATGTGAAGCACAGCAAACGGTGAGCAGTCAGCCGCTGGGGTCACTGAAGTTACAGAGGTCTAAGGTGTGTGTGTGTTTGCACATGTGTTTGTGTGTATGTACATCTGTGTAGATGAACGTACACCTGTGTATGTGAGTCCGCATGGGTCTTTGTGAGTGTGTATGTGTACGTGTGTGTGTACATGAGTGTGTGTTTGCCTGTGTCTGTGTATGTCCATGTATGTATGCCTGCACATCTGTGTCTGGATTGTATGTGTGTGTGTGTGTACGTGCTTATGTGCCTTTATCTCTGTATGTGTTTGTGTGCATGTGTATAGATATAAACATCTATCCATATGTGTATACATGAGTCTTCATTTGTGTAGATATGGGTGTGTGTGTGTGTGTGTGTGTATGTGTATACATAAGATAGGGTTTGATTTGTATGTGCATTTATTCTCCATAACATAGGTCCTGTCTCGGCAGTTTTGTCTTTGCTCTAAATCAAGTTGACAACATTTGCAATTCTAATTCTAAGACTTAGAAAATAAGCACAGGGAGAAGTAAATCAAATGCCTTCAGGTTTTAACAAATTCTCTGAAGAAGAGAAACTGCAATAGAAGCTGCTTGTGATGCTGGAGCTGGAGGACTGCGGTGAGGACAAGGTAGGCTCCGGGCTGGTCCGTCTCAACTTCCATCCCCCAAACCTCCTAACTCGCCTCCTGAAGGCTTTAGTACTCATATATTTACAGGAATAAAGTATAAACTAAGCAATTAAGCCCAAATGAAGTCTTAATGGCTGCATTTTTCTGAAGTAAAGTTGTATTTGATTGGGAAAAAAATATCTCCAAGGAAAATATAGACATTCCTTGGCCCGATCTTCGGAGTTGCACACAGAGCGAGGAAGAGAGAGCACTTATTTAAATTCTGCACGGTGTGCTTCTGCGCCAGTGTTTGAACACAAACGAGGCTGTTTTCTGCTCTAGTGCAGGGTTTTGTTTTAAAGGATAGACAGACAGTCCTCTGAACTAGGCAAGGGCCATCCCATTAATTCATGAGGTCAAATTTCATTTTCAGTACAAATTCTAAATCCTATCTGCCATGTCCTCGCCAGTTTAATACATCAGGGTCACCAACATGTATTGATAATTCAATTCTAATGTATGCTGGGTTTTGCATATCATAATTTAGATTAAAGGAAGCACATCTCCAGACCCATAATTACCTTGATTGCTAAATATGACCTTAACTTCAAACAACCTTGAAGGCTAATTTATGAAGTATTTAGGGATTCTACAACATACATTATGGAGAAATTTGGTTTATTAATATATCACACATAAACATTCTAAATAAAATATTTGCCTTCTGCAAAAAGAAGAAAGAAACTCATAGATGTTATTGGTCAAATGTATACCTCAAAGTTCATATGCTGGCAATTTGGTTCCCAGTGCAACAGTGCTGGGAGATGGGGCAATAGAATTGATTTAGGTCAAGGGCTCCACCCCTGTGAATACATTAATGTTGCTATCGGGGGACTAGTTGGTTATCACAGGACTGGGTTCCTTAGTAACTGCATCCCCTTCTCTGCTACACTTTGTCTTCCTTACCTTACCCCTCTCCTTTGCTTATCATGTTTTGATACAGCACATAGTCAGATTCTTGGACTTCCCAGACTCCAGAATGTAAATCAATAAATTCATGATATTGTCAGGTATGTCAATGCACACATGAGTCCCAGCACTCCAGCGACTGGGGCAAGAGGATCTCTGTGAGTTCAAGGCCAACTTGTTCTGCAGAATGAGTTCCAAGCTACCCATGGCTACATAGTAAGATCCCTTCTCACACAGAAAAAAAAAAATATATATATATATATATATATACATATATATATATATACATATATATATGTACATATATATATATATTCACACATGTGTATACACACACACACACATATATACATATATATGTGTGCATGTATGTATACACACATACACACACACACATATAATCTCCCTGTTCTTTATAAGTACCCAGTTGTGGGCTTTAACAACAGGAAATACATGAGTATAGAGACAAGCCCTAGATCAGGTAAACATAAACATCTTGGCTGAGGTGACCACGAGGCCTGATGACAGAGAAGAGGCTAAGGAGCCGTGACAGAGCCTTGAAACAGGATCCTTGAGGCTCTGTCTCAGTGGTCTTTGGGGAGCTAATGGCTGCATGGTGGTGACTCAGCCAGTGAGGGATAGGTGCATATGCAACTCCCAGCATCCTCTGCGCCATGCCAATGCCAACACCTGCACTGCAAACCAGGAAGTCCAACTCCACCCACCCTCGGTGTTGCAAACATCCTCCTTAAAGACAGTGTCACCCAAGGCAGCTTCGGAACACCTCCACCCTATCCCACAGACCCACAAAGGCATGTGGGCCGGCGAGAGTTCACATGACACTTTACCTGGACACTAAGAGCCATTTCTGGGTCAAAAGGGCAAACACAAAGAGGAAGTGAAATATGATGAAACTGGGTCACTCAAACCCAAACCGTAGCCCAGCCTGGTAACTGAGATCTGAAGCAGAAAACAAAGGTTGCCTCTGCGGGGGAGGGTCGGGGTGGGGGGTGGGGGGGTGAGGCTGTCTGTGGGGGTGGGAACTTCTGTCAAGATGGGAGAGGGGGCCTCCGTGAGGGTGGGGACTTCCGTGGGGGAGGAGGGCCCCCGTGGGGGTGGGGACTTCTGTAAGGGAGGGGAGCCTCCTTGTGGATGGGGACTTCTGGAGGGGAGGGAAGCCTTTGTGGGGGGTAGGAAGTCCCTGTACAGGTGGAGATCCCTGTGGGAATTAAGCCCCTCTGTGTGCTAGGAAAATCTCTTATTTCCTTCTTTAAAAGCTTCATAGGAAAAGCTATGGGAGACAGCTGGGGTTTCCAGTGGAGTAGTGAGCTGACTTTGCCTTCAACCACTGAGATTCTTAACTGGGGGGCTGTGTGACTGAATGTGAGGGTCCTGAAAAAGTGAGGGGGATTCGGAATCAAAGGTGCAATGAATCTGAGGTGTCCCTAGCAACTCCACCCTGGCCTCAGTCCTGAACACATGGCACCGGGTGGCGGCAAGAGCTTCCAGAAATGTCTCAGTGTGGACCCCAGATGATCCTATGTCACTAAATCTGTGTTTTACTGTGGAGAGTTTCCTGCTAGGAACTTAGCAATGTACAAAGATTTCTCATATTAGCCTACCACCACACTTCAGCACGTTCTCAACTTAGTATGTCTGGGGTTATATCACGTTAGAACATTTAATCCTTTTTAAATTGATGTTTAAATTGGGGACTTGAGTTTCATTTAAAAAATAATGAATTTGGGCTAGGGACAACTTTTCTAACAACCTCTAAAATGGCCCTAAACATAACTTCTGTCATTTTGTTATGAAAAATGATGTTCTCAGCCTTGACTGTAATAAAATAAAAATACTGTCAGCTCGGGAAAACCCTGAGGACATTCCATGTCTGGAGTCACAGCCAGGAGTGGCCGTGAGCGGCCTGCACTCAGTGTATTTCCAGGTGGGCACTGTATGCTCATCTCACAAAGGTCTTTCCAAATAAACTCAGATTGACGGGACCAAGAATCACGTGGCAGAATCCCCAAGTGTCTGTCATGATCTGTAAATATAGCATGGGCTTGGGAAATCCCCCCCCAAAAAAATAGTTACTACTAATTTAACACAAAAGTCACCCAAATACTATACATTGAGTACTGTTTCATTGAGAAACACAAACTGGAAAAACATTAATCCTTAAGGACAATGAGGAACACCCAGAATACGATCCGAAATCTAATCAGAGAAAATGATAAAATATATACAAAGCCAAGAAAAGTGTCATGACCCCACATGTCCTAATTGTTTGTACTGTGATGGAATCCTTCCCACACCAGTGGCCTTCTGCAGACTCCTCACCCTGCCTTCTCTTCCTCTGTCTTACCCAGCACCATCTCCTCCTTCAGGGAGAGGTCAGGTGTCCTGAGCTGCCTCCCACTCCCACTGTGAGCACACCTGTCTCTACGGTGTTCTCTGTCCCCGAGGAAAAGGTACCTTCTAACTGAGCCCCTTCTGGTCCACTCCTCATAGGTGACCAACACTCTTGCTCTCTCTTGATCCCTTCTCTACAAACTCCACTCTGCCTCAGAGCACCTACTCAGGCATCCAGGATTTTGAAGACTAACCAGAGAGTGCTAGGGGAAACACAAAGCTGGCCGGGATGCAGGTCACACTGCTGCTGACTAAGCGCTGACTCAGGAGGCTTGGCTGCCTTGGGCTGCTAAGCAAAGAAAGCCATCTACTCGGCAGAGGCAGCCTGTAAGCCACAAACTCACTGAAAGAGGAGGACACCTGTGGCATCTGCTGGGGCTCACTTCCTGATTTGTGAATGGCACTTTCTTGCCGTGTCCCCACAGGGTGGGAGAAGAGAAAGAGCTCCATGAAGCCTCTCTTGTAGGGGCTCTAATCCCATCTACCACAGCTCTTCCTTCAGTGACCCGATGACCCTCCATAGTCCCTGAGAATCATGTGTAATTTGGAGAGGACAGAAGCATTCAGAGGTAGTGGGGGGAAAGGATTTCTAAGGCTACTAGAACTCCCCCAGTGACCAAGATGGGAATAGTCTGAGATTAAAATCACACAGGGACCCAGGAATACAGAGCCATGCCACTGCAGCAAGGAGGAGATAATCGCAGCCCCCTCACACACACACACACACACACACACACACACACACACACACCACCCCTTTCAAGTCTGTGCTCCTCAGGTCTCTGTAGAAACCGATGTTGAACAAACCAGAGATGCTAATCAAAGGGGTCTCTCTCACTGCCGGCCTCTGTTAGCTTCTCAGGAACTGCCCCAAGACACTTCTTTGAGTCACCCCACTTGGTGACACTGGCTTCCTCAGCACCTTCCCTGTGACATCATTCCCAACAAATGCTCCCCAGAACTTTCACCCACTCCTAAACCTGCAAAAGCCAAACTGCAACAAGCCCAGCTATGCACTTCCACTCAGCCCAAACCTCCCTCCAGCATGAGTCCTTGGATCTGACCCAGAGCCACCTATGCAAATAACAGGCCCACAAAACTCAAAATCCCCCAGACTAAACAGAACCCCTAACGGGGTGCACCCCCAATGACTCTCAAGTTGGTAACATTCCCAGCCATTTGGGGTCATCTAACCCACTCCGCACCACCAAATGAATCAACCCTCTCAGAATTTTAAACCCTCCGTTTTAATTGAGTCCATGTCGTCTTTCCCACCCACCCTGAAAGCACCTTCATCCAGCCTTCTCCCTCCCCCATCAAGCATTCTCCAGTGATGTCCTAGCTGGTCCCCATCCCCCTGGCTCTTGCTCCCCTAATTCATTTGGAGAGTTGAATAGAAAGCTGGTGAGCAGAATCTGGTAGAATTGCAGCATAAAGTTCTAAGCTATAGACACACTTTCTCTCCCTAAAGAAAAGGAAGAGCGTGCTAGGCCTGGTGGGTAGCACAAGGCTTTACTTCCAGCTAGTTAAGAGGTAAGGTAGGAGGGTCACAAGTTCAAGGCTAGGCTGGGCAACTAATTGAGATCCTGTTTCAGTTTTTTTTTTTTTTTTAAGGTCTGGATATATCTTTCAGCATTAGAGCACTTGGCTAGCCGGTGTGTGTGCTGTAGCAGCTAGGCTCTGTCCCTAGTGCTGTGACGTAAGGAATGGGTGAGGATAGTGCATGGTCCAATGACAACCTCTTCATAAACTGACGTCCCAAACATCCTCCTTCCAGCCAGCACATAAAGCTACCCCACCCCCCATCTCTGTCTCTTTCCCTGTATGAAGACATTCATGACCGCTGCTGTGTTCCATATACCAGTTCAGCAGTCAAAGCATAACAGCAGCTCAACTGCACCTTTCACGTACTGCTCAACCTGTGTCCCTCGCCCTCAATCCTAACACCCTCTTCTCTTGGTCTATTTTGTTACTCTAACTGAATACCATGGATAGGAGAACTTTTGAAGAATAAGATATTGCTCAGCTGTGCTTCTGGTGGCGGGGAAGCCCAGGAACATGACACCATCACCAGGTGAGGGCCTCTTACTGCAGTGTAATGTGACAGAGCAAGCAGGCCAGCTCTGGGCTTCTTTCCCTTTCCGGGTCTTGCACTATGACCCCACCTAACCCTAATTGCCACCTCTTAAAGTTTCTACTTACAAATCCCATTAAGATGAATTTGAGGATTACACTTCCAGCATGTAGAATTTTTAGGGGACACTCGAAGAGCCTGGAATCTCTTCATCCACTGGCTAAAAACTCCTACCGCTTCTGTGTGACAGCTTAACATTGACAGCATAACCCATCTCACACATAGTCACTAACTTGCTTCCCGCCTCGCCCCCAACCTCCCCCGGGACCAGACCATGTCTGTGTCATCCTTCCATTCCCAGCAGTAAGAATAACGACACACCTCATTTACTTGTACTCATTTGGATCAATTGGGCAGCCTGAGAACATTTGTACACAGAACAAGATAAAAAGACAGACAAGCTGAGGTAAAATGATTAGCTAAATCCGTGCAAAAAATCCCCGAAACTGACTTATGAGTGAGGTTCATGGCTGCCACGGTGCAGAGGTAATCCGATTGGTTTAAAAAAATAAAATAAAATAAAAAATAAAAAAATAAGCACCAAGCTGCTGAGATCAGCCCTGCTCTTGCCGGTACTGAGAAGTGAGCCTCAGAGGCGGCCTCACAAAGAGCTACTGTGTTCATCGGGAAGCCATTGCTCAAGAAACATTTGCTGAAGGCTCGCTATATAAAGGGCTATAGCTGTTTTTAATGGACTGAGTCCTTTTTATTCTGGGTTTTTTTTTTTTTTTTTTTTTTTTTTTTGGTTTTTCGAGACAGGGTTTCTCTGTATAGCCCTGGCTGTCCTGGAACTCACTTTGTAGACCAGGCTGGCCTCGAACTCAGAAATCCGCCTGCCTCTGCCTCCCAAGTGCTGGGATTAAAGGCGTGCACCACCACGCCCGGCGAGTCCTTTTTATTCTGAAGGCATCTTTCAAAGCGGCTCTCCCATCCTGGGCTAGAGGAAGACCATCCAGCTCACGGAGAACCACACATCTTAGACACATCTGCCCTTTGGATCCTCTACTGCTTCAGGGATACCATATCATCCCTGCAACTGCCCCAGTCACATCCCTGGGGGGTCCAGGTAACCCCCCCAAGTCTGCAAGCACCTAGAGCTCACCCCTTCTTCATCCCTGGTTTACCTATGGCAAAAGCTCTTGGCATTAACCTCGCTTGTAAAATCGGACTCCTTCTTTTAAACCTATAAAACACACTACACGAAGCTTGCACTGGCATTGCCAAACTACACAGACGTGCACTTTGCCCTAAGCTATAAAGTCCTAGAGACTATGACATCCAACTCAGAACCAGGATGGACTGTTTGGTTCAACTTGGTGAACCAGCAGTGCTTTCCCCAGGAGAAGGGAAACTCTCAGGGGCAAGTGTAGCCCTTGGACCTCTGCTCCATTCCTGGATCCAGCATCAGACTGAACATATGCTGAGCTGTGTCTTCTGGTAACCTAGGTCAAAGAGAAATGTAATTCTTTCTTTCTATTGTTGTGGTAAAACACTACAATCAAGGCAGTTAATGGAAGAGTTTATTTGGACATGCGTGCCAAGGGTTAGACTCTCTCACAGTAGAGTGAAGGCATGGCTGCAGTAGGAAACTGAGGGCTCACACCTTGAACCAGAACCAGAACCAGAGAGGGCACAGCTGGAATAGCCCCAGTGACATACCTTATCCTACAAAGTCACACCTTCCAAGTCTCTCTCAAACAGCACCATCAACTGGGACCAACTATTCAAATGTCTAAGACTATGGGGAACATTTCTTATTCAAACCAGCACAAAGGATGAACAAGGATTTTTTGTTTTTGTTTTGGTGGGTTTTGCTTTTTTGAGACACGGTTTCTCTATGTAGCCCTGGCTGTCCTGGAACTCACTCTGTAGACCAGGCTGGCCTCGAACTTAGATATCCACCTGTCTCTGCCTCCCAAGTGTGGGATCAAAGGTGTGCGCCACCACTGCCCAGCAAACAAGGAATTTTTGTTTTGTTTTGTTTTGTTTGTTTGTTTTTGGTTTTTTGGTTTTTTGAGACAGGGTTTCTCTGTCTAGCCCTGGCTGTCCTGGAACTCACTCTGTAGACCAGGCTGGCCTCGAACTCAGAAATCCGCCTGTCTCTGCCTCCCGAGTGCTGGGATTAAAGGCATGCGCCACCACGCCCGGCAGGAATTTTGACTCGATGCATTAGTAAGGTAAAAAAAAAAATCCTAACTGATGCAAAAACAACCATTGACCTTCCAACAACAGTATCTTTCTTCTGTCCTGGAATCACTAACTGTAATTATGTAATATTGGAAAATATGATCTGAGTTTTCTTGTGGTATTCTTTTAAGCAATGGAATGCTGAATTTATGAAAATGGATATGCTTCATGACGCATTCTTATACCTCTCATCAAGAACTGTGCCTCTGACAGGATGGCCATTAGCCTCACGGGACGCTTCACATTTAAACATAGCTAAAAATTCATTTATTGAGGACGTGAGGCGATGGCTCAATAGGTAAAGTGCTGGTGATGCAAACATGAGGACCTGAGTTCAATCCCCAGCACCCACAGAAAAAGCCAGGCATAGTGGTGGTTGCTCATCACCCCAGTTCTAGAGGACAGAGACAGGCAAAGCAGCTCTAGGGACTCAGCAACAGCCAGTCTAACTAAAATGGCAAGCTCCGGGCTCAGTGTGACACCCTGTCTCAAAAACTACGATAGAGAGTACCAGAGGAAGGCACCCAATGTTGACTTCTGACATTTCACACCTAACCTCACAGGTGACTGTGGGTCCACATTCTGGCCCCACCACTGAGGGTGTGGGACACGCCGATGGATGGGGAGATGAACCACAGGGAACTTGGCTGTACTTATCCCAGGCAGCCACCATCGGGGTTAGGCTATAGGGAAGCACTGAGACACTCCTGGGGGGGGGGGGGACTCAGTCTGAGATGAGGGGAGGCTGAAGTTGGGATTCCCTGACTCCCAGACCTCCAGTCACCGCTGGAATGTCACACAGAGGAATCAGGAATGAAAGATCAAGGGTGATGAACCCATGACAAGGCAGGACCATTGGAGGACCGCAGGCTGAGGTCAGTGACTAGCCCGGGGCCAAGGGAATGGGAATTCCGGCTTAGCTCATCAGCAAAGGTAATGATGGTAGTGGTGGTTGTCTGGAAGTCCAGAGAAGCCTTCTATGGGAGACTTAGGCTGCGGGTCTGTAGGCGAAGGTCTTCTCCATGCTCCCCCACAGCAGTTCTCGATGAAGGAGACAGTCCATGTCTATCCATACCATTTATTGACTGTTCATCATAGAAAAATGGATGTGTACCAACTTCTCAGGATGGACCAGAGATTAAATACCTTTTGCAGGGAGGAATGTCCAGGAAGGGAAGCTTATTGGTTAAATCCGAGGGCCTCTGAGTAGCTCATTTGCATGGAGAACTCTGTCTAGGCCTGCATGACAGATGTGGGGAGTGTGGCACATGTTCCCAGCCAGGAATCCAGTGAGGAGCAGGAAGGAGCCCACCGTCTCAGGTGTGTACCTGAGTTCTGGGGTCTCAGACCTGCCCTGCCTTAGCAAGTTTCCTGGCATGGTCCACTGTCCCACTGTCCCAATGTCCCTTTTTATAAAGGAGAGGTGTCATTGGAGTGACTGTCTCTAATGTTATTTTGTAGAAAAACTTTTAGGTAGGGTGAAAGCATTAAAATAAAACACAACATAAGCCAGAGGGGCAATACAACATAGAGTCCACTGAAAACACAACATAAGCCAGAGAGGTAATACAACATAGGGTCCACTGTACTACAGGTGACTGCATGATACACACACACACACACACACACACAGAGGGGTGGGGCACACATGCATATTCCTTACACGTAAGAAAACCACTGAGTCACACCAGTCCAATGGTTCTCAACCTTCCTAACACTGGGACCCTTTAATACAGTTCCTCATGTTGTGGTGACCCCCAACCATAAAATTATTTCCTTGCTACTTTGTAACTGTAATTTGCTACTGTTAGGAATAGTAATGTAAATACCTGTATTTTCCAATGGTCTTAGGCAACCCCTCTGAAAGGGTTGTCCGACCCAAAGGGGTTGCAAAACAGCTTTCCTATCCATATTTCAGGCGTCCCCCGAGAACCTACTGCTCACTGCAATGGGCAGGGCAAGTGTAGACCAATTTCCCTCACGGCAAATTCTCCTACTGAACGTAGGCGGTCATTCTTGGTAGTTAAGTTCCTTTGTGTATAAGATGGGGATGATATGTATGTTAATAAGATGTAAATGAGGTGCTAGATGGGAAAATGTCTTATAACAATTATAATCGCCAAACTTTGACAGGTCACCAAAGTCGTAGGTTCCCTGCTGTTATAGGTGGGACTGGGATGCTGGTGGCTACGGATATCACCCCAGTGTAGCCACTGGTGACTGCGGATATCACCACGGTGCAGCCACTGGTGACTGCGGATATCACCACGGTGCACCCACTGGTGACTGCAGATATCACCACGGTGCAGCCACTGGTGACTGCAGATATCACCACGGTGCAGCCAGTAGCCCCAGGTAAGGATGTGCACTAGCTGGAGTCAGCCAGCAATAGAAATGGTATCTTATAGAGAAGAGGACTCACAACTCTAGAAAGTGCTCAAACCTGATGCTATGCAAACCTGAGTGTGTATCCAGTAACCTGGAGAGCTGGAGAAGCCCAGGGAGCTCCATTCCACCTCCTGGGATTCTGGTTAGGGAGGCTTGGGGAGGGCTGGGTATCTGCATGGCTGTCCAGCAGGAAACACTGCTGTTAGCGCATGCTCAAACTGCAAGCTAGGAAACCATCAGAGCAGGGGGGAGGACATGCTTGACACCAAGTGGGAGGTTGGAATGTGCCACTTTCTGAACCGACGCCACAGAAGGCACTCCAAGGACACTCAGTCGACCCATCAGCATTCCAGAATGTACCCAAGATGCTTCAAAAGTCAAAGGGCCCAAGGTTCCTTGCGAGCTGTGTCCCTGTGTGGCCATCTCAAGAATAGCCATTGACTGCATTTTAATGGTTCTACAGATAGAAGGAAATACCTTCACATAGTGTGAGACATGGACAGCAGCTCCTTGACATAGACTTTTAGATGCCTTGGTCACCAACGGTTGAGTTCAAAGCTTGACCAGAGCCGCTTTCTAAGCTGCAGAGGCACGGGTCTCAAAAGAGGGGCTGCGTTAATAGTTATAATATTTCAGAATCATGGCTGGGAAGGAGACTTGTAAGATGGGCATTTTGCTCCATTCCTTCCTCATGCAGGGCCACTATCGTGAGTCTATAAGAAAGTCCAGATTACCACTTACTACTTCCCTCCCAGACTTGTCCCTGAGCTTTCCGATAACTTTAATAGTACTAAATAATAATGGGCAAGCAAGAAAATTCCTTCTATGAAGATCACCTTGCCAATGGAGAAGCCAATATGTGACACACTCCTCCAAAGTCGCATAGCACTCAGCAATAAAAATAACAATAATAAATAAGTAAATAAAGAAAAAGGAGCCATGTACCAGATGCCTTCAATCCCCACACTCGGGAGGCAGAGGCAGGTGGATCTTTGTGTGTCTGAGGCCAGCCTGGTCTACAGAGCTAGTTCCAGGACGCCCAGGGCTATACAAAAAAATATTCTGTCCTAAATAAAAACAAAACACCAAATAACTGATGCACACAGCAGAAATGACGCTTGAAGCTTGATGCAAACTCAGTAACATCAGGCACAAAAGACAGCATGCCATATGCTATCATCATGTGGAACTTTAGCAAAGGAGACTGATGTCATCTTAAAACAGATCAGACCCTGAAGTGAGGACAGACAGGAAACAGACCTAAATGCCTCTGGTGGTTTGAATGAGAATGGGCCCCTTAGGTTCATAGAAAGGTTTGGGCCATAGTTGAAGGAACTATTTAGGAAGAATTAGGAGGTGTGGCCTTGTTGGGGTGTGGCCTTGCTGGAGGTGTGGCCTTGCTGGAGGAGGTACGGTCCTGGGAGAGGGATTTGAGGTTTCAGAGCCTTAGTCAGTTCCACCAAGCTCTCTCTGCCTTGTTTGCTTGTTGACCAGATATAAGCTCTCAGCTACTGCTCCAGCACCATGCCTGCTTGCCTGCCTGCATGCCTGCCTGCCTGCCTGCCTGCTGCCACACTCCCCACCATGATGGCCATGGACTCTAGCCCTCTGAAACAGTGAGCGCCCAAACTAAATGCTTTCTTTCATAAGTTGCCTTGGTCATGGTATTATTGTCACAGCAAAAGAAAAGTAACTAAGACACAAGGTGAGAGAATACTTTAAGTCTTGACTGCTATTCACATGTACATATTTTTATATACATATAATATCTTCCTTTTAGTGTAAATTAAAAAACTGATTCTTTAAAAACCAAAAGAATTCAGCTGAAAATATGGCCCTTGCAAAGGACCTGAGTTGGGTTCCCAGCACACACCTAAGGTGGCACACAATCTCCTTTAACTCCAGCACCACGGGATCCTGTGACCTCTGGCCTTCACAGGCACATGTAGTCACATACACAAAAAACCCTTACACACACACACACACACACACACACACACACACATACACACACATACATATACACATACAGACACACACATACATACATACACATATATATACATACATACACACACACACACACACACACACACACACAATTAGAAATTAAAACACTAACCTTTTAAAAAGGAAACTGTCACTTCTGTTTCACCAGGTTCACTTCAAGCTGAGTTTAAAACTGTAAAACACTAGCTGCCCTTGTGAAGCACATGGGTAAGATTTCTAAAATGCTTATCCTTTTCTGCTTTTTTTAATCTTTGGAATTATGAAGTTATATTAGTTATTTTAAAAATTAAGAATTTGGAAAATGTGTTCCTTATAAGTTAAATGAATAAGACCATGTATTCTGATGCCTAGTATAGTCAGTCCCAGGACTACTGAACTGTGGACCAGTTTGTTACCATTGTGGAAACCTTGATTCTATTTTTTTGTTGTTGTTTTTGTTTTTGTTTGTTTTTTGGTTTTTCGAGACAGGGTTTCTCTGTGTAGCCCTGACTGTCCTGGAACTCACTTTGTAGACCAGGCTGGCCTCGAACTCAGAAATTCGCCTGCCTCTGCCTCCCAAGTGCTGGGATTAAAGGCATGTACCGCCACACCCGGCCAGAAACCTTGATTCTAAAGACTGGCATTCTATGCAGTCTACATTTAATCTTACTTCACCATGATATAACTAAACATCTATTTTTAGCACTTCTTCACGTGTTAGCACTTTTCTTACGCATATCATATATAAGAATATGTATGCATGTCGGATTAAAGAACACTATGGTTGCAGTCTTATCTCCTAAGCGTGTATCATTAAAATCAGTCTTCTTTATTTTTCACACACATCTTTGAACTTTAAATTAAGTCAGTCTGCAACACTGCAAGACCCAGCCGCCCTGCCTGTCACTTTGTGCTTCTTTTATCCCAAATTACATTTGTAAAGTTCATCTGCAGTGACCCATTGTTTATCTTCACTGCTGTGCAGCTGTCTGTGGTGGTCTGAATAGGTTTGACCTCCACAGACTCACGTGTTTGAAAGCTTGGCCTGCCGAAAGCTGCACCATTAGGAGGTGTGGCCTTGTTGGAGGAGGTGTGGCCTCGCTGAAGGGGGTGTGGCCTCGCTGGAGGAGGTGTGGCCTCCTTGGAGGAGGTGTGTCACTGTGTAAGCAGGCTTTGAAAGTGCCTAGTGTTCAAGACCTGCCCAATGTAGAAGAGAGCCTCCTCCTGGAAGCCTTCAGATCAAGATGTAGAACTCTCTTGCAGTATCATGTCTCCCTGCAAGCTGCCATGCTTCCCACCATGATGATAATGGACTGAACCTCTGAAACTGTAAGCCAGCCCCAATTAAATCTTTATAAGAGCTGTCGTGGTCATGGTGTCTCTTCACAGCAATGAATTGTCTATGGTCAGAATAAGTGACCACCGATTTGTTTATCCATTTTAATATTTATGCACATTTCACGGGACATTTTTAAATAGTCCTTAAAGAAAAATTAAGTTCAAACATAAAAAATAGCATTTCTGGCAAGCATTGTGCCCCAAATATATCCCCACAGCACCTTGTCAACCTCACTGACATTTTATTCCCTAGGTGCTTTTCTCTACCAGAATCATTAGAGATGAAATACTGAGTATGCCTTTAAAGATTTCTTTCTTTCACTGGGCATCTTCCTTACAGTTAGACAGTTATCCCAGCCCAAGATCTACTAAAACCACTTCTGTTCATCAAGGCCCAGTTTCAGCCCAATCCATGAAGACCCCAAGTCTCTCCCATCCACAATGACGCTGTCCCAGCTAGACCATCGCAAAGTGAATTATCCTGCCTCAAACTGTCCATCCAAACATTTGCTGACTATATACCAGAGATAACCCAACCTGCCGGCACCTGTTTCAATCCCCGCTTTCCAATGCACAGAACTACTGTTGTAGATCATGGACAAGTATCCAGTGTCAAAATTCCTGAGTCAAATTCAAAATCCTGAAAGCCATTATTATCACTAGGTATTACACTTATGTGAACTGTATATTTACAAAGTTGACTTCCACAAGACTGGAACAGTAGCAACGATCAATGAAACGCCCATTGCTTATGCTAAAAATTGGGGTTTTCTGTTTGTTTGTTTGTTTGTTCTTGAGACAGGGTCGAATTCTACAGCCCATTATGTTTTTAATATATTGACTTATTCATATTTTTTCATAGAAAACAAAAACATTAGCATTCCCAGGACCCAGAATATTAAAGAACCAAATGAGGTCATCTCTAACCAGGAATGATGGCTCACAGCTGGGCTTAGTGCTTAGGCAGTGGAGGCTGAAGGATGATCCTGAGTTCGAGACCAGTTGGGTAACAGAATAATAACCTGTTTTTATGGTGGCTCATGTCTTTAATCCCAGCACTCAGGAGACAAAGGCAGGTGGAGCTCTGTGAGTTAGAGGTCTGCCTGGTCTACAAAGCAAATTCCTGGACACCCAGAGCTACACAGTAACATACTGTTGGGGGGAATGGGCATGGGGTAGGGAGAAAGAAGGAATGAAAGCAAAGATAGGCTCATTTGAGAAGATATAAACTAGCTTTTTGTGTTTTTAAAGTTTTAGGCTTTAAGCAGCATATTTTAAGCTCGGAGAAACAAATAAGGAAGATCTCAAAACCAGTCATGGCATCCATAATAATTTTTAAAAAGTCCTAAAGTCCAACGGATCAAAACACAGAAGCAGCTGCTGCCTCAGGATTCTGAGGGCAGGATGGTTCTCTGTCAGAGGAAATGCACGGGTGGAATCCAGCTACTGCAAACAGGAAAAAGAAAACAAATAAGACCCTAACCAGGTTCAAGCTGTGGCCACTGTTCGTCTTCCCATCAGAGTGATAACTAAGACGGGCGGGAGAGAATACTCGTGAAAGATATCAAATATACTTTTTTAATTATTTATACAAAAAAAAAAATAGTTCCAACAATGGTTCTGAAAGAATATGTCATAGGGAGGCTAGAGAGGTGGCTCAGTCAGGAATGTGCCTGTCACGTCAGCATTCACCTAGCATTGCCTACAAGCCAGGCATGGTGGCGTGTGTCTATAACTCCAACACAGAAGGGCTAGAGACAGGCAGATCCCGAAGGCTCAGTGACCAACCAACCCAGCCACACGTATGAGCTCCAGGGTTAGTGAGAAAGCTTGTTGGAAAAAAAAAAAAACTAACGAGAGCAATTAAAGAGACCCTTTGGCCTCTACTATATGCACACACATAGATGTAGACCAGAACATAGATAATCCCTCTCTCTCCCTCTCTCCCTCTCTCACACACCACACACACACACATACACACACATGCATACATACATCACAAGAAAAATGTAACTCTTTACATTAATTATGTAAAATCCATCATATAAAAAGAGCTCCAGTAAGTCAATAAGAAGATCCATATCTAAAAGGGAAGAAACAAACCAGAGTCGTTATAGATAAATAGGCACTGCAGAGAAAAGATAATCACAGTGTCCTGGAACACAAGAAAAGCATTCAGTCTTAGACAAATGCAAATTTTAAGCCATCCCAGAGTAGCCTTTCCCCTTACTAGATTTACAAGAGAAAAACGTTTTTTTCAGAAGCTTCTTGGCAAGAGAATAGAGGAGCAAGCTGTCACACCCACTGCCGGAAAGAATCTGGTAGAACCCCAACAATAGTATGGCCGTAATACCCACAATACAGTGACGGCCATGAAAATGCAGGGGCACATACCCTCTGACCCAACTGTTTCTCATGTGGGAATCACCCTTTAAACGGTTTCATACGTACAAAATGATACACACTACAGGACTCAGCTATCACACTTAGAATGCGCATGCTACAGCTGAGCCTCCTTGGGGGAGGTTCAACACTCTTGGAAAGGAATTCTATGCATTGAAAACACAAGGAGTACTCAGCAAGGCGCCCACCCTTAAACGAGGAATCCTTTCTGTGCCAGCCCACAGTCTACACAACACACAGAGCTTCTGCTGAAACAGGCACCATCCAAAAAAAAAAAAAAGAAAAAAAAAGAAAAAAAAAAAAACGAAACAAACAAACAAAAAAAAACCTCAGAGAGCTAGCAGCCCCTGTGGCCTCTGAGAGGAAGCTGAGAAGCTGGGATGGGCGTGGGAAAGAGATTTTCAAAGGGGGGAAGATTTTCAAAGTGTTTACATTTTTGTACCTACAAGCTTCAGAACTGTGGTGTTTTTAAGTAAATAAAACTTTAAAACCTAAAACAGGCTGCTTATTAGTAAATTATTGAGACCCAGCCCTAAGACTTGGTGTCCGGCCCAGCCTAGCTCACCATGATATAACCTCTTCATTTAAAGGGCTATGGTAACTTTACAACAGGCTAGAGACGTTAAACTCCAGAAACAGCAAGACTGAGAGACCCAAAGCTAATTAGCATCCACAGACAGCAACAAGACACAGCTCGTTTCCAGAGTAAACCAAGACCAGTGGGGAGCTGAAGAAAATCCTTCAAGTTATTAATCTAGGAAAAAAAAATAACAGGCTACGTCTCTTTTTATGCATTTATTTCCCAACTTCAGGGTTAAGAAACCTTCGTCCTGTAAATAGGTACTTTTTAGTGAAACTGCTTATTCCGAACTTCCGAGGGCCCTGTTTGTTATGAAGACATTTAGCAAACAAAGGTTTTTCTTCACCCTTGATGAACTAGTACCAGACGATAAGGCTCATCGTTCCGTGATGGAGCCAGACGCTGCCTGCTGCTTACCTAGGCAGAACACTTTCTGGGGGAGGCAAACCTGTTGATTGGGGGCCACTCAAAGAAAATCCCTCCCCTATTCCCTCTGGAGTTCCTCTGAAATTACTACCCACCCCCACCCCCCACCCCCCCACCCCCACAGCAGTGCAATCTTGGGGCGGGGCGATGTACCTAATCCACCTGTTTGTTTACCTCCTGCCTTCTCATCTGGGATCTGAGACAGTAAACCCTTCCCTCCAGGGGAAAGAAAAACAAATCATTCACTGCCTATCTCTGGTGGCCCACGAAGGCAGCAGTGTATTGAGTGTACCGAAGGTGGCCCAGATATGCCTCCGCGGGTGCAAAAATGAATTCAAGCCCTCGGGCCTCTGAACCCCCATACTTGAAAGTACAGGTCAAGACCTGAGAGTTAATACCAGGGCCGAAGTTTTCAAGAGCTCTGGACCATCCCTAGATACAGGAGCACACGTGGGTCAGCTGACCATCATCACCTCCCCTTGGAGACTGGACACCCGCAGCAAGGGTGACAGCCACTCATAGGGAAGTGCGTCTAGAGGAAAGTTGAAGTGGGTGACTACCTGTTTCAGACAGGTGACCAAGCAAGTGGGACCAGGCTGTCACTTCCACCGCAGCGGCGCCCAGCTCTTCCCCCCCCCCGCACCCCCCAGCCAGGCCACATCCGGCCATGGGCGCCCCAAGGTGACCTGCCCTCTGGGGTGCCCCCATCCAGCCCGAGCGCTCACCAGAACAGCAGGTTGGCACCCAGGAAGGCGAGCAGGCTGCGCAGCGGCCTCTTCCAGCTCAGGAGCTCGTCGGCGCGCCAGCCCAGCCACAGCACGGGTTCCCCGAGCAGCCAGGTCAGGGCGGCGGCCACCCTGCCGGCGGCCTCCTCCACCTGCGGCCCCGTGCCCGCCGGCCCTGCCTCCTCCCCGGGAACCCCAGGCCGCGGCGGCTGCTCCTCCATAGCCGGGCATCCTTGTGTGGCGTGCTCCTCGGGCGCCGGGCTCGCCATCTTCAGCGGTGTTTTGCTGGCGGGGACGGGGATGGGGACGGGGACAGGGAGGGAGGCGGGCGGGCGGGCGGGCGGGCACGCGCGCGCGCGCGCCTGGCAGTGAGCGTCGGGAGAGCAGCGGAGACAACGGGGGACCGGTCGGGGCGCAGGGTGCGCACCGCGGGGTGCTGGCGGCTGGGTGCCTTGTGACGTCAGGCCTGGCCGCGCCGGGAAAGAGGGTGCGGTCAAGTTCGTGTAGGGGCGGGGCCGCCCTGGGTCTGGCTGCACATCCTGGGCTCGGCTCCGTGGGCGCGTGCTGGGCGGCGTCCCTGGGGAGCTGGGGACCAACAAAAATACTTCCTCTTGCCTTCCAGCTGAGGGGCCCAGGTAGACGACTTACCCCCAAGGGGAGTCTGGGCTTTGGATTTTAAAGGGGCGAAGGGGTGCATTCTCACTTTCTCCAGTCAGAGCAGACAGTCGTCCATTCTTTCGTATTGAAGAAAATAGTCGGGTGCTCCTGGCCATGTATTTTGGCACTCAGGACTCAGCCCTTGTCCAGGTCCCTTGCAGGAACACCCTGCCTAACTGTGTCAGATAGAAACGCTAAATTGGGAAAGGAAGGAAAGCACATTTGGAGTCAAGGAAAGACTTCTGGTTTGACCCTCTGGTTTTAAGAGTGCGGACCCGCCAGGCCACAGGGCACACGCTGGTGAAAAGTCGCTTCCAGTTAAGTGAGCTGTTGGCTCCGAATTGAGAGTTCTTTGCAGAATGTCCGTGAGCTGATCAGGAAGCAGAGAAGGCAGAGGGTGGCCTGTGGCCTGCCTCTGCTAGGTGCCAAGCTTTGGAGGTGATTGCTTCAGTAGATCCGTGTGTGTGTGTGTGTGTGTGTGTGTGTGTGTGTGTGTGTGTGTGTGTCACAGGGCAGCCTCAGACGTGACGAATTCTAGAGCTCCTCATGTGGTTCTCCTGGTTGTGGGAAAAACTAAAGGACTGCTGTGCATGTCCAGTCTATTCATTTCTCTAGAATGAAATCCCCTCCTGCAATCCTGTGAGTCGATGCATCGGGGTACCTGGTATCCTCTGGGCATGCTCTGTATCCAACCTGCATTCATGGAATGAATTTGGTGCATTCTCAAAGCCCCTGGGTTAGTTTGTAATGCTAATCCAGAGGACCTCTGTGTCTAGGTATGCAAACATTTATCTACACATTACAGGCTAGACGTGGGCAGTTATCTAAATGAATGTTGTATTTGAAGGGATCACAAGTCTAGGGGTCACACAAAAGTTGGTTGTCCACCCACCATGTGCCTGGTACACTGCTGGGTCCTGTGGATGCCGCTTCTACCTGCAAGAGACTCACAGACCGAAAGGTACCACTTACAATTGATAAATGCCTTGATGGAAGTCCTCAGTGCCAAGAGATTTCTCCGTTAAACTGCATCCAAAAACCAGGATTCAGAAGGGTTTGGGATGTAGCTCCTGACTTGTTAAAGCTCAGAGATGCACAGTGGGCGTGGCCACAGGGAGCAGTGCTGCTCTCTGTTGGGAGTTCTGCTTGGGAAAAGGTCACATGAGTTGCAGGTATAGATCATTGTTTTCTTCAAGGACATTGTTACTCAGCAATGACAACTTGCCATCCTGGTGACAGCTCCCTGCAGAGAGGTTCTGGGAGCAAGGAAAAGGCAGTATGGGAACAATTCAATCATCCTTCCCACCCAAAGAACTTTGTCCAATGTGGGACCTTCTTGGTCTTGGTGGAGGAGCTTGGGGTGGATAAAGATGCTTTTTAATGTGATTTGGGCTTTGTTTAGTACATGACAGGGACCTGAGCGGAGGACGCAGGGTGGTGGGATCATAGAACTGGGATCCCTGTGGCCCACACCCAGGACTGATAAACTTTCAGGAATACGTTTACAAGATTCTTCGAGTTTCTCCTCCCCCTGAATTCTAATTATTGTCGTCTGGATCTGTGGATGCAGTAAAGGCTACTGACAAGGGAGTCACCAAAGGCTACGCTCTGGCTGCTGCTATCTGTGAAATCCATCTTCATTATCTCCCTTTAATGATGAATCTTTCCAGAATAGCTCTGCTTTCTGAAGAAGTTTCTTCCCCCCCCCTCTCCAAATAACTATAGAGAAAAGGCTGCTCAAACAAAGACTGGATTAATCCCTCTATCCCTATGTCCTCCTTTACTTCTGACCTCTAATAATTACTGAAAACTTGTGGAATGCAAGGAGACACAGGCGGAGACACATACATTGGTATTACCGAGTAGTTACTCTCTGCCTAATTATCTTTGTGATGCCCAAGTAATTTATTCAGCCTTGAGCACAGAAAACTAATTTTGGGTGGAAGCTGTAAGGTAAGTCTTGTTCCCTGCTTGCAGCAACTTGAATGTGATGCACGGATTTAATCCCTGCACTTGGGAGGCAGAGGCAGAGGCAGAAACAGAAGCCCAACCTGGTCTACATGGCAAGCTCCAATCTAACCAAAGCCATACTGTGAGATCCTGACTCAAAATAAATAATTAAAAACGAGTCTTGTGGGGTTTTTTTTCTTTTTTTAAATTTAAGACTCTTGTTTGATTTTGACAATTTGAGGGGGTAATAGAGTCATGAATACTAGTGAGCTGTAAAATTAGACAATATATATCAGAAAAGGACAAAGAAACCAGAAAGCTACCCCCTCCCAGATATGAAAAAGAGGAAAAAAAAAAGTTGTAGCTACTGGATGAGTTAAAAAAAAAAAAAAAAAAAAAATTCAGAAACCAACAGGTCTTGAAAAGGCTAGCACAAAGCACATAGGGACTCTTGTCTTTCTCTTCTAAAAGTAGGTAGAAATTTTGTTACAGAAGACAAAGGGAATAAGTAACTTCCCATGTTGAGAGAGTCTCATTAGGCAGAATCAAGTTGAGTCACAGGAGAGCCAGAAACACACCAGCAAGATCTTACACACGCATGTGTGTTCATATGCGTGTCTCCCCTTTCCCTTTTGGATTCCTTCAGTGATTCCACGGTTCTCAAGAAAAGGAGCTGTTGAATGTGTTGTATAGATCATTGTTGCTGTAGATAGACCTTTTGTGGATTAACATTTTCCAATCATTTCTAGCCTTATCTCACCAAGCTTTCTATCCCTTATTCCTAACTTTCTGGACATTTTTAGTCACTGACCTAATAGCCGACTCTAAGCACAGATCAATAAGAACATCCTGTAGCAGTAACAGTGGAAAAGGAGATTTGACCCCACCTTGCAGTCTTTTCTGACCTTATTTCCTGGTCTAGTGCCTGAAACATAAAGTAATTTGCTTCCCGTGTCCAGCTGATTGTCTGTGGTGCTTGTAAAAACAAGATGATCTAAGTCAAAAATATCTGTTTGACCAGCTTCTCCTAAGGGATGTGCTTACCACAAACAAACAACCTCTCGTGAAGGGCTGCTCTCTCAGACACCTTTGGGGTAACCAGTTTGGGTTATCACTACCTTTCACCAAAGAGAGATCATATTTTTCATCTCTGTCCAAGAAGAGGTCATTGCCGAGGACCGGGGCTCTGTGGGCCCTCCTCAATCCGTGGGATCAGAGTCTCGGACAGATGGGCATGGATTTGGATGGGAATTGACACACAGACCCGACACAAGAGAGTATGTAGAATCTGAGTGTAGTGTCAAAAAGTGAACACCAGTCTTATATAATATAGAAAACAAAGGGGTAGGATGTCACAGCAGGGAAAGTACATTGAAGTTACCTGACACAAAACAGAGGAATGACTTCAAAAGGACTTACAGGAACCAGGTAATGTTTACAGTAAAGATAAAACACCCCTGCCTAGAGTCAGCTAATGACAGGTAAGGATTTCACACCCTAGTCACAATTTGTGCTACTCCTTTGAGCCTTGTGAGAGCTATCACCAGGGGGTTCTGCTCTAGCAAACCTTCTCATGAGTAATGCAATATTACCACCACCACCCATTTCCTAGGCCTTGGTGAATACTTGCATATGAAAGTAATTTGGTTGTAATAAAGATTCTTTTGTTTTGTTTTGTTTCGAGATAGGGTTTCTCTGTATAGCCCTGGCTGTCCTGGAACTCACTTTGTAAACCAGGCTGTCCTTGAACTCAGAAATCTGCCTGCCTCTGCCTCCCAAGCGCTGGGATTAAAGGCGTGCACCACCACCGCCTGGCTGTAATGAAGATTCTAAGTATGCTTTGCTAAGCTTGCCCTGAGATTTCTAACTCTTGTCCAGTAAAATACTGTAAGAAAGCATGCAAGACCCTCCACAATATTGCAGGGACAAATCTGGGGCATTCAAGCTATGGGAATGCCAAGGTTCCAGGAGGCTGAGTTTCCTTGAAACTCTTTGCCTCAGGACTGCTTCCAAGTTTCCAAACCTGTAATGAGAGTCACTACTGGAGTGGATGTAGCAGGTCATATCTGCAGATCATATGCACATAGCAACCCAAAGGTTTTCTTGGGACCACTGCACATGTGTGCAGTGACTTTGTGCAAATTAGGAAAGGCATCCCTAGTTCTAAGCCAATGAAGCCCCTACAGCAAGAAACACAGCTTAGAAAACAGAGCCCAGGCTGAGCTCCACCTCGGTTAGCTCCTTCTGTAGATGTCCTTGTCCAGTGATGAAAATGGACAACTCGTCAGTGATCATCTGTCCTGTGGTACTAATTCCCCATGATTCTTGAATAACTGGAATCTTCTGCCCGATTTAGCAGTCCTTTCTTTGGGCTTTTCTTCATCTTTTGCACCAATGTCAAAATTATTAATTCCCAGATGTCTGGTTTGAAGAATCTTTGTGCCTGATGCCTTATCCGCTGCTCTTAATCCTTTTGTTAGCACCTGGAAGGGAGAGGGGCAAATGCGAGTTACAGCTGGGTCTTGCCTGGTCCCCCAACCCTTCTGCCCTCATTGGACACTAAAAGCCAGATTTTTATGTGCCCAATTTTGATGATGCCTCATTAATCACTACCACTCCAAGTCACTTGTCAGCTAACAAGACCACTGTCCTGTCTTCCAAAAAGGATTTATTTTCAAGATTTTATTTTTAAAGTATGTATTCTGTGTATGTGTGTGCGCGTGCATGTGCACACACTATTGTTTACTTTTTTTTTTTTTTTTTTCTTCGAGACAAGGGTTTCTCTGTGTAGCCTTGGCTGTCCTGGAACTCACTTTGTAGACCAGGCTGGCCTCGAACTCAGAAATCCACCTGCCTCTGCCTCCAAAGTACTGGGGTTAAAGGTGCATGCCACCATGCCTGGCATGCACACATGCTTTGTAAGTACTGGTAGTAACCAAAAGAGGCTATCAGGTTCTCTGGAGCTGCAGTTACAGATGGTCATGAGCCACCTAACATGGTACCAGGAACTCAGCTCAGATCCTCTGCAAGAGCAGTGCTGGCTCGTAACCACTGAGCCATTGCTCCAACTCTAGAATGGATTTTTCTCCGAAGACTTCAAAATGGCTAATTATAAAGAAGTGGAGATAATGAGATACCTCTGCCACGTTCGATTCATGATACAAACCCTGATGACCTTTGAGATTGGTGGAATCTATGTGGCAGAAGAGCTACCCTCCAAGTATATGTGTGCCTATACAACCATAAATGCACATGTGCATGCACACCTGCACACACACACACACACACACTGTAATGATAAAAGATTTAAATAATACTAGTGAGAACTGAGGCCACACTGTCAGGCCACCATCCGCTGGCGTAACACAATGCCTGACCCTGGGCGGTGTATAAAGAACACTGATTTGTTTGTCTCGTAGTTCTTGAATCAGGGAACCCAAGAGCATCTGCCAAGCGCCTTCTGATTGCGTCATCTGATAGTGGAGGGTCATAGCACACAAGGAAGGGAAGGCGAGCATACCCTCTGGAGCCCCTCATCCTCTTCTCACCAAGACAGTGATGCTATCAGAAAGGCCTCTTTTATAGTCTCAGGCATTCGAATGGTGGATCCCCAGCTCATTAGGTGCTGTTCAGGAGAGGGAGAAGCCTCAGGAGGTGTGACCTTGTTGTGGGAAGTGTATCACTGGAGACAGGCTTTGGGGGTTTAAATATCAGGCCATTTTGAGTTATCCTCGTCTCCTTCCTGCATGTGGGTCAGGATTCCTGCTCAGCTTCCTGCTCATGACCTTACGCCTTGGCTCACCCATATGGACTCTCACCACGTGAACAGTAAGCCTAAAAATAAACTCTTCCTCTAAATTGCCTTGACCAATGTGTTTTGTTCCAGCAACAAGAAAGCAAGTAATGCAGAAGGATGTAGTTGTATCCCAACACAGTGAAATATGAGTACGCCTACAAAAGGTATGTATCTGTCTATCCCCAACCACACAAATGCAAACACACACACACACATTGCAAGTGTGACTGTGGTACCATGCCTTCTGGTTCCTTCCCAGAGCACTGTCAGTTAGCAGCTGCCCACTGCTTTAGTCCTGGTCTGCAGCCTGGTTTTGTATCGCTTTGTTGTTTTACTTCATCCTTGTTTGGATTTAGCTTGGGAACATTTTTGACCCTTTCTTCCCCCCACTTGGGTTTCTGCATCGGTCATTATTTCTTCAACCACCGTTTTGCTGAACACAGCTCAGAGATTGTCTGTGCACAGATGAGCCAGTCCGCTGTGGCCACTGCGATCTCTGCAGCACAGACAAAGAATGCAGAGCCTGAGGCTGGGAAGATGGACCGAGGAAGGAGAGAGAGAAGCACCAGAGGAGAGCATGGGGAATTCTGAACTAGAGGAAAGGGATGGAGAACAGTAGACTGGCATGTGTCTTTCCATGTGACACTAAGAGTTTCTGGTTTGTCCCGAGAGCAATGAGTCGTGGTAAAGGTAAGACACCCCCATAGGAGTTCTTACCTGTTTTGATTTTTTCTTTTCATTTTTAGTCATTCACTAAAATGAGTGTGGTGGTTTGAATGAGAATGCCCCCCCCATAGGTTTGTATATTTGAATGCTTAGTCCAAAAGTTGGTGGAAGTGTCACTCTAGGAAGATTAGGAGATGTGTCACTAAGGTGGCTTTGAGATTTCAAAAGTCCACACCCTTCACAAGTTAACTGTCTGTTTGTCTATGTGTCTGTGTGTCTGTGTGTCTGTGTGTCTCTGTCTCTGTTTCTCTCTCTCTCCCTGCCTCATGATTGTGGATTAGTTGTAAGCTCTTAGCTATTGTTTCAGTGCCCTGTCTGTCTGTCTGCCTGCCTGCCTGCCTGCCTGCCATGTTCCTCTTAATGCTGGTCATAGGCTCTGCTACCCTCTGGAACCCTGAGCCCCGACCTGATTCAGTGCTTTCTTTTATAAATTTGCTCAGTCAGGGTGTTTTTGTCACAGCAGTAGGGAAGAAGCTATGACACTGGGAGAAAGAAGTGGCATCTTTGGGAGGCAGATGGTTTCATTTGGATAATTTCTGGAAATGTCATATGAGTGGACACTGTGACTACAGCTCAGAGGCCAGCAGGCATCTTGACCAAGACATAGATCCAGGCACATGGAATATCCTGGATGAGAGAGAGCCTGGGGTGATGATCAAGTTGAATTCAGAGGCACTGGCCAGCCAGTGTGACTGCATGAAGGAAAGTGCTCATAGTCCCAGCTTGCATGTGTTCAGCTTAAAACTGGTGACTCTTGAGGTTATAAAAGCAAGGCACACTCGGTAGACACCACCTTGAACTTTTGCATTTGCTAGCAGTATGCCACAGACGTGTACTCTGAGTGTGGGAAACAGCTTCTAGCTACATCTTCCAACTGCAGTACTGTGAGGGAAATCAACAAGATGGTTCAGTCAGTGTGCTGTGTATGAGCAGGGTGCACAGTAGTCTGGGCATATAAAATGAACTTGAGGGGGTTAGCCGTATTTAACCCCTCGATAAGCCAAGGAACTACTATCTATGCAAAGTCTTTCAGATAGACATCAGAGAGAGAAAAACCTTGACTCTGTTCCCGAGGTTTTGCCTTCTTGACTTTTTCAAGATACTGGGTTTTTTCTTTGTCTTCTGTAAAAGAAGTGACAGAATTAAGACACCAGTGTCTGAAGGTTCCAGGAACTCCAATTCAGTTTCCATCTCCCAAGTAAAACCAGGGTGCCACTATCTCTAAATTCAGGTCTGGGATTCAGGCCTCCAGTCTCCTGGGGTATTTCATGTGCTAAAATTAGACTCGAGGAACATAATGAAAGAGCCATGAAAGTTCCATTGCACGAATCCTTTAAAGTGTGCACTTGCTTTGACACCTGTCTGGTGACTACAGACCCTGTAGTTTCACTGTGATGTATGTCACCATAAGCCAAGAATAAATGCACAGCCAGTGCTGACTAAAGGGCGAGAACATCACAAGATTCAAGTGCTTTCTGTACCAGGGAGGCATTAGCACTAAGGTTCGGTGTTGTGCATGGTTCACAGTCTTGCAGATCATTTCACTAAAAACTGATGCTTTCTCTCTCTACCGCCAAGCTGCCACACTCACAACACTTCTGACATCAAAAGCTGAGTTTTTCCTACCAGTTGTCAACATGGGACTTCTGACGCTTACCACCGGGGATTAGCAGTAGTGCCCGTGGTTGATCACACAGTCTGGAAGACTGCCCCATCTTATAGACTAATACCAGTCCTTGCTTTGCTGGACTTCTGACTTTTAACACTTGTAAACCGGGGATTCTGCAGCCCACACCCCTGGCTTGACAAGTAGCTGGGATGGCTCTCACAACTGGAACCCATTTCAGTTACTCTTACCAGCTCGTTATAAAGGAAAGAAGGGACACAAGCGAAGATCAGAGGGTAGGGTCCCAAACTACCCTAAACTGAAACTTCGATCCCCCTGAGGCGTATGCCCATTATCTTGGCATAAAATGGTGATCACCAATCATAAACCTCCCTGGAACTCTTCATTTAGAGGTTCTTACTAAGATTCCAGATGGTGGTCGTGTGTGAGAAGCCCATTGGTTATTGTCAGATGGACCCAACCTCTACTCTCTGTTTTCCCCAGAGGACTATGGGTAGCACACAGATTCCTCCACTCTAGGACCCCGGTTGGTTCCTTTGGCTACCAACCCCTACCCCGGGGCTGTCTAAGGGCCTGTAAAGTCACTTCGGGAAGATGAAAAGGTTTCCTATGAATTCGGAGCTCTACTGTTCTCACTTTGGGGGTTTGGGAACTTCCAAGAGATTGAGGTGTCCTGTGCTGGAGCAGAGGAGGAAGACGGAGCTGAGACCTCTCACGCTATCGTAATTGCCACACTGGCCCACTTGTAGCCTCATTCCCGCGCATCCCTCTCTAAGCCAGATGCAGCACCACACGGAGCAAATCTGCCTCCCAAAACGGCCCCGGGGTTTTGTCTTAGTCGGGGGGGGGGGGGGGGTTCTACTCCTGGACAAAACATCATGACCAAGAAGCATGACTGAGCAGCTTGACACAGCTGGAGTTACCACAGAGAAAGAAGCCTCCCTTGAGGAAATGCCTCCATGAGATCCAGCTGTAAGGCATTTTCTCAAGTAATGATCAAGGGGGAGAGCCCATGGTGGGTGGTGCCATCCCTGGGCTGGTAGTCCTGGGTTCTATAAGAAAGCAGGCTGAGCAAGCCAGGGGAAACAAGCCAGTAAGCAGCACCCCTCCATGGCCTCTGCATCAGCTCCTGCCTCCAGGTTCCTGCCCTGTGTGAGTTCCTGTCCTGACTTCCTTTGGTGATGAACATCAACGTGGAAGTGTAAGCCAAAAAAACCCTTTCCTCCCCAATTTGCTTCTTGGTCGTAATGTTTTGTGCAGGGATAGAAACCCTGACTAAGACACCCACCTAGGTGTTCTCAGCTAGCCCCTTCTAGAACTATGGATCGGAATAAGCAGAAGCAGCCTCGCAGAGCCTTGCTCTGGGCTGATCTGTCTCTAAAGACACTTCTGATCTGGACACCCGACAAGAGGCAGATACGGTTACCCTCAACGCACACACTAAATGCATTTCTCCCCTGTGTTCTTGCTGAAACTCCAACCCTTCTCTGGCTTCTCAGCCTTTCACACCCCAAACACGGAGTCCTCAGCACCGTCCACAACTCTTCCGTGGCTGCTTCATCAAGCAGAAAGCTTATGACTTCTAGGGAGAATGTGGTTTGATCCTCTTCCTTCTCTTACTCCTTGGTGTGTGTGTGTGTGTGTGTGTGTGTGTGTGTGTGTGTGTGTGTGTGTATGTGTGTGTGTGTTCATGTTCAGATGTGTATGTGTACGTGGGTGTGCATGTACATATGTGAATATGGAGGCTGAAGAGTAGCCGGAGAGGTCATTACTCAGGTGCCAGAAATTATAAGGAAGGCTAGGCTTGCTGGCCAATGTACTAGGTGCTGGCATTGCAAGCACCTGTCACCACCTGCAGGGGGGGAGGGGGGACGCTCTGGAGGTGCACTAAGGCCTTGTATTTGCAAGGCAAACAAACGACCTCTCTTCCTGACCTGAGACATTCTAGTTCTCCCCATTTTAGCAGGCCTATAAATGGGAGGTACCTTGAAAACTTAGCGATGTCAGACTCAAGAGAGCACAGCAGCTCTGTAACTTCGCCACAGCCTACGGGGGCTGGAACCGCTACAGTGTGAAGAGTCAGAAAGAGAAACTAGTCTCTTTTTTGCATGGGCACAGCTTAGCCACAGTCCTCTGCAGAGTAGTCAACTCACAGCCACGAGCTAGGGAGATGCTTCCCCAGAGGTACTGGGCTCAGTCAGTCTGTGTTGGAAGCAGGTCATCTTCACGGCCAAAACTGCAAAGGCCACCCTGTCCTGAACTAACTCTCCAGTAGAGATTGGCCTCTTATGAATCAGGTCACAGTGTGTGTTTGCATAATGTACAATTAGACAATCGCCTCTCTTGGGAAACATCATTGCTATTATGAGTCTCCCCATCCTTGAGGACCCATCTGGAAGACATCATAGCCTGGGTGCATTCTAGCAGGCTCACGAGGGAAATGGACCCTACTCTCCCCTGATGCCACTTCCAGTGAGAAGGTCAGCATCCACAGAGAAGCCCAAAGCCAATGCTGGGAAGGTTTCTTTCGCTCTGAACTGATGAAGGTTCCCAGTGGAAGAACACCACAGCATGGACGGAGGGACTGTGGAGCAACCTTGGGGGCAGGGTTTGAACAAGAGTAAAGGGTGGTAGTTTAAGATTACTTTTTGGCTGAAAAAAAAAAAAGCTCAATGTCAATCACAAACCCACAGGAATGAGCTCACTTGCAGACCAGATACTGTGTACTGAGTATTACTGACTGACAAAGAGAGAGAACCAAAGAGCTTAGATGATGATGCTAGGTCTGACTGGGAGCAGCTTGTGTGCCAGAAGGCAAAAGCATCCTTATAAACACCGGAACAGTTCTTGTCAAGGATACAGAACCCAAACTAAAAGGGATCTCAGTAACCCGAGACCCAAAGTTTTGAGGCTAAAGAACCCTGCTAAATGACAATAATACACTGATTAAAAAATATACATATGATTCCAGAATGATTCTTAAAAAGACATGAAAAGATCTGGTTATGGGACTATATTGAATATATAGATTAAGTTGTATGCCATTTTGTAATTCTCTGTGTAATAATTTATTTAAACAGTGATAACCAATGAATCACATAACCCACTGAAGAGAAGACTAGAGGGAAAGCGGTTACTCCCATGACCTCACAAGTTACTTGCTAATTTCAAAGGCAACGTGGCCTTTACATTGAGGAAATCTGCCAGGACCTGCCGTGTCTACATCCTGTCATGTTGGCACCAGCTGTAGTGGGACAATCTGACTCTTTAAGTTCCTGATCTGAAGATGCCAGAGAAGGGCACCTCAGAACAAAATATCCTGGAAGGGTTTCACTTACATCACACTCTTGACAAGAATGTGCTAGTTAGGTTTTTGCTAACTTGACACAAGGTAGAGACACCTGGGGGAAGGGAACTTCAGTGAGGAACTGCTTCCATGAGACTGACCTGAGGCCATGTCTTGAGGCATTTTCTTTGCTAGTCGATGGAAGAGGGCCCAGCCCACTCCTGGGCAGTGCCATCCTGGACTGGCTGTATAGGAGAGACATCTGAACGAACCTAGGAGAAAGGCAGTGAGCAGCATATTACTGCAATTACTGTCTCCAGGTTTCTGCATGAGCTCCTGCCCGAGTCCCCACAATGATGGACTATGACTTGGAAGTATGGGCCAACAGAACCCCCCCCCCCCCCGCCAAGCTGTTTTGTTCAGTGTCTCACCATAGCACCAGAAAGCAAACCAGGACACAAAAGAACCCAGGGAGTGGGCACTTTGCAGATTAACTGGGCTGAGTTTTCAGAGACAAGTGATAATGTTGGCAAAGTATATGGGGAGAGGGAAAAGCCAGGTCACTGTGAGAAAATTGATTGGATTCCCAGTCAAGACAATAGATGCAGTCAAGGTTATTCAGAGGGCAGCTGGGGAAATCCGAGTGCAGAGAGTATGCTAGATGACTTTGTCGAATTAACATTGATGCTCTTCGGTAAACGAGTGATTCTAACCTGCTGGAAAACAACATTTCTTTTTAATTAGGCAAGATTCGGGCAGGGGTCAAACCGCTGTGAGGATAGCTGCCTGCTGTCAGCCAAGGGAGATGGGAAGATTGTGTATGTGGGTGGGAGGGAATGAGAAAGCTGGTATGGAAAGATGTTGGTGTGTGTGTGTGTGTGTGTGTGTGTGTGTGTGTGTGTGTGTGCATATCCAGGGGTTCATTGTGTAAGTCTAGAAGTGTGTAATTTACTGTGGCTTTGAAACATCTCAAAACAACCAGGGGGGAAAAGGTCTTCTGCTTTTCAGAAGACAGAGAAAATAGGAAATAGAGTAGTTCTAAAATAAAAATTAAGTCATTTCCTTTTACTTCCTGTTCCCCAAAACAGTGCCTCATAGGTGACAGCAAGTTTTCCTTCTTGTGAACTGTTGCTTAACTTAAGATCATTGTGACACTGCTTAACAGGGTGACACTGGCTTTTCTGGCAACAGGGAGAGATGAAATGTTTATCTTCTCCAAGAACTAGAGTTCAGTACTTAAATTCCTTAGTGTTTTTGTTTGTTTGTTTGATTTTGTTTTTTTAATTGAGCTTCATATGTACCTAGGACAGTAGAGGGGAAGTAACAGAGGTGACTAGATACCATGCCATCAACGGGCACAGAATCAAACGAGGAAAGAGGGAGCCAACAAACAGCTAATAGCCGCTAAGGGAACGCTAGGAGGAGAAATTCTACCAGTAGATATAAGGGCCATCAGGGACCCTGGTCTAAATACAGAGAAACATAAAAACATCAATAAATTACATGAGGTTGGTGAAAAGACCTTTGCCATTTCCAAAATTAGAACCAAGTGTTTGCAACAAAGAAGGCTTCTGAGCCAGGGTTTCAAGAGTGTGATGGCTGTTCTTGGCTGTCAACCTGACTGCTTCCGGAATTAACAAAAACCCAAGCAGCTGGGTATACCTGGGAGAGACTTTTTCTTAGTTAAATACTTTGAAGTGGGAAGACCAAGTTTTCATCTGGATCTTTTGAGGTGGAAAAATCCACCTTTAATGTGGGCCACACTTTCTGAAGGACATGGAAGAAGGAAGCTTGCTCTTTGCCGGTTTGCTCTCCCTCTGTCTGGCAAGTCCGTCCCTTTGCTGGCATTGGCGGCCACTTCTTCAGGATTCTGGTGTATACTGATGACCAGTTGAGATGTCTGGCCTTGCAGACTGAACAACTACTGGATTCTCAGAACTTTCATTGGTAGATAGCCATTATTGAACTAGTTGAACCACAATATATAAGCCATTCTAATAAATCCCATATATACATATATATGAATGATATACTTCATATATAATAACTAATTCTATATATATACATGAATATATATATATATGTGTATATATATGCACATATATACACACACACATACATACACACACACACACACACACACACACATACACACACACATTCATTCTATAAGGTCTGCATCTGTTCCCCTTGAAAATCCTGACTGAGACAAAGAGTATCAAAGTTTTCCAGACAAATGGGTAGGCATCCCAAGTAAAGGGACCAGAACACGCAGCATCAAGTGAGCATGGCATTCTTAGGAACTGACAACCAGTTAGTTCCATCGGCAGGACAAATGCCTGAGAAGGCCAACTGCAGAGCAGGTGGGGGGGGGGGCGATATTTTACTCACAGTTTCGAAGGTTTCAGTCTCAAGTCAGCTAGAGCCACTGTTTCTGAGCTGCGGCAGCCAACATAGCATTGTGAGGGTAGATTCTGCAAAGCTGCTCACCTCATGGTGGTCGAGGAGGAAGAGTAGCAGGGAGGGTCCCGTTGCATTGCATATGTCTTTAAGAGCATACCCTACCTTCCTCCAGCTCAATCCCACCTCCTGATTTCCACCACTTCCCGGTTATGCCTATAAATTACTAATCCATCCACAGATGATTCCATTGATGAGCTCCAGCCCTCGGGAGCTGCTTCCCCCAAAGCCACGCCTCTAAACACTGATGTTCACCACAGGAGTCATTAGAGGGCACAGTCTTCCAGCAGATGGGTTTTCTGCAAGTGACTCGCTGTAACTTTCATCTTTAAAGGGCTGTTTAGGTCACCGGTGAGGAGCTTAGCATGGGATCAAGGATGCAGGCTGACATCTGCTGGAATGTGAGGATCCTGAGAGAAGAGCATTATTTCTTTTTTTTTTTTTTTTTTTAAGATTTNTTTTNTTTATTATATGTAAGTACACGGTAGCTGTCTTCAGACACTCCAGAAGAGGGCATCAGATCTTGTTACGGATGGTTGTGAGCCACCATGTGGTTGCTGGGATTTGAACTCCGGACCTTCGGAAGAGCAGTCGGGTGCTCTTACCCACTGAGCCATCTATTATTTCTTAAGTGTCCTGTGCCTCACATACATCGTACTCAGCCAAGCAGAAGTAGAGGGAAGCAAACGAGATAGCCCGTATGCTGAAGGGAGAGAAACTCACTTCTAAATAACACTAAAGGCCCAGGACTGGGACGCTGGGATCTGTGACAGAAAGGCAAAGAGCCCCTGATGAGTCTTGTGCCTTTGTGCTGAAGTACTTACGGACTGAGTACAAAAATTTAAACAAGGAGACTATTGAGACAGGGATTAGGGGTGTCAGGGTACCATGGGAGCTGAGTCACTAGGGGTTCCTGAGAGATGAATGTGGTAGGGGAACTGCTGAGTTTCTGCAGACCGTGACCATACACCTGAAGTGAGGGTCAGAGCCTGTGTGATACATGTGCACCCACGGGCCCAACTTCATGGGGGGCTTGGGTAAGAGAATAGCTCAAACCAGGGAATTTGAGGCCAGCCTGGATCCCACAGCGCGGCCCTATCTATTGTGTGGTAGCTCACAACTGTAATCTTAGCACTGTGGACACTGAGACAAGAGGGCTGTAATTTCAAAGACAGCCTGGGCTGCATGGGCAGACCCTGATCCTTAGAAAAGGAAGGAAGGAAGGAAGGAAAAAAAGAAAAGGAAAGAGGGAGGGAAGAAGGAAGAAAAAGGAAGGAAAGAGAGGGGAGGGGAGGAAGGAAGGAAAGAAAGAAAAGGAAGAAAGAAAGAAAGAAAGAAAGAAAGAAAGAAAGAAAGAAAGAAAGAAAGAGGAGGAGGGAGGAAAGGAAAGAAAGAAAAGAAAGAGGGAGGAGAGAAAGAAAGGAGAGGGAGGGAGGGAGGGAGGAAAAGAAAGAAAGAAAGGAGAGAGGGGAGGGGAGGAAGGAAGGAAGGAAAGAGAAAAGAGAAGAGAAAAAAAGAAAAAAGGGAAGCAAGAAAAAGGAAAGTGAATCACCGTTTCTCCATCAGCCTTCAACTGTTCATCTACAGAGTATTAATGCTGCCCAAACAAACAAACAACTAGGAACTCTGTATATGTATGTGCCTAGAAATGTATGCATTGCTTCACAGAGTGATGAAAACCAAGAAACCTCACAGGCTGTTGTCTCCGAGCTGTACGCTCAGGAAAGCCAGCAGTAGAGGTCAAAGGTCTGTGGTCCAGAGAGCAGTGATCCGTACCCCAGCTAGGTTTCAACGCCTGAGAGTCAAAAGCTCTCACAGCGTACCAATGATCCCGCTTAGTCAGACAGAATGACCAGAGTAACGTCAATTTTTCTCTGCCTTTGGCTCTCCGCAAGCTCTCTGCAGACTGGCAGGTGTAGGGGCACTGAGGAGAATCGTCCGCTCTGCTTTGCCACCAATTCGAGGGCTGATCTCCTCTGGAAACTCCCTCCTAGATACATCCAAACTTGTGTTTAGTCAGCTGTCTGAGCCTCCTGGAGCTCAGTGAAGCTGACTCATGAAATTAACCATCACATACGAACTTGGAGAGATGGGTGGATCCGGGGTTAGAATTATTCAATGCAGGGGGAGGAAGGCATGAAGTGGTAGTTGGAAGTATATAAAAAGGAAAGTTATTGTGAGACGGCAATGGACAGTGAAGGCAGTGTTGTCACTCATCCAGCGGTAGGGTGGGGGTTGGAGGAATAATGATTGAAAAAGTATCATTGGGATGAATGCGTTTGGAAGAGATGAGAATGGAGTGATTTGGGAACAGAGACTAGAGTTTGGAGGACATAAGAGGTCATGGAACCAAGAAGCCAGGCAACTGGATGGATTATTCACGAGAGGAAACGCTCTATGGCAGAGCTACAGATAAAGGCAGATAAATTGCCCAAGCTTCCGTTCTGTCTCTGGAATGGAAGCACTGATGAACAGCGGTTTAAATGAGAAGTATCTCCAATAGGTTCTCGTAATGAACTCTTGGTCCTCAGCTGGTAGTGCCTTCTGGAGGATGCTATCAAACCTTTAGGAGTGGCGGCCATGCTAAAGGAAGTACGTCATTAGGGGGCAGGCTTTGAGAGTTCATGGTGTTGCTCCACTTCCACTTCACTTTCTCTGCTTTATGTTTGTTTGAAGATGTAGCTCTCGGCTTCCTTCTGCAGCTGCCTGTCACCACGTCTCCCCAGCCACTAGGATCCTCCCTTGGACCCAGAAGCTCATGTGAACTCTTGTTGCTTTCTCTCATGGTGTTGAGGGGACTAAGAGCTAGACACATGCTAGACAGGTAGACAGTTAGGGAAAGGTTCCACGGGTAGATAAGAACTGTAGCCTCCTTCCGTCCTCGGAGCAGCATGGTCCAGACCTCTGCAGTCACTAGCACTGGGCCAGCTGCGGTGGTATCTCCTGGGTCTGCCAAGCCGGCTCTACTGTTTCCACCTGCCGGTGCTCTTCAAAACAACCGCCTTTCAGGGCAGACGCCGCTCCCTGCTGCTAAGCTCCGAGATTCTCCAGAGTCACCTTCCTGAAGATCCGCCTACCTGCTCGCACCTGAACTGGGCCCCAAGACTGGGGCTGGGGGGAAGGGTTTTTTCCCCCCACGCTATATAAACTGAGTAATTCATTAAACATTGGGCTTTGATCAGAATCTTTTGTCCTAGCCCCGTTCCTTCTCGCTGTCTTATCCCTTCCAGCCCCAGCTTGCCTTCCAGGACGGACCCGGTTCAGAGTGTTGCTGCGGGCAGGAACACTCAAAGAACTTAAGACTTCTTCCTTACCTTGTTGACCTGAGTGGTGGCCAGTTTCTCTCGCCAGCAGGGCCACTAGGGAAGCGTTTTATGCCACCACAAACAGATGCTGACCTGAAGTTGTGGCCGTGTCTGTTTCTTTTGCTTTGGTTTCTGTCAATCAGTGTTTCTCTCCCAGCGACAGAATGGAGGCCCGGGTACTGCCTTTATCTGCAGCTGCCATAGAGTGTTTCCTCTCATGAATAATCCAGTCGCCTAGCTTCTTGGTTCCATGACCTCTTTCATCCTCCAGAGCTGGCCTACCCCAAATAAGGGGAAGGAGACCCATCTCTGGACTCCAACCACTTAACCCTCTCCCCCCAACTCCCCCAGGAGAAATTGGATTTTAATTTCTTAGTACCATCTCAGCTCTTTGAGGAGTCTTCTCTGTGTGCTTTATGCTCACTTGGTCGGTCTCTCTCTCTCTCTCTCTCTCTTTCCCCCTCCCCCTGCACAGGTGCATGTGGGGTGTGTGTGCGTGCATCTTTTAATAACAAGTTTATTACCTGTTTCTTCTGACTGTGTCTAAGATTTTTCGAGTCTTTTAATCAAGACCCTTAGATGGTAATAGCATTTTATGAAAGCAACAGAAAAAAAATAACTAATACAGGGAAGAAAGAATTTATTTGGCTTATACTTCCAGGTTACAGTGCATCATTGAAAGGAGACTGAAGCAGAAACTATGGAGAAACACTATTTGCTGATTAGTTTGCTGGTTCATGCTTAACTAATATAGCCAGGACCACCTGCACAGGGAATGGCACTACCGGTGGTGGGCTGAGCCCTCTTACATCAATTACAGAGAATCAAGACAATCCCTCAAAGACAGGTCCACAGACCAACCTGATAAAAACAATGACTCAATTGCAATTCTTTTTCAGGTGATCCTAGGTGTCTGTGTGTGTGTGTGAGTGTGTGTGTGTGTGTGTGTGTGAGAGAGAGAGAGAGAGAGAGAGAGAGAGAGAGAGAGAATGGATATGTGTGTATGTTTGTATGTGTGTCTGCATGTGAGTGTGTGTGTGTGTGTGTGTGTGAGAGAGAGAGAGAGAGAGAGAGAGAATGGGTATGTGTGTACATTTGTATGTGTGTCTGGATGTGTGTGCACGCGTGCACAATGACAGATCAAGCACCACAGGAACCTCAGGGCAGCAGGTAGAGAGGACTGCCTTGATGAGTGAGATGAAAGATAAGACTTTTTTTTTTGACTTTTTGAAAGGAGAACTAGCAACGTTTACGCAGACAGCTATTATCGCCATGTTTGCAAAGCTCACATGGCTGATTACTATTTACATCTATAGCCATATTTTGCTTCCTCACAGATTCTTGTCCATGTTCAGCATTATTAAGTTTGATAAATAAGAACCACATGCATACTTTATTATATGTGACATTTCATTAAGCTTTAATTATAGAATCACTGCAAGAAATAATCCCACGTAGCTCACTTATCATTGGGTGTTAGTTTTCATTTCGATTTAAACCCATTTAAAATTAGGTCACTCTCCTAGAAACATCGGAGAGCCTACACCCATGAGGTCTCATCAGCATGGCTGCAGAAACAAAAACACCTAGGGACATGCTAACAGGGACGTGGGAAAGCTAAAGGGGTCTCAACCCTAGACAAAGAACTACAGTCAACTGGGAAAAGCTCACGGTGAGAGAACTGGTCATCTCACAAATCGGAAGAGTTAACCCTAAAAGGAGGAGAGAAAGTGTCTCCACGCATCTCATAAATATTCGTAAAAAGTATCCTCCATGCAGAATGCATTGTAGAATCCATTGTGTTGCTACACCTTTTCGGGACAGCCCACTCAAATCCGTCTGCAGTGCATGCTTCACTTTTCTAAATCAACTGCTCAAACAGCCTGTGTCTCTCAACAGAAGTCTTTACCTCAAGAAGACGAGAACTAAGGCGAGCTGGGTGTGGGGGCACAGGCTTTTAAACCCAGCCTTGGAGAGTCAGAGATTCAAGAAGACCTCTTTGGGGCGGGAAGAGAAGAGGAGTTGGGGCCTCACGCATGCCTTGGTACTGCAAGGCTCTGCCTTCTGAGAGCACACTCTTTCTTCAGTCTCAGCAGTAGCTCAAGCCTAGAAACTGGACAAAGGGTTGATAGTTTGTGGGTGGATGGTCCTTCATCCTTGATTCCTATGTAAACCTCGCATAAATGCTCCTGCTAACCCCCAGCTGGGATGGGTCCTCCTGACCTGAGGCGAAGAAACCTGGAGCAGCACAATGTCTTATTCAAGGCCTCTCACACCTTGCTTTCTCCATCCTTTATCCTTCTTGCCTCTGCAATCATGCATCTCAGAACATCAACAGTTGCTTTGCTCTCCACCCCATGCTCCAATCAGAAGGGGCCCCCCAACTGAAGCACAGTAGATTCCTTCTTTTATTAAGAAGAAACTGACCAGATTCCCAAGACTCAGGAGACAGAGGCAGGTGGATCTCTGTGAGTTCAAGGCCAGTCTGATCTACAGAACAAGTTCCAGGGATCTGCACATCCACATTGAGGAGCAGCAGGAGGCTGATGGCTTAAAGTGTAAAATGAATGTGTTAAGCAGGAACTCTCCAATCACCAGGGAATGGGACCTTGTTCTGGTCATGAAAGACCAAGTCTGTTGATTGAAGAAGTCACATTGATTTCTCATTATGTCTTATATCCAGCCTTGAATATCTCATAGTTACAACGCTTTGGCTTCCTGTCTGCATTAATACCAGTTGGGTTCTATCTGTCACCTCTATCTTGCAGTGATGATGTCATTGCATAGTGCCTCTTCTCACTGAATATGCTCCTGTGAATCAGATTAGAGCTCAGCTCAGCCTGAGCACAACGCAAGTAGGGATTTTCCCATCAGAGGATGCAATGTTATCCTCCTATACTTCCTTTCCAATATTAAATGTTCTTATAGCATAAAAACTACCTGGAATCCTCCTACAAAACTGGACCTTGCTGTGTAGACCAGGCTGGCCTCAAAATCACAGAGATCCACCTGCCTCTTGCCTTCCAAGTGCTGGGATTAAAGGCATGAGCCACCACTCCTGGCATATATTATTAACCTTTTAATCTAGTTTTCTTTCTTCCTTCAAAGGCCAATAGAAGCATCCATGACGACCAGCTGGGTGAGTAGGTGCGTCACACTCTGGTTCCCTTCTATTCAACAGTATCTTCTCCAGCTTATTCCTGTCTCTTTCCTATAAGCAGCAGAAAGAAGTCAAGTGCATCTTCCACGCCTTCTCTGGAGCGTGAACAGTCAGTGTGTTGATAGACTTTCTACCAAATTGCAAAGGTGTCCTTTCTCCCACCTTCCAGCAACACTTTAACTTGCATCAGGCCCATCCAGAGGGCCACCAGGCCTCCAGTAATTCTCTCAGCTCCCTCTGGGATGGCTCCTGAGGTCAGCTCCTTTCCCACTTAGTCCAAAGATCACAGGCAAGCTGTTTTGGCAGCACCCAATGCCTAGCACTGGAACAGGTCCTGGCTATCCAATGTTGTTTAACCAACCATCCCAAACTTAACTGTTATTGACTTTGCTCATGAAACTGCAATTTGGACAGATCCTAGCAGGGCAGGGCAGGGCAGGGCAGGGCAGGGCAGGGCAGGGCAGGGCAGGGCAGGGCAGGGCAGGTTTACTACAGCAGGAGGTGGAATGGATGAAAATAAAGTGAAGGAGGGCTCTTATGGTTGAAGATGGGGTATAAAGCAGCTTTAGANAGGCAGATTTCTGAGTTTGAGGCCAGCCTGGTCTACAAAGTGAGTTCCAGGACAGTCAGGGCTACACAGAGAAACCCTGTCTCAAAAAAACAACAACAACAACAAACAAACAAAAGACAAAAACAAAGAATGAGCAGGGAGAGTCACTCAGTTCAGTTGAGTGGAGCTGAGTTTGGGAGTGAGCACAGTGCAGTGGAGTTGAGTTCATTCATGAGCTCATGCACTTCAGTGCAGGTTAGCAGAGGCAGTTGAAGCCAGAGAGTAAGGAGCCAGAAGATTAGAACAAATTGCCAAAGTTAGTTTGAAGCCAAGCAGAGCAATTCAGTGGGAAGCTGAGAGAAGATAGTTTTAATTAGTCAGCTAGGAGTGGAGTTTGAGCCAGAACAGCTGAGTTGAACCAACTAGCCAGAGTTAAGGAAGAGCTAGAAAGGGTGAACTTATTCAGCAGTAAACCTCTGAGACAGCAATTACTTTGGGCAAATAAAAGTTACTTTTACAGAAAGGGAGAATGGAGAACATGTTTCCAATTAGTGTAATCTGTGAGGAAGAACAAGAGACCCTGGATCTGCAATCTGTCTGCCAAGATTCTGTGATTTGAAGTATGTATAGAGAATGATAAAACTGGCCACAGCTCCTCATCATCTTGCTAAGTGACTCTGAAGCAACTTCCTCTAAGATACAGACTCTAACTTCCGGTAAGATGTAGCTTATAACTCCCCACCTTTTGATTACCTCAGGGTATCACTTTTGTTTGAGTGAAAGAACGTAGAGGAAGCAGCGATCTGCAAAGGCTGAGTCTAGGTCTCCAAAGGCCTTGCCTGTTCGGTTGGGTTTCTCAAGACCTGGCCAAATACTGTGTGAAATGGAGGGAGCACTAGGTAGAAGCAAGCTCAGCCATCTCTTGAGAGGATCTAACCATGAGAAAAACTGAGAAAAGACCCACCAAAGTGACCTGGGAGCTTGCTGAAGAGGCATGAAGGGTGAACATTAAGATTGCCCAGGTGGCCCAGCTCACATTAACAACCTCTAGAGCAGAGGTTCTCAACCTGGGGATCACAACCGCTTTAAGGATCAAACAACCCTTTCAGGGGGGGTCGCTTAAGACCATCAGAAAACATAGACATTCACATTATGACTCATAACAGTAACAAAATTACAGTTAGGAAGTAGCAATGAAAATACTGTTATGGCTGTTGGTCACCACAACACGAGGAGCCACACATCAAAGGGTCACAGCACTAGGAAGGCTGAGAAGCACTGCAGAGTAACCAACTAAATCAACTATTCACTTTAGCCAGTGTGACAGCTCATATTGTCAATTTGACAGCCCCTGGTGACTGACTTTCTTGATTAGGTTAATTGAGATGGGAAGACCAATACTATGTGTGCATAGCACTTCTTGACGTGGAGTAACTAGTGGAGCTACATTTCTCTTTCTCCTTCCTGAGTTGATGACATTGACCAGCTTCATGTTCCAGCACCATGTCCTCCCCGTCGTGGTAGATAATACCTTCAAACTGTGAACTCAAATAAACCTTTTTTTTTTTTTTTTTTGGTCAGAAGTTTTTGTCACAACACCCAGAAGAGCCATTCCTATAGGAACGGATGCTGGAGATGATTTGTTACACAGCAAAGCTAACTGTGACAGAAGTGACATAGCTCCTATTCTAAACCTCAGTGTTCTCACTTTAAAGTAGAATGTGCATGGTGGCTACCGGGATAACAATGACAAACAGATGACGATGGTGATGTGTTTGGCACTAAGCCTGACAATTGTCTTGCTCTTTCTTACTTTGCATATTGTATTTGCAGCCATGCCCCAAGTAGCTTCACATAATTCTCTTTGCTTTACAAATTCCACTGAGGTAGTGTTGGTGTTTTGCCTTTTAAAGCCAAACAATAACCGAACAGTACATAATAAATTTGGATTCATTAATTTTTTATGGTTAGTGTTGAACTCTGAGATTTTTCATTTTCTAACCTTGTTAGAAAAAGTTGTCCAAATTTCTTCAATGCTAAACCATGCTATGAATCTGCAAGAGATCACACTTTTAGGGATTATTAACTTCATTATGTTTTAATTTACCTTTTTATTTTTAGTTACCTTTTATTCCAAGAGGGAAAGAAAAGAATAATTTAACAACAGGCACCCACTAAGTAAATACCCAAGCACTTTGCCATTAGTAGACCCTGCTTACTGACTGTTCATCAACTCTAGTGGGCGCTCTTCCCACTCAAAGGAATGAGCTGTGCCCTAGGAAAATTAAAGCTAAGAACAGGGCTGATGAGGTAGCTCACCAGGTACAGGCGTTAGCATCCAGAACTGATTATCAGAATTAATCCCTATGACCCACCTGTGAAAGGAGAGAGCCAATTCCCACAGGTTGTCCTCTGATCGCCACAGTTGTGCCCCCCACTTCTCTTTGATCTAGTAACAGATTCTACACCTTAAAACTAGCTTTCATTCTCTCATGCTAATTTAGTTGACTTCCCATACACACTTCTCTCCCTTCTCCATGACACCCACTACCATTTGCACTACCTTATAAACTTACATTACGGTATTCTTATTGCTCGTTCTGATCCCTCCTAAATCCTCCTCCCCCATTTCCCCTTGTGGGGAGGTTTTCCGTTTTTTTTCTTTTCCTCCACTCACACCTATTAAATACACATATATAAAACTTGAGAAGCTAGGATGTGCATGGCAGAGAACATTGTGCTTATTTCTTTGAGCCTGTGTTCTACCCATTTTTCTACAAATTTTATTTATCTTCGTGGCTGAAAAAAGATCCCTTACTGTATAGCTTCTTCAGTTTTGCTATCCACTCATCTGTTGGACATGTAGGCCAATTCTATTTCCTTATTATTGTGACCAGAGTGATATAAACACAAGTGTTCTTTGTGTACGAGCCCGTGAGTAACTCAGCTGGGACCTGCGGTAGTTCTATTTTTAATTTAAGTGACTATACTAGTTTATACCTCTTAAGTCCCCCCTTTCCTTACATCCATAATACTATTTGTTGACATGACAACCATTCTAATTGATTAGTGTTTGTCTTTCCTTTATTGGAGCAATGAAAAATTTAAGTATATTAACAATTTATGCTTTAAAAGGAAAAGGGAGGCCCAAGGTGATGGCTCAGTTGATAAAGACTTGCCAACCAGCTGACCTGAATCCAGTCCCTGGAACACACACAGAGGTAGGGAGAGAACTGACTTTACCAAGTTGCCCTGACACGTGTGTGATATGTGGCATGCACACACGTGCAGGCCATGACTGAACATTGCTTGTACCTTTAAATGTTTGCATTTCAAAAGACAAATTACCCATACGCCTCTAAAAAAAAAAAAAAAGGAAACGCAGCAGATAAAAATAGAACAAGATGTTAGCAGAGATACGCCCTCCTCAGTAATCAGATACCTGATTGTTCCACTGTCATTTTCAAAACTATGAGAGAGAGAGAGAGAGAGAGAGAGAGAGAGAGAGAGAGAGAGAGAGAGAGAGGAGACAGAGTTGCAAACCCTCCTCTTTCCCCAAAGTTGGAATGGATTGTGGGTGAGGAAGTGCAGAGTCCCTGACCAGGTAGGGCTGTTCTGTGTTCCTGAAGGAGGTGGCACTGGAGGAGAGACACCTTCTAAATCTAGTCACTTCTCGGTCAGACACCAAACCCAGTAAAGCTCACGTGCCATGGCACCTGTGTAAGCACACTTCCTGGCAGTGGTACTGCTAGGTCCTGGGGTGCCTTTCCTAGCCGTTTCCTCATTATAAATGGGGTGGGGTTTCCTTTGGGGACAAGTCTACAGAGCGGACCCTCAGTGCTGACCAGTCGGAAGGAATTTCTGCCAAAATACTTCTCCATAAAAATGAAAAACGAGGGCAGTGGTCCTTCCTGCTTGCTTTCCTTCTGTCCCCCAAGATCACAGGTTCCTCCCAGCTACCCCCCCCCCTTGAGGTTGTTGTTCTAAAGCAAATCAAGAAGCTTGGGGCCCAGAGTCAGCTTGCTCACCAGCATACTCTGTGTTATACAGATGGGCTAAAGGTTTCGAGGTCAGGCAGACTTTGTAGACAGGCAAAGGTCACTGTTCCCCGTGAGGACATTTTAGGTCCTCATATTTGTGTGCCTTCATTTACAAGTCCTCTTACTTTACCCTTATCTGCTTCCTCGAAACAACATATGGTGTCAATAAAAGCTGACATGGCTGTGCAGTCAGATGGCCAGGGCTCTGCTTTCAGACTTAGAGAACAAACACAGATGGCCTCTGCATCCAAGAGTTCAATACCCATGAATTCAAACAACCTCAAGCTAAGAAATAAAAAAAAAGTCAGAATATGCTACTTTTTGAATAATGTACTTAGTTAGCATTTGCATTGTATCAGGATAAGTAGCTAAGGTATGATAGTCACATCCAGGATGCAGTGTATAGGAGATATGCAGACACAACTCCATTTCCTACAAGAGACTGGAGCTTCTTCACTTGCCTGTCTAGTCTATAGTCCCTGGAACCAATCTTTGAGGATTCTGAGGGGCAGCTGTAGAAAAAATAATGCCTGGGTACCACGCCATCCAAGGTAGTGACACCCAAACACAAGGAAAGCAGTGCTCTGTGACTGACTCGGTGACTGTCACTTAGGTAAATACCCTCCAGTAGTGTAGCTGGCTTATGTGATGGGCCTACTTCCAGTGTTTTGAAGAATGAGTGATTTCCATACTGACTTCCATATTGGTTTACATCCCACCAGCAGTGTACAAAGGTTCCTGCAGAGTCATGCTGGGCCACGGCATGGAAGGTGTGACACGATTCCTGCCACTGGGACAAAGCCAGGCATAGGCCTCCACCAGTGTTGATTGTTGCTATGGGTGCTAAGGCTTGCTTGTATGTATATATGTGGTATGTATTGTGTGTGTGTGTGTGTGTGCTTTATGTTCCTTCTTTGGAGGAATGTCCTGTCAAAGTTAATGACTCCATGACAATCAGAGACAGCATGAGTGCAGGAGGTGAGAGTGTGGGTAATGTCTCAGCAAAATGCTAGAAAGATGTGATCTTTCAGAAAGCTCTTAAGGCTGTGGGAAAGGACTCTGAAAACGTGAGTTCAAGAATATATCTAATTTCTCAACTATGCTAAATATAAGGATGCAATATGAATTGTATAAGGGGCCTCACAGATGTAAAGGAACAGAGGCAGCTGCACTATGAACCAGCTTGTCAGGAAGATACTAAGGAAGGGCATAGAGATCTATCGAGTGGTAATCGAAGGGCAACATCCTAACTAGGTAAGTTTTTTGTTTATGCTTATAAAAGCAGGTTGATTCCTGAGTTCAAGGTCAACCTGGGAACAGATCGGGTTTAGGTTTGGGCCCAGGCATGGTAATTTCAGGGATATCTTGTCTGTGCTATTTCTAAGAATCAAGGGGCCAGCCGAGTAGTGGTGGCGCACACCTTTTTTAATCCCTACACTTGGGAGGCAGAAGCAGGTAGATTTCTGAGTTCAAAGCCAGCTTGGTCTACAGAGTGAGTTTCAGGACACCAGGGCTATACAGAGAAACCCTGTCTTGAACAACCCCCCCCCCAAAAAAAAAAAGGGAATCAAGGGTTCCTGGGATTCCAATTCACTGGTATAATCAAAAGGGAACCTGGGGTAATGACTGGATTGATATGTAAATAAAAAAACCTGAACTTTTGATCTGCAAGAGATGAGCTATCCAGAGTTTTTAGAATAGCAAGAGAAAGCTATCTCGAAGGAGGTGAACAGTCTGGAAAACTACCTTGAGCAGAACACAGGCCTCCAGCTTGGACAATGTGACTTTCAGTTGTTTGTCCCACTCAACTGACAATCGCTTCTCTCAGGAGCCCCACCTCAAAGATGAGGCTGGTCCTTGGCAGGTTCTGCTTTGAATACTTGCCTGCCTTTGTTCTCATAGAGGCTGTGATTCTGACTGGGGTGAGATGGAATCGAAAAGCAGTGTATTTGCACTTCTCATGTTTACGGACCACTTGTATCTTCTTGAGAACCATCTGGTGTTTTTGTTAGCCATTTGATTGAGTTGTTTGCTTTTAGTGTGCTTAGCTCTCTGGGCTCCTTGTATAGCCCAGATATTAAGCCTCTGTACAGCTGAAGATCTCCCCCACCTTAGAGGCTTTACCAGATTAAGGTACCCAGCAATAGAGGATGAATAAAGAAATGATTCTGTTTTTTAATATGACTTTGTCTTTCACTCATAAAGAATGAAATTATGTCATTTGAGGAAAAATGGACAACTTGATATAGGTTGAGAATTTGGGTTTCTTAAAAAAAAAGTTATGTTTTTGTTTTAATCCCAGGTGTGGAATAAAAAGCAGCTTCACAGCAGGTGATTATGATTTGCCTCCTGCACTAGCAGGGGTCTGGTTTTGCCAGCTGCAGGTAATTTAATTCTGGGGATTATAAAGAGGGTATAAAGGGGGAGGGGAGTTCCAAGATGGCTGGTGCTGTCTCCCTGTCGCGATTGTGGGTTGCTGGGTATTCAGACAATGAAGATCACACTCACCCCTAGGAACCTGACGATGTCCTTAATCAGAAGGAAGTAGCCTAAACAGGTTATTTCCCCCTTTCTCTCTAACCTTCTTTCTCGCCTACCAAGTGTTGGGGGATTGGAAGGGATTAGGGTGGAGGCAGAGGTATAAGAACCCCATAAAGTATCTGAAAAGAAAGTAGCAACTGGGGGTAATCTAAAGTGAATTAAATTAAGTCAGCTGCAGAAAAATATTACTTGCATAGACTCATGAAATCTTACATGTGCAGATGACATGTCACGAAAGGAAAGGCTGTCTGAAGGAGACAATGGGGACAGTCTATCTAATGGGGACAGACAGGAGAACAAGAAGGGGCTGGTGGCTGAATAGGGAGGAGATGGGCTCAGAGCACATTTTTTAACTCAATACAATACAATTTTTTAAAATCTAAAAATAAATACATCAATATTAAACCCATCATGTCATTCTTTAAAACTACTCAAGGAAGGCAAACACAGCATATTAATTAATAGCTTTTATTGTCACACTTTGTGAGCCAAGAGACACTGCCGCCACGTCGCTGTCCGTAAGGGATAAGGCCAAGGTCACTTTGCTTGTGAGCAGACGCGTTTGGCCACCTTTAGATTTTTTTTTTCCATATAAAAATAAAAGTCCAAGTTCAGATTCTTTTTTTCTTCTGGTTACAACCGCTGTTATGTACAGGTGCTGTGTTCAGGCTACCTTTAGGGACCAGGGACAAAACAACATGTGAATTCCATTAAAGCCTCAGCGTTTGTGTTGGGGGTCCCTTAGAGGTTAGCTTGAGGGGTACAGAGTTTGGGAATGCAGCAGCTTCCCCCCACATTCGACATGGTTATATCTGCCATCTAGTCAGAGTGATGATACAAGTTACCCTTCAAAGAAGACCAAAACAAAACAAAAAAATTTTTTAACTTAACTTTTAGAATTAAAAAGACTCCAAAATGACTTCATATCGTTCTAAAAACAACACTGGAGCCAGCAGTTTAAGAGTGGTTTATAAATACAGTTATCTCTCTGGGCTGCAGACCTGTTAGTAATACAGCAGTCACAGGTCGCTGGCCTTGCTACATGTAAGATGAAGCCAAGTCCAAAAAAAAAACCTTTTCTTTCCAAAAAATACAGCAAAGACAGGAACGTCCAGGATCCGGGTCTGTTAATAAAGCCACCTCAAGACTAGAACTCTGAACTAGGAAAATATACAGACTGTTTACAACATTGCACATCCTCTTTCCCTTTGTGTTTAATGCTCACAGGACAATGATTAAAGTGTTGAGTGTGTGAACACACACATGCTCGGGCAAGCACAGACAGTTGAAACAAAGCAAAAAAAACAAAAAACAAAAAACAAAAAAAAAAAAAACACCAAAAAACAAAACCAAAAAAAATGTGAATACAGGTTCATAAGGAAGGCTGCCAGCAGCGCTCCAACGACACACTGTCCCTCTCTGCTGTTTCCCCTGCCCGCCCCCTCAGCTCCCCTCATTTCCAGGAAATCAGGTTGGGGAGGTTAGTGCACAATCAGTGGATCCATGCCCCCCGCCTCCAAGCACTGCAAACTCCACCAGGAGGTGGGTGAAATCGCTCCCCCTCAGTAACACAGTTAAGGTCGATTCGGGTCCACTCTGCAAGGTTAAGGCACTTCTGGCTGCTTTGGTGGCCGCGTGGTTTTTTTCCCCCTTTCTTTTTTTCTTTAAGGCAAGTTTTCATCTAGGAGTACTAAAGCTTAAGAGATTGTGCAGACTGTTAAAGGTTGACAGCTTGATACATGATCACTGAGGCTGATCGGCTGGAGGGAGCCCCGGGGACTCCTCCCTCTGACGACCGGTTACCAGAAGCCTGGACAACCGAGTTTCCAAAGCTGGGTCGGGACCCGGTGCTGGCCCAGGCAAAGAGTGGCACGTTCCGATTGAAAAGACACGTGGGTTTGGCTCATCTTCACCTGGAGCTGCCCTGGCTGCTCACGGAGCGAGTGGTGCTATAGCGCTTCTTCACAATCATGCTGATATATGCTTTCATGAGCTTGGCCACGTCCACCACCTGTGGGGAGAGCAGAACTGGTCACCGGTCCCTACCAGGTTTGAGAACCCAGCTAAGCAGACACCCTCGGACTGCCCTCCACGTATGAGCCGGTAGCTTCCTACGCTAAGTCCAGTTCCAGACACGCACAAGGAACCTGGAGTTGAGCAGAGAGGGACCATTCCTAGCTTGGGAGAAAGCGAACTGGAGCCTTTCTTAATAAAGCAGGCACCACCTGGTGGCTCTTGCGTGGAAAGCAGTGACTTTATTTGATGCGTGTTTTCTGACTTGGCAAACTAGTACGCCACTAGTACACAGCAGAGCTGGTACCATTAGGGTTCCAATGGCTATCCCCAGTTAAAATGGTGGTGACATCTGGAGATCACAGCAGCCTTTATAGGCCACAGCAGCTAATTCCAGGTCCATTCATCTGGACACAGCTGAAGCAGCAGGGAGCCTGGTGGGTGGGGTTAGATCCATGGCAGGGCCCCCAGATGCCCACTGCAAACCAGCCACTCTCCTGAGCTGGGGAGGATCGTCCACCGGCATCTTCTAAGGATGCCTGTATCACTGCTCTCAGCCTGGACTATACAAAGGCAGTCTTCTAGGCTTCTATATACAAAGGCATCTTCTAGACTTCTGTTTCCTCTTCTGCCTTCCTAATCTCACCCGGCCCATACTGATGTCTCACACTATCCTAGATTCCATGGTTCTTACCTTCCATGGGATTCAACTAAGTGTCACAGTCCAGTCTGGAGCCTTGAGCCCTTTCTTCTCTCTGTATACTTTCCCTGTCAATCCACTAAACTCCATCATTCACCTTCCTGCCTACCCCCCAACACCCCAAATGCCCTCTTGCCCACTACCATCCCCCGTGACCACTCTTTCCTGGTAGCAATCCTTGAGCTGGCCTTAATCGCCTTCTTTTATTATTACGCTTGCGTAGTTTGGAGTTGCTAACTCATACATTCAGTGACTTTCCTGAATGATGATTTTGTGATCCAGAATCAACTATGGCCAGTTGGGGGCCCCTCAGCTCCCTCCCGCTCCGTGGATACCTCTGAATAGTTTTTTTTTTTTTTTTTTTTTTTTAATCATTTCATTCCATGTGTGAGTGTTTCACTTGCATGAGTATTTGTGCGCCATGTGTGTGACTGCTGCCTGAAGAGGTCAGAAGATGGTTGGGAACCGTATGTGGGTGCTGGGAATTAAACTAGGGTTCGTTACAAAAGCAACAACGGCTCTTAACCGCCGAGCCATCTCTGCAGCCTCCAGAGTAGTTCTGACGGCTGCGGTTCCTTGCCATGGTCACCTCCTGTCTGCAGGGTGTCATGGCCAACCACGTTCTTTCTCACAGCATCCTTTCCTTCTCTTCCTTTCCTGACCCACTTGTGAAAGAAATGGATCTGTGTGCTCAACAGGTGGGGCAGGGCAAATCTGGAGCCTTTAAAAGACGTATGGCTTTAGACGGGGGAGAATACCATACTGTTCTCCATACAAGAAACCTGGAGTGAGTTCTTCACATGGAGAGACTTGGTCACCAGCATCTAGGTTGAGGCGCTGCTCTCCTCTTCCCCTGAGACGGAGTGAATCCTGTCTTCCCCCCTCTGCCTCTTACCTCACTCGTCTCAAAGAGCAGCTCCCGCTCATCAACCACGATCTTGTATGTGTTGGCCAGCGGCGCCCCGAAAGAGAGGATGTGCTCATACTGGAAGACTTCTAACGGTTTGCCCTCTCCACGCTTGTAGACAGACACAGCGTCTGCGCTGACGCCCAGCCAGAGCTCCTGGGGGAAGCCGCCTTCTTTGCACTGTAGAGACAGGAGAGTCAGTGTGAGCAAACACTGGATGAGGACGGTCAGCATACACCCAGGAAGCCACAAGGCCAGTGCTCGGCAGGTTATACTGACTGAAGACACCACGCCAGCATCTAAACAGAAGTGGTACCTCAGTGCACATCCTGGTTGACTTCTGAATGGGTAGCCAATTTTAGGCTTCTTAGAAAACAAATGGGTAAAGACTTATGCCTTGCTTTGGTTTGTCTGTTTTCATGACATCCCATCTCCATCTTGAATTAGCTATTATTCAATTATAGTCATCTGCATCAGCCAAATGGACCAAATAACACACAGGCTGGGCAAGCAACTTAACAACATCCCAGCCAAAGAGTAAACCAGGGCTGCTCTCCTTTCTGTTTCTAGGCATGGCCCCATCCTGTCTGGGCTGGTTTATCTAGGATTAGAGAGGTAAATTCTCCCAATCGCTGCATCTTGGCTTCTCTCCACAAGAGGCGGCGGCAATGACCTGATAGATGTTCAGTGTAAACACACTTCTGGCCTGACTGCAGACTCGCTTGTATGGAGCCATGGGAGGAAACCAAGAGCCTGTGTAGGGAAGAGTAACCCAGGAATGCTGGGAACCAGAGCACAGACATGTGCTGTAAATTAGGTGCACGAACAGCAAATGTATAGGGCACAAAGTGCCTCATTTATATTTATACCTCAGAGCAGTGGCTCTCAACCTTCCTAAAGCTGCGACCCTTTAATACACTTAGTGTTCAGGTGACCCTCGACCATACAATTATTTTTGTTGCTGTTTTATAACTGTAGTAACAGCTATGAATTGTAATGTAACTGAGGGGTCTTGACCCCACAGGCTGAGAACCGCTGCCTCAGAACAAACATAACCATACCAACCCCGTACCACACCCAGCCCAGCAACCTCCCAGAAGCAATTAAAGTATCTCGGAATAAGATCTTTAGAGTTTTATAAAGCTTCGGTGTAAAGTCATCAAAGATCGTGTTAAATGGCTGCATCTGTAAGGAATCTAGAAGCTCATCGGTGAAGGTGTTGGGAAACTTGTCTGTTTTAGAACAGGAGGGAACATCTCACTGGCTTACGCAGTGTGGCTGGCTGAGGCCTTGTGGTCTCTGGCACTGACTAAACCCTCCACATCTGCAAAGAAAACACACAAGGGAGATGGCCTGATTTGACACGCAGGCCTGTCTGACAAGTATCGCTCTGTGCTACACCACTGGGAAAACTTCCTTCCAGTCAGCGGTCTTAAATAAAGATATAAGGACGTTCACGCTGGCCTGGGGCAGTGGCTAAACTGCAGCAATGAAACCAGGATTCCGCTCTACAAGGTGCCGTTCCTTCATAGTAGGTCATCACGAGGAATGGAGAAGGGACATGCTAGCTCAGCACTTCTGTGCTACTGTCTACAATCCAGAATGTTCTGAAGTCTGAAACATTCTAAGTCCTGACTCAAGGAAGAAAATATTTAGATGGAGATGGGGAACATAGCTCAGGGGTAAAGTTCTTGCCCCTTTGCACCAGAGCCTGGGTTTAATACTCAGAATGCGCATAAGGAAAGTTAATACTAAAGAGCTGCATTGCACTGCCTGGCAGTGTTGGCACACACCTCTAATCCCTGCAGGGGCAGGTGACTCTGAGTTCCAGGACAGCATTTGGGAGGTGGACGAAAGGGGTTAAGACCACCTTCAAATACAGAGCAGATCTGAAGCCAGCTGACCCAGATGTTAATCTAGCTCAACAGCAACAGAAATCAAGCCAACCAGCCAACCAGCCACACACACGGAGGTCATCCTACTGGTGACTCCATTACAGAAATATTTGCTACAAAGGAACAGAAAATAAGCCTTTGAGGAGGGCCGCCATATGGTTCAGGGGGTAAGGCGCTTGTCTCCAAACCTGACCACTTCAGTTCAATGACCTTTGCCCTCTTCCAGATGTCACACACACACACACACACACACACACACACACACTCTACTGAAGGAAACACAACAACAACAAAAAAATCAAAACAAAACCCCTGTGGGACGTGAGGATGCTAGCGGAGAGACTCAGAGGTGCAGAGCCAAGTGGTCCCTCGTGTCCCTCTGTATGACCCCAGGAAGGTTCAGGTTCTGACACAGTTTGGTCCAGACACAGCACCTGCCTGTTCAGCCAGTTCTCACCTCCACATCAAAGAGTGTTGATCCATAACCAGGCCACTCCTTGATCAGGGCCATATACCTGGCCATGGCTTGTTCCTGGTTCATTCCCTGCAGTTTCTTCCACTTGTCAATGATGCTGGCGCGAGCCGAGCAGACTTCCTCCTTGATCCACATGTCCAGCATCTGCTCCTCCTCCACCTTCTGCCGAACCACCGACCCTGTCCGGAAGCTCCGCCGCAGCGTCCCCTCCAGGAAGCTGGTCCGTCTCTTCTCGAGGCGCTCGTAAGGGGTGAAGGTTTTGGTCGACTGACTGATGCGAGCTCTGAGTCTCTGCAGACAGTAAACCTCCTCGAGGGGTGGGACCGGGGTGTGCGGGGTGTAATCACCCTGCAGGTACTGCAGTCTCAGGGCGGCCAGCACTTGGAGGCTTTCCTCGGGGGCTGGGTGGTGGCCATGGATGACGGCTTCATGGGCCTAAAGGAGGTGACAGACGGCAAAGGGGTCAGGAAACCTCTACTCATGCCATGCAGACTGTGTCCCAGCCTCCCTTTAAGCTTAAATTCCTCCCCCACCCCCACGTTTCCACTTGGATTTCTCCTAGCAAAGCACGGCCTGCTGCTTCAAGGGCAAACTACCCCCCCTTCATGGGTGCCCTCCAACCCTGGAGTGTCTTTTACTCCTATGGTCTCTGGCAGCGATACTTTTTTTCTTCTTTCTTTCTTTTTTTTTAATTCACTTTACATCCTGATTGCTGTCCCCCTCCCTGTTCCCCCTTCACTCCCCCTCCCCCTCTCCTCTGAGAGTGGAGGTTACCTGCCTGAGTATCCAGACTCTGGCACGTCAAATCTCTTGGCAGCTGTGTTTAAACCGAGTGCTCATTCCACAGTGAGCGGCTAGCTTTTCCTTGCTGGTAAATCTGCTACGCGCCTAATCCTACAGACTTTAGCAGTTTATGTATTTGCTGCAGTAATGGGCTTCTCCCTTGCCTCCGACAAAGGAAAAGAATCCATCTCTCAAAGCCCCTTTTACCTGTTCAAACATAAATGCAAACTCCACGCTGTCTTTTGGCATGCTGTCGGTGTCCAGGAAGCAATAAAGTTTGAAGTAGAATTTCCATGGCACGTCCCCGGCTTCTGACGTGGCAGCTAGCCTACAGGCAGAAGCCACAAAAGTCTCACTAGAAACTGGTGACCCACAGAGGGCTGATTTCACACAGCGCACTCTGAGGGTGAAGCCATCCTACCTTGTGATGGGACAAAGAGGTGACACAAGGGTGGGACAAAGAGGTGACACAAGGGTGGCAACACAAACAAAATAGCAAGGTAGCCCTTGTCAGAGTTCCTGGGTGGTGCCAGAGGGGAAGTGCAGGCTTCCAGCCAGGTTCCACTTTGGGACAATAAAGAGGAAGCTTTCAAGCAAAGAGGGCCAGCGGGGACTGAGGAAAGGCTCCAGATGAACTGGCCCCATCTAATCTGTACCTACCACACAGAAAAGCTGTGTCTTTTTTTTTTTTTTTTTTTGGTTTTTCAAGACAGGGTCTCTCTGTATAGTCCTGGCTGTCCTGGAACTCACTTTGTAGACCAGGCTAGCCTCGAACTCAGAAATCCGCCTGCCTCTGCCTCCCAAGTGCTGGGATTAAAGGCGTGCGCCACCACACCCGGCTTTGTCACAACTACGGTTTCTTAGTTGAAACCACGTTGAGGATTCAGGGGCCTGCATTGGGATGCCAAGCAGACATAGGGGTTAGAGATCAGATACTGGAGGCTGCCCCACTGAAGGGACACTTCAGACGGTAGACATGCGAGGCAGTTGGAAGAGCTGCGGTGTTGGCTTGAGTCCTGCAGCCTCATTTCAGAGCTGATCGGGCATCAGTGAAACCCATCAGTGAACCCAGGGTGAGAGGGAGAGAGCGGGGTGAAGGGCTGAGGGTGAGGCCGACAGATCAACCTCGAGACCATGGCTTGAGGACGTACAGGTAGAAGAAAAGGTAAATAGATTAACAAGGGTAAAATATAACTAACGCAAACACCACAGGGAGTTAACTAACGCAAACACCACAGGGAGTGTACTGTGTTCTCCCGGCATTTTGAAGAGGAAGAACTTACTTTTCAAACTTTGCCAGGACGTCAGCCACGATGGTCCGGCTTTCGATGGCCTTGTCCACCTGTCCATTGTACTCAAACAAGGCAAACATGTTCCTGCTGTCCTCCATGGCGAGCCCTCGGATTAGCTTCTCCACCACCTGAAAGACACATTAGAGACTCTCAGCTCAGACGCCACCGCCGTGCAGCTCACACGCATACGAGGTCGTCTGCCCCAGAGCCTAAGCATGCACTGGTTTGCTCTTACTGTCTTGATAAATTCAGCTTCAGCTTTGACCTTCTTCTTCTTCCCCACCCTCCCCGGAGCATGGGGGAGGGGCAGGGGAGAGGGGGGCACTAACTTACATTTTTCTTTTTTGCATAGCCTCAGTAGTTGGAAACATAAATGAAATCCCAAAGTCCCATCTTTTATCTGCTATATTGATATGAGAAACAGTGGTGGTTTCTAATGATGATTTATTTCCAAAGGCTCCCAAGGCTTAATTAGCAATGCCACCATCATTCCAAACTTTCGTTGGGCTTGACTTAAGAGTGCAGGGGAAAATGTGCTCTTCTGATGTGGTATTCTCCACACTCATGTGGCAGGCACAGAGAGACACTCAGTGGCCGAAGAGACTGGACACACCCTTCTCACAGAGTTTCCCCCTTGCAGATCTAGACATGTTCAAGATGGGGGAGATGACGTCTGAGGGACACTGGCTTAGGTGGAGCTTAGCATTTGCACGTAACTGAACGTTTACCTCGTTTACCTCTACTGTGTGTGTGTGCTCGGCTGCTGGCTGTACTTCCTTGCCTGTTGAGCGGATACCCTGAGCATAAACACCCCTTCGGGTATGCTCAACCTCAGTATCTACCACAGGCGTATGGGCCCGTGGGCATCAAGCACAAGGCGACCTTTGGTGTTCCCTACCTCCCCGGCTGTGGTGTGGGAGTTGATGGTGATCTTGCAGGACCCTCCGCCATGGCAATACACTGTGGACGTCATTTCCTGCCGGTGGATCAGAGCTTCGATTTCATCTCGGGAAGGCACAAACTCTCTGCATTTGGTTTTCTTAAGGGATTCGTAGATAAAGAGGGCATACTTCTCCATCTCGGTTCCTGGGAACTGTTCCCGTATCCTGGGAGACAAAGGTGACTATGAACTAGAGACAGACACAGGCTGGCTAGAGGGAGCTGGGCTGTGGGGAGGGTTCGGTAGCAGAGGTTGGGGGCTGCCCCCTTGTGGTGACAGGAGCGAATGGCAGTCTCTTTCTGGCTAGGTCCAGCTTTACTTCAGACATGGACAAAGTAAAGAGCCTACATTGGGGGTAGTCCACTGCCAGTTATTTTATGTGGCACCACTAATAACCAAAATTATGATGCCTTGGGCATGGCCTTGAATTCAAAAAGATCTGCCTGCGTCTGCCTCCTGCTGGGATTAAATGTGTGCATGCCATGCCTAGACCTGGCCTCTCTTTGTTAATAAAGGGGTTCACGCTGTGCTCTACCTAGGCTGGCCTCGAACTCTTGTTCCTCCTGCCTCACTGTGGAGATTTCCAGAATGAGACACCGTGTCCAGCTTTAAATGTTGTTTGCCACAGTTAAGCAAAATGAGACTTGAAAGCTGCCTTTGCCACACACAGAACAATGGGATTAGACTACTCAGATTCACCTACGCAGCCATTTTATTACCTAAATGTATTCCATAACTCATGCTGTCAACCTCGGAATAATATCTGATAAGAATTAAGTTGGTACACACACACACACACACACACACACACAAATAAAATATCCAAGTTAGGGTTTTCTATAGAGAGTAATTAAATGTACCCAGCATGAATATATTAGTGACTTGGTTCTTTATATAGCTTAAAGGGCAAGAGGACATCTAAGTTATACAAGCTTGCTCGAGGGGACCTGTGGGTCGAGCTGGAGGGCCCTGTCGCTCGCTCGCTCGCTCGCTCGCTCGCTCGCTCGCACGCACGCACGCACGCACGCACGCACGCACGCACGCACGCACGCACGCACGCAGCGTTTGGTGCTGGAATGGCAGATTATGCTTCTGTTAGGAGTTCTGCCAGCTGTTTTCGGAAGCGCCCCCTGGCCTCGTGCTCTGGGGCTCTACCTTTTCAGGTGGAACTTGAGGTACTTGAGGATCCCGCGGCTCGGCAGGAAGGTGCAGCTGAGGCACGTCAGGATCTGCCAGCTGTAAAGGTTGCCCACACTGCCAGGATGGGGCACCTTGTTGGTCTGCTTGATGAGCTGACAGTACAGTTCATCTCGCAGAGGCCGCAGGTCGTGCCCGGTCTGCAGGATGCCCTGGATGATAGGGATGGGGTCGGACATGGACTCCAGTTGTTGGAGAGAATTGAATATCTTGATGGCTTCGTCCTGAAGGGTCGTGTAGCCTTTGTCTTTCAGCACTAGGGAAAGAAAGCCAACCAAAGTCACTGGAGGGGCTGGAAGAAGTTATGACAGGCACAGGAGACTAAAGGAAGGGGTGGGGGCGGGGACAAACAGCCACTTCTAAGGAGTGTCCACCCAGAGGGGAGCGAGCCCCACTGCTCTGTTAAATAGCTGAGGCTTTAGTATAGAACCTGCTCAATTAAAACCTGAACTATTGTTGGATAGCTTTCCTGCTTAGAATGTGATACTCTCTAGGACCTGTGTACCTTGACTTAAAATGACAGGTTATATATCCCGTCAATCCATTAGAACTTGAAAATACTGTCAGGCAAAACTGCAACGAATCCTCTACAGACCGAATCCTCTACAGACCGTAGCCTTTCCTCACGTGTCTCAGATGTGCCTCGTACCTCACACAAGCTGCCTCTGCTAACACCATGCTACAAAGCCCACTTCACTGGATGTGGTATTGAGAATTAAAGACAGAAGGGATGGATAGGCACATGTTCCTACCACAGTCCAGCAGGCAGTGCATACTCTAAGTCCCTGAGTTCACGGAGAACGCTGGCACTCTCTAATGTCCCTCTAAATCATCGCTTCTCAACCTTCCTATCCCTAACGCTGCTTCTTTAATACACTTCCTCCTGCTGTGCTGACCCCAACCATACAACGACTTCACGGCTACTTCCTAACTGTAACTTTGCTTCTGTTATGAATCGTACGCGATGCCCCAGCAGGGTCATGACTTGGGTTGACAAACCGCTGCCTTACATCTGTACCTGAGCATGTTTTACCATCTCTTTCCTGTCTGGGATGACTTAGAGACTCTCTGAGTTAGCACTGCTTCCACCTTAGAGCAAAGTTACGAGGCTCTGAGGATCCTGAGGGCTTTCTGAACTCACGGTTGAGATTTATGTCCCCGTAGGGAAGAGGCAGGAGCGGGGAGTGCAGTGGGTGATGCGTGTAGCGAAGGATCGGGTTCCGCTTGTAAATCTGCTCCACCACATCAGAGTTCAGGCAGTTCTCCTGCAGAGCAAAGCAGCCATTGAAAGAACATAAGGAGGCGGAGTGTGGGGAGCACCCACTCTTAGAGAGCGAATCCCGCCATGCTTCCACACACAGCGCATCCTTCAGAAATTCCAGGAAATCCAGCGATGACCATTTCCAGCCAAAGAGAATCAATCCAACCTGGATTTGAGCATGGACCCCAGAAGCATGTGACACAGCTCAGTCTGTATCTCAAGTGTTCCAAGTCTCCTCACGTTATTAAAGTTCCCCATCCCTGTAGCTACTCACATGTCTACTGAACAAATTAATCGTCATGATTTGCCATCAATCGTGGGATCTCCAAGTATAATTCACTTTAAAATACATTTTGGTAGACTTTATATTTTGTGTCTTGGGGCAGGATCTAGGGTTGCCTTAGAACTCGAGACAGTCCTGCTCAGTCTGCCAACTGTTGGGATTATAAACATGCAGCACCATGTTGGCCTTAATTATTAATTTTTTGATACTTCTTTTAAAGGTTTTCTTTGTAGTTCTGTGTATATGTGTGGTGTCTGTAGAGGCCAGAAGGGAGAGAGAGCATCAAGATATTCTTGGGAACCAGAGCTAGAGGTGGCTATGAACTCCCCGACATGGGTCTGGGAACTGAACACTGGCTCTCTACAATGGGAGCAAGCACTGGTCTTAAATGCTCGGCCTCGCCAGCTCTTCTGAACTTAGAAATGACACACATCATGCCCACAGGGACGCGTCCCCCTTAGGCCCCTCTGCCGTGAACTTAAGATCTTTTGACAGAATCCCATCCTGTGATGACGCTCGTCACATGCTACTGGGACGTGGTGGAGGCAGCCACATCATTAAACAAACAGCAGGGTCAGACACAGGCACTGAATCATTCTTCCAGGGAAATATCATTTCCAGTAGGAAATCTTTCCAACAACACTCGCTGGAGGCTGGCAGAAAAGCAATGACTTTAAGCTTCTAGTTAATTGGGGTAACTTGTCTCATTTCTGAAGACGCAGTCTTTTATATTTGGAAAAACTCTTATTTATTCTCTGAATGTCTGAATTTGCAATTAGAGAATAAAAATAGATGGCACAGCTTTGATAAAAATGTGAGGCTTGACATAGTTTTAAAAAAAAAAAAANAAAAAAAAAAAAACCCGCCTCCTCTCTCAGAAGGAAGCTTCGAAAAATATTTTTATTCCTAAAAATGAGATTATTTGTATCTAGGGCCCTGGGTTCAACAGGAAGCTTGGGTGTGTATTGAAGAGTAAGAATTTGCTGTTGCTTGGTCTCAAAACATAGCAAATTGGAAACCCCTGGGTTTGGGTAGGAAATTCCAACCTTGGCTCTATCAGACCTTCTCCAGCTCCACCGGGGTCCACAGCACCATGAGTGAGGTTTGTGGCAGCCAGTGGCTAATCATCGGTGCTTTCAACCAACACACATTGACTGAACAATTAAACTTACACGCAGGGAACTGCAATTTAGTGAAGTCAATAGATTTGTTGTTTCTGGCGATTTGGTGGGAGCTGTCAGGGATCCCAAGTGTTCTAGCACAGTCTGGGCTCTCTGTCTCCTTTCAGGTGGTGGAGACTGAGCCCAGGGCCCTGACCACACCAGCAAGCATTCTACCACTGAGCTGTATCCCCAGCGCCCCAATCTGGGCTCTTTGTAAATCTACTTCTGGGACCTGAGAACTGAATGCTGAGAAGGGAATCACTGTGACTTCTGAGAGGTCTCCAACTGGGGCAGAGGTGACCCTGGGATGGTTTGAGTGGTTCCCTACCCAGTTCACACACAATCTTCTATCTCTGCATAGTGTGCCAAACTCTAACACCTCTATGGAGAAGGAACATCTGTAATGTAAGATTTCACGAAACACCTCACTTAGACTCCGAACTGGAAAATCACCAAGCATTAGTGGAAGCCAGGCAGGAGAGACACTGGCATCTTTAACGGCAAGGGAAGGGACCACGAGGAGCACTGGGCTTCTCTTCGCACCTTAATATCTTGGATCAGCTGCTGGGTGGGTGTGTCGATTGGAGCCTTGGTGTCAGTCACGTTCTGGATGGCGCTGGACCACCTAGTCGCCTCGTTCAGTAGTTTCGTGTAGAGTCGGTAACAGTGTTTGCGCCCATACACGGTGACATTCCAGTAGCCTGCAAGGCAGTGAAGCACACTTATGTCAGCCTCACCCTCTGGGGCCAAGGCTTAAATCACAAGGCTTGCGATTTAAGTCAGTAAACACTAGAATTCTATTCATGATTTGTCGGGCACTAGGTATCCATCCAGTGACAAACAGAAAACACTGTGAAGTATATAGTCAAGGAGGTGACATACTAAAAGGAGGATGCCCATCTCTCTAAGGAACACCGGGTGCAGGTGTTCTAGGGTCTGATCTAGGGTCAGGCACAGAAAGGCAAATTCGCAACTCATCCTGAAATTCCCCCCACCTCCGGTCTCTCCTCTTCCCTTCCTCAGCCCCACCCCTCAGTGAAGACAGCTGATGGAGAGTCTATACGCTCAGACAAGATGTGTGCCATCACGTGGATCTGACACAAATGGAGCAACTGTATTTTTAAAAAAGTCCTCTACCACAACTTGAGACAGAAATCAAAAGAAACAATCTCTTAGAAACGCATATAGTACCACAAATTAGGGGGGGAAAACCCAAACCAAACCAGCCTACCTACACAGACAGCACTAGGCTAAAATCCGATGATTCTAAAGGTCTTTCTATTTTTTGTCTTTTATTGTTGTTGTTCTTATCTGCATCTCTGAAATCAAATCTTCAAGATAGCTTTAAATACTCAGCCTTTAGAACCACTCATTGTCAGCCTCAGGTAGATCAAAAACAGTATTTCTTTTCGGGTGGAGGAAGTCAAAATACAACCTCTTATTCCCTCACCAGAGCAAGCCCGGCCTCTGAGATTTGTCACCCTTCATTCTGAGCCTGGCTGTGCTTCAGCCGGGGGCCTCCCGTACCTGTCTCTTTGAATATCTTCTCATCTGGGGGCACAACGGAGCACAGGCTGTTGAGGACCAGGGTGCCCAGTTTCAGAGCGTTCTTCTCTGAGCTCTTGTAGTAGTCCAGGGAATTGTGCGTCAGCACGAACCACCGCTTCTTCAGTTTCAAGGAGGACATCTTCGGACTGTTCTTCACTTCCTTGTGCAACCACCCTGGAGACAAGGGCCAAGCGTCAGTTGGAAGAATGTGAAGAGGAGCTGGGGTACAGATCAGCGGAGGAGTGCTTTCGGGGCAAACTTGAGGCCACGGGACCCAACCCTAGCACAGAAAAACGTAAGCCAAAGCCTAAGTGTCACGGCACCCTTAACGTCTGTAAAACATTAAATATGGGCTGCACGTTTGCCTACGGGCTATAAAATGGCTGCGGTCATTGCTTTTTTTTCAAATTCCTCTGCCCAAGTAACTTGGCAAGGTTGTTTAAGGCTGAGGGGATGGCCCTCACCTACTGCTTGCTTCGTAAGTGTGGGAGCCTGAGCTTGGCATCCTAGCAACCCTGTAAGGAACCTGGCACAGTGGTCTACACCTGTTGTCCCATCCCAGCAGGAGGATTCCGTGGACCCCAGTGACCATCTAGTCTAGATGCATGGGTGGGCTCCAGGCTTAGAGCCTCTGACATAAGAAGACAACGGACTTTGGCTGGCAGTCACCTCTGACGATGAACTCTTGGCCCTCCACCCTGGTGTCCCCCTTGGATCTCTGCAGCAGGGTTATCCAGTGGTGCATCTCCTCTGGCGTGTCGGCGTTACAGTGCAGCACCCGGTTGGCCGTGATGATCACAAATGAGTTGGGTCTGAGAGAGGAGATGGGGTGAGAGAGGAATTGGCTCTGAGACCCAGGGTGGGCATCGCCTGTCTGCAGGGAGGCCTCACGGCCTTGTCCCTGGCAGCCCAGGGCTCCCCGGGAGACACTGGAATGCTATTTATATTTCACATTACGGCAAAACTTGCTCATATTTCTGTGGCAATAATTTTATGATTCATTAACCTTTACACTTGGAGCAACACATTCATCCCGAAAATGCCTGAGAGGGAAACCGTTCCAACCACAAGACTTCCCAGAAGAAACTAGGCCCGGAAGGCAAATAAGGAAACCATGAGGATTTTTTCTTTTAAATGCACTTCCAAACTCATTTCTTCCTAACTCTGGATATAGCTTTGGATAATATTGCTATGAGCTGCAGTGCGAATGAAATACCAGACAGTGGTAACAGAGAAGGATTAGCAAGTAGGTGTCAGTGGAACATGTTATGCCCTTGATGTCCCCAGTACAAAAAAGCTACTGTGTCCACATTTTCAAAGCCACTCAGCAAGGGCTCATTTCCCAGATGGGGATAAAGTGATAATGGAAACTTACTTTGTCCTGAAGGTCCTGTCTGTCAATGTCCAGAACCCTTCACGGGACTGTGCGCACACCAGTTCCTTATCTACCTGTTTATACTACTGACTTGAGAACTCTCTTGTGAGCTTTCAAATGTTCCCTGTAGCAAAGCATTACCAGAGTTTGAGAAACCAAAGGCTAAGTGGGCTGCCTATCTGTAGCCAGAGGTACCTTAACAACTGGGACTGAGCCAGGGGTTGGTGGCATATGCTTTTAATCCCAGCACTCAGGAGGCAGAGACAGTCATATTTCTGAGTCTGAGGTCAGGCTGGTCTACAAAGCCAGTTCTAGGACAGGCAGGAATACACAGAGAAACCTTGTCTTGAAAACCCTAACCAAGGGCCAGAGAGATGGCTCAGCGGTTAAGAGCACTGACTGCTCTTCCAGAGGTGCTGAGTTCAATTCCCAGCAACCACATGGTGGCTCACAACCATCTGTAATGGGATCTGACGCCCTCTTCTGGTGTGTCTGAAGAGTGATAGTGAATTCACACACATAAAGTAAATAAATAAATCTTAAAAAAGTAAAGAAAAGAAAAACCTAACCAAACCAAGCCAAACCAAACCACAACAAACAAACCAACAAACAAAAAACTGTAGCTGGGAGGAAGAAAGGTGAGAAAATCAAACAGCAGAATGCAAAGGTTTTGGTAAGGCCAGGCTGGGGCAGAGAGTTTGTGAAAAGAAGCAGGCTTAATGAGGGAGAACTTAAGCAAGCATACGGAATCTGGACCTTGGTGACTGACAGCACAGGTGTTAAGAGGTGTTGGCTGACTTCTGGAGTCAAAGGCGTCCCATCTCCCAACAGAGTACATAATGGGGACCCTGGAGCTCTTACTTTGCCTAGCAGGCTTTAAAAACAGATTACTATTACAAATTATAAGGTCTACCACAATCTTATTTACCTTCTGGCTATCTTAACAATGGCAAAAGTCAGTTTTAATTCTGACTCTGCCCCTAGGACAACTGAGTCAGCCAAGGACTGACTCAAAAACAGACGGACAACAAAGGCTTTCTGTCTTCAAGGTCAAAGTAGAAATGTCAAGGACAGGGCTCATGGTTGTATTGATATTTATTATATCTATTCCCCATACACAGTGTCATCAGATCATTATTAATTTTTAAGGAAAGGAATGCTAAAGACTCCCTATGCTGGAATAGCATTTTCCTAAACAGCCATTTTCTTGCTATAAGAATTCCAAGACAGTCAGATGTGATGGTTTACCATTGGGTCCTAGAACTTGAGAGGCAGAGACAGGAGAGGACTGTCCTAACTTTGGCACCAGTCTGGACTAACATAGTCAGGTCTTGTCTCAAAAACTAAAAACACAAGAAGAAAAGCTGTCCCAAGCAGATAGTCCACACAGCCCCCACCCCCTGCTGCTTTGCAGAATGGACTGTTAAAGTCTGGCTTCTGGTTTACCTTAGCAACCCAAAGTCAGCCAGCTAGAGGACTTTAGATGAGGTGGTTGCCAGGGTTTCAATCACAGACTAGCGACAGGGCAGTGGCCAGGCCAGAGGCCACCATGCTCTTTCGCTGAAGAGTCATATTGGAGCTTACCTATCAGGGCTGTCAGAGGCGCACACAGAATCAATCAGCCCCACATCCAGTGTGCCCTGCATAGGGACAAAAAGAGATGGTGACGAAGGAACCAGAACACCAGGACCTCACACGGCATCACCTACTGTAACAAACCAAGGAAATGCTTTCTCTCTTCTTCTCCTCTCCTCTCCTCTCCTCTCCTCTCCTCTCCTCTCCTCTCCTTCTCCTCTCTCTCTCTCCTCCCTCCCTCCCTCTCTCTTCTCTCTGTCGAGCTGCGAAATAACAGTTGTTTAAGAGAATTTCCCTCCCTTTAATAGAGTTCTGGCAGTCTCTAGTGAACTCTTTAAAACACCTTATAATTTCAGGGGCTGGAGAGATGGCTCAGCAGTTAAGAGCACTTCCAAAGGTCCTGAGTTCAATTCCTAGCAACCATCTGTAATGAGATCTGATGCTCTCTTCTGGTCAGTTACAGTGTACTCACATACACAAAATAAAAATAAATAAATCTTAAAAAAAAAAACAACAACAACCAAACACACACACACACACACACACACACACACACACACACGAACTCAAAAAACAAACAAACAAAACCCATAAATTTATCCGGCAGTCCCTGTTGCTCTTAAAACATTTTTACTAATGACTAGCCTCCAACTTTTTAATAGTGTAAATTTATTGATTTATGCTATTATCCTTTATTAATTTAACAAGTATTCTGCACGGGGACATTTGATTTTAAAGTTTTCGGGGGACTGAGGAAGGAAAAATAGCTCAGCAGTTATGAGGGCCTGAATTTAGTTCCCAGTTCGCACACTAGGTGGCTGAAGATCTCCTGGATCCCCAGCTCCAGGGGGAATCTGACGCCCTCTTGTGTTCTTTGAGGGCAACTGCAATACGCATGCACACACCACACACCAACCCTCCTAAACATAATTACAAATGAAAACAAAGCTTTTTAAAAAAATAAATTTTACATATATTGCAAATATATATATATATTTGGATTTCTGAGTTCAAGGCCAGCCTGGTCTACAGAGTGAGTTCCAGGACAGCCAGGGCTACACAGAGAGACCCTGTCTTGAAACAAACCAAAAAAGGGAGGAAAAAAAAAAAAAGACTTTGGCCAGCCGGCCTCCACCTGCCCTCCTGTCACTCGCCTGAATCCACCCGCCCGCCCGACTGTCACTTACCACGGCATTCTGGGGGTTCGCCTGCTCGTCATGCATCTCTCTGATCTCCTGGTCTGTGGATGAGTGGACCTGACTCAGCACGCTGAACCACTGGCTGTGGAGAGAGAGGACAACAGTCACGGGTGGCCGAGCTCGGCGTGGCCAAACCACGTTCTCCGTGTTTCCTGCCACGACCCCGCCTCTGAGCCGCTCTGCTGCCAATGTGTCTGTTCCTCACAAGCAAGTTGGGGTGCATACTATCAAGCACAGTTTAAAAAACAAAACAAAACAACAAAAACCAGCCCAACTTCCTTTAGCAGGATGCTCTGTCACATTAAGTACCCGCCCCGGCCTGCTCTCACACCTCATTGAGTACTACTGAGTCGACAGCCATGCAAGGAAAGAAAGTCCACATTAGAGGAGTAACGCCTCAGACGCAGGGCTTGACGCCTGTCTTTCCTCTCAGGCTCACTGGGGTTCCTGTGACTGGCCAGGACCCCACACAAGTGAATAAAACCACAGGGGAGGTGGAAATCAAAACAGGAAATTACTGTGACCAAAATTCTTCCATTTTTATTTCAACTGGGTTTTCACTTCCAGAGCATCGCAATGAGAAGATGGAGAAAAGTAAAGTAGAATAAAAGTCCCACAAGAAGCAGGAACCTGAGATGAACAGAAAGAATATAACCCTGAACATATACATTTACATGCATGCATACATACATGCATGCATACATATATACATACACACATACATACATATATACAAGCATACATACATGTATGCATACATACACATATACATACATACATACATACATACAGTGTTGATTACAAAAACACACCAGGGACCAGAGAAGCCAAGGTACCCTGTCCTGTCCAGGCTTTTCTTATGTTTATGTCGCTAAGCAGTGGAGTAATTAAGTGAACAGCTGACACCCTCACATAAAGCTAGGCGTATAAACTACTTTCAGCAAAAACTAAACCTCCTCCTTCCTAAGATTCCTGATGGAGCAAATGCTTGAGAATACTCAATACTGTGGACTGGTGGAGAAATCAAAGCAGGGGACATTCTCATCTGCCTGTGGTCATCCTTCTTGGCCAACCAGAGGCACCCTGTAGTCATGACCCTGTAACGTCAAAAAAATGTCCCTAAACCAAACACTGCAACATACCACAATTCAAGACTGAATCACATACATACACACAAACACGAAGAACAACATTGCTTGGCTTTCATTTCTATTGATACTCCTACAACTTACACATTTCTTATGAATCATGTATAATTTTAAATCTATAAAGGGATTCTTTTTTTTTTTTTTACGTGTTCCACTAGTCAAGGAAAACCGGGTTTGGCTAAAAACCTTCCAAATGTTAAATTTAGCACGTCCATTATAGCACAAACAGACAGAGCAACTGCCACATGCCAGGCCTATAATTCAGCCGAGGATTCGAGGGCAGTCTCTGGACCACAGAAAGCCACGTGTGGTCTCTAGGAGTCCCAGACAGAATGTTGGGGCTGTAATTTCAGGGCTGCTTGTTTTCCCAGTTTGTGCTATAATTTATGAGTCCAGCCAGGGCTTCAGTCTGTTCCCATGGGAAGAACTGCTTTCTGGCGTTCTGACCTTTCGTGTTGCTGCTGTGGTGGTAGATCAACTTAAAGGCACTGGAATGGCAGGCAGGAAGGAGAGAGGAAGGAGAAAGCCAGGAGCAAGACGGATCAACGGCAATCTCTAATGACTTCTGGGCAGGACACTGAACAGCACAAGCTGCTTGCTGTCATCCCCAGAGACTACCACCTAGTACTGCTCAGGGCAGGTGACAACTGCCTCCCACCATGGGCCAAGAATGGACAAGACACTCCACTGTGTCCTAGACTCTACAAAGCCCGTGATTTGTGTCACTGAAGAGCAAATGTCATTTTCCCCTCGCTGTGTCTCCTCCCTATGCTCCAAAGACAGGCAGCTTACACCAGCCAGCGAGTGACTCCACGTTCACCTCGCCTCAGCCAGAGACTGGAGCCTCTTCGGAAAGAAAAGCAGGAGGGTGTGTCGACTCCACAGGACTGAGCCTGTATACTATTCCTGTGTGTGCCTTTTCTGTTACTCGGTGTACACACTATAAATAATGACACCTACCCCACAGGACTGACTGGGAACCAAATGAGTTAATGTTAGTTAACGGCTTGTCCACTGAGTCCTCCAAGGCAGAGACCTTCAGATCCTCTGCACACCACAGTTCTATTATTCCTTAAGTAGAGGACAGCTAAGGCAATGGACTGTTCCTTATGTCTCTGTACAAATTCTTTACTTCTATAGCCCAAAAACATCCACAGGGAGAGGTTTGTCTGATCCAGTGGTATTTGAAGCTGAGACATTGCTGTGTTTGAACACATCTGCTAAGACAAGATTCCCTAAGGGACAAGACGTACATCTCCTATACCTCTTTAACTGTCCCAATAGAAAAGCCCAACTGAAAACCTAAAATCCCTTCAAAGGCAACAGAATAAACAGTGTCTGCATGGGGCTCACGCCTGAACTCGAGGGGAGGGGGAGGGCATGGGGAGGCGGCAGCCCATCCCCAGACCTCACCTGGCATCTTCGGGGGACTCCGCGATGAGATGGAAGGTCCTGTCGGCCAGGATGATGTCGATCCCGTTCTCTTTGCTTGTGTTGTCTATGATCTCCCTGCAAGACACAAAGGCAGAGTGGAAATCAAGAGTGCAAGATTCTCAGGGATAGCTGAGGAAGGCAGCCTTACCAAATGACCATGTGGGGAGTGTTTTAGAAATTATATACCATGCCTCATCCCCTCTCCAACCCCACCAAGTTATAAGAGATTCCTGAGATTCCTAGGAGGTCCTCGAGACTGAAGATAGTGAATGCTACATCACATACACTATGGCGTTGCCCATGCAGTGTAGAGGGTGCCTGGCTGAGAACACCTGAGACCGAGGGGTTTATACTTCAGAACAGGACCCACATCTACACATGGATGCATTTATTTCTCATCCACACACAGCCTGAAGACATTTGTTTTGTGTGAAGCAGAAGGTACGGGATGGGGCTATACTCCAGCTTTCTGAATGCAGTTCTATAGTGATTTCCACATGCCTGGAGTTTGACTGTAACCAGTCATGAGAGGTTGGAGTGGAATTTCCCACTTGGGGCATCTTAGTAGCATTCCAAACCTGGAATGTTCTAGATTTTGGATTTTCAGATTGGGACATACAACCCGTGCAAGAATCTGAACTGTAAAGCTTACTTTACCAATCAGACGCAGCAAGGGTGATCAACATCAACACAGAATAACAGTAAACCCAACACACACCACACACACACACTCACACACAAACACACACACACACACACGCACGCACACACACATGCGCACACACACACACACACACACACACACACACTCACAGAGGTAAGTGACCATTCTCTATTTTTCTCCCTCTAGATATTAATTTTTTTCTAACCGGGGTTTTTTGACCACACGTAACTGAAATCATGAACATGAATGAAATGAAGGGCTACTCTCCAGAGGACCTCCAGGGGGCGCAAGACTCCCCTGTGCTCGCAATAGTGCCTCTGCAGTGGGCTTAGGGATGGGGTGGGGAGGGAGGAAGGTGCCAGGGTGTTTCCCTGGTGACTCTCTGCACAGTGGACACCCCATGTCTGACTCTGCTCAGAGCCCAGCAAAGCCTTCCTCTGCCCTCTGCCTGGTGCACAATTGGAGGAAACCCAGGAGGCAGCCTGGTCCGTGTGAGCTCCTTCCCTCGTTACCACTCCCTAGCTCCTATGCTGGATATGGGATCAAAGCAGGTACTTACAGGAAGGACTCCAAAGAGGGCATTAGCTATGACGCTCCACTATTGTGAACAGGCTAAGGCTCTTGGGGCTGAAAATTGTTTTTCTCTTCCTTTAGTTTCTCTACTCCAGCCCCCTCTCCCACCCCCCTTCTCCAATGCTGGGGTTGAATCCTGGCCCGGTGCATGGTGGACAAGCACTCTACCACTGAGCTACATCACATCTGTATGTTTTATTGAGATAGAGTCTCTTTAGATAGCCAGGTGGGCCTCAAAGTGGCAAGTCTTCTGCCTCTGCCTTTAGAGTGAGGACACAGACGTGTGCTCCCTGGCTCATTCCTCACTCTCTTCTGAGAGCATGCTTGCCTTTCAGCCATGGAGGATGTAGGAAGACGTGTTTCCTTCATCTCAGACTTCTTAGCATTTAGACCATGGGTAGCATAAATTAGGTTCATTAGAAATGACCCAGTTGTGGGTATTTACTTGTTAAGCAGAACAAAGTGACCAAGAAAGGAGCTTCCCATCACAGGCTGAGGCCTGGCTGGTACCTGGCTGGCATTCCCTCTCCATCACTGCCTCCTAAAGGCCAACCTGCCTGGTACCTGGCATACCCTCTCCCCATCACTGCCTCCTGCAGGCTTCAGAGCCAGGGCAGACCTTGATGTCATCCTGATCTCCTTTAGACACTCCCTAATTAACATCAGAGACTCAGTGACTGGGACAGGTTAACTAAATGAGGGTAAAACACAAGAAGATATCAGGATCGGACCAGAGCTGGCAATGTACTTGAAGCTAGAATGGTCTTGAGAATCTGCCCGTTTGCTTTGATATATGAAGCAGTGAATTTATTCACAGCAGAGCATACCAACATAACTGAAATTCTAACAGGCTGGAAACAATAAATATGGCGTGACCACATTTCTGGACTCACTGAAGCAAAGCTAAATGTATTTTGGGCCCCAGGCATGGCTCAGCAGGCAGTTAAGAGCTCTTGCCGCTCTTCCAGGGGCAGAGTTTGATTGCTAGCACCATGTCAGGCAGCTCACGGAGGCCTGTAAGCTTCAAGGAGACCTGAGGCCCTCCCTTCTTCTGGCCTTTGTGAGTACGCACATATATGTAAACAACCCCTTCCAACACAAATACACATAAATAAAAATCCGAGTTTTAAAAGAACAACCTAAACACAGATGGATTGTAATGTGGAAATCCTGTAGGATCAGGGGACAGAGAAATGAGGGTAAAGGTGATGGGGGAGAGCCAACTCCACAGTTGCCCTCTGGACTGCACAGTTGCCCTCTGATTTGCACGCATGCATCATGGCACATGCACTCACACACATGAGGCATGTACACACCAATAATAAAACCCGAGTGAAAAGGCGTAGCCCATGGTGCCTCCTCTGTACGGAGAGGGTGGCCCAGTGGGTCTCATGATGGATGCCACCCTAATTTGCTCTCCATTGATGGGATAAACACCATGACGAAAAGCAACCCAGGCAGGGAAGAGTTATTGGTTACACGTCCAGATCACAGTCTACTACCGGGAGAAGCCAGGGCAGGAAGTGAGCAGAGGCCATGGAGGGATGGCAGCTACTGGCTTCCTCAAAATGGCACGGTTAGCCTGCTTTCTTTTTCTTTTTCTTTTTCTTTTTTTTTTGTTTTTTTTTGAGACAGGGTTTCTCTGTATAGCCTTGGCTGTCCTGGAACTCACGTTGTAGACCAGGCTGGCCTCGAACTCAGAAATCCACCTGCCTCTCTCTGCCTCCCGAGGGCTGGGATTAAAGGTGTGTGCCACCACGCCCAGCTAGCCTGCTTTCTTATGTCACCCAGGGCCACCTGTTTAGGGCTAGCACTCCTCACAGTGGTCTAGCCTCTCTTACATCAAGCACAAATCAAGAAAATGTCCCCACATGGAGGGGCCTGCTAGCCAATCCAACCAAGGCACTGTCTCGGCTGAAGTCTCCTCCTCCCAAATGACCCTGGCTTGGGTCAAGTTGCTAAAAGCCAACCAGCACAGACGCTCCTATGCAGAAGAACGACCCGCAGGGATACTGGCTCTTTCCCTCTCAAGGATTCAGACCCTCCCTCCACGTATGTAAAGGAGGCTTCAGCTCCGAACCTCAAAATCCCGGAAATGCTCAGAAACACAGGCAGGGCCCAAGGAGCGAATCCGCTTCTCTGAAGCGAAGAGGGTGGTGCTGTTGATGGGGCTCCAGTGTAGCTGGGCTCCAGTTCAAGACTTCCCCCAAATGGTGACTAAGAAATAAGAAAGCCAAGGCCTTCTGTTGAGAGAGCCTCGATCTAAAGAGAGCAGAGGGCGCCTGGTCCGTCATGTTAGGAAACAAGCTCTCAGAGATGACTGGACGGACAGGAAACAGATTGAGGATTACGTGGGCCTGTTGAATTCTGCCGGTCCAGATGTGGGGCTACTGTGGGAATCCCGCAGAGCTGCAGTGCCTGGAACCCACCCACCCTGTTAAGCCCACATGTGCAGGAAGATACACGGGAAAACAAAAACAATGAAGTGGTCAGTGCCCGAGGATGCAAAGGGTCCCACTGATTTCCTGGAACCAGAGGGCAAAGGGAAAGGCAAGCATTGAGCTTGACTGTGCTATACAAAGAGCACCTCAGGGTAACCACGGGCAGTAACCATTAGGAAATGTTTTCTTTATAGAGACACTTTAGACAATAGGAGAGTCCAACAACAGCAGACTCCAAGTACTCAGCAGAAAGAATTACTCCTAAACTGAACACGTGTAAGTTTTATCAAAATTCCCTTAATATAAATATTTATGACATTCACTTTGTACTGGGTATTATGAGGAATCGACAGGTAATTTATCATATAGGGGAAGGAGTAGGTTGTACACAAACACCATGCCATTTTGCAGAGCCTAGGTATCTACTTATAGATCTGGGCACTCCTGAGGTGGGGGTGGAGATGAGGGAAAGACACACAGCGCAGGAAACAATACTCTAGAGATGACCGTAGCAAACTTCTTGTGACCCTTAAAGAATTCTTATATTTACTTAACAAGCCAAACATTCAAGTAGAAGCCATCAATTATGAAACAGTGTTACACTCTTAGGGAGAAAAAGGACTTCACTTGATCACTCTGGAGGAACAAGGACTAATCACTGAGACACTGGGAAGAGGAAGAACAGGCTCGGCGAGTGTAACCAGGGAAGCCTAGAAACCTGGGGGAAGAATCTCTGACTCCAGCTGCACATGAAAGACAGGACAGAGGTGATGGGACTCTATAAGCCAGAAGACGTGCGATCTTAAGTCAACCAGACATGTCCAACCCACAGAAAGGGTCCCACGGCCCAGGATGGCTGGGAATGTGGGCCAGACGTACTGTGCGGTTTTGTGGAGTTTTTTGTTTGTTTTGTTTTGTTGGTTTTCCTTTTCTCATATTATTGTACAGCTTTTGAGCGTGCACCTTATGACAGTGTTGTGCTGCAGTGTCAAAAGGTTGGGCACAGGCCTTACTGGATTTGGATTAAAAGAAGGAGTCTACAAAAGCAAGAAAACCAAGAGAGCAGACTTCGCTGGGCTGATGAGGCAACTGTGGGAAACATGGCAGGAATCTATGGTAGGAGGTGGCACTCTCAATCTGGTGCGAATGGATTGTGTTCCCCAAAGAGTCCCTAAAAGCATACTAACATATTTACAAGAGATGACGCCAGCGACCCTGCATGGGTGGAGAGTCACTGAAGCAAGGTAAGGACATGAATTTTGTTTTCCCCTATTCTTGTGTGCACTGAATGGTTTTGTGTGTCAAGCTGGCACAAGCTAGAGTCATCACCGAGGAAGGAGCCTCTGTTGAGGAAACGCCTCCATGAGATCCAGCTGTAAGGCGTTTTCCCAATCAGTGATCAATGGGGGAAGACCCAGCCCATGGTGGGTGGTTCCATCCCTGGGCTGGGGGTCCTGGGTTCTATAAAAAGGCAGGCTGAACAAGTTTGTAAGCAGCAGCCCTCCATGGCCTCTGCATCGGCTCTCGACTCCAGGTTCCTGCCCTGTCTGAGTTCCTGTCCTGACTTCCTCCAGTGAAGGACTATGATCTGGAAATATAAGCCAAATAAACCCTTCCTCCCCACTTGTTTTTTTGTTTTTGTTTTGTTTTGTTTTTTAAAGATTTATTTATTATTATATGTAAGTACACTGTAGCTGTCTTTAGAAACCACAGAACAGAGCGTCAGATCTCATTACAGATGGTTGTGAGCCACCATGTGGTTGCTGGGATTTGAACTCAGGACCTTTGGAAGAGCAGTCAGTGCTCTTAATGGCTGAGCCATCTCTCCAGCCCCCCACATGGTTTTTTGGTCATGGTGCTCTGTTGCAACAATAGAAACCCTGACTAAGGAGGGGTGTGGGTGGCAAAGAAAACAGGACACGATGCTGTCCCTTGGTGTCTGAGGCTCTAGGACTCGCCTCAGACACTACCAGCAGCTGCTGCAGTTCCTCACATCTGTATGTGACCCGAGCATTCTCTCCTATACGCTGCCATATCTAGGTCACCAGTAATACCCGCTGCTGTCCCACGCTGTGTCAGCAACAGCCAGGGACAAGCCTGTATCAGTGTATTCAGGAGCCGTGCTTGAACTTTGCAGACCCAAACTCCCTCAAATCTAATCTTGCTCCTAATGAATCCCCATAGGACAGCCTGGAAAGACCCCAAAGTCTGTTGTTCGTTCCTTGTTATTGGTTCGAAAATCAAATATACAAACGCCTTGTCTTGCCTCCTTTTCCTTTCCACATTCCCATGAGGAATTTTCCTAAGTTGCTGACACTCGCTCATGGAGAACAATCTTCCATTGTTAAGGCTGGTGGGTGACTCCTGGGGCTAATTTCATCTCTCAAAGCTCATTTTGCCACTTTCCAAATATTTGTGGTTTCCTGGTTCTCAGTAGCGTGGGGTACAGGTTATTCTTAAACAATCAGATTTTTATGCCCAGTACCTAGCTAACTGGGAAAAATGGCTGATCCCTGCCCCAGCTAATTTCTAAAAACATTAAAATTTAACAAAAACAGTGGTCCCTTGACAGTTCAGAGCCTTGCTTCTAGAAGGGCTGGAGTGGTTGTGCAGAATTCAAACAGCAGCTCTGTTCTTCCAGTGTGGGGGAATCGCAGGCGAGGGGTTAGTACACACATCACAGCTAGAAGCTAGTGATTCATCTTCAAACACGCCTGTCAATCAGCTGCCCATTCAGCTGCTGTATGGCAGCCAGAGCGAGGAAGAACTAGAAGGGGCCGGCCGCTCCACATGAGGGCTCTCCACCAGTCACGTCTGCCTTCACTTTTCCCAGTTTGTTGAGATAGGCTCTCACCATATAGGTCAGGCCGACCCACTCTCTAGTAGCCCAGGCTTGCCTCAAAGTTACTTTTTCTACCTCAGCCTTCCGGAGGAGCTGAGTTCAGAGGTGTGCATTATACCTGGCTTTGTTCAAGACAACTTCCTCTGCGGACGCAGCATCACGTTTCCAGTGGGTGTATGTTCAGGGGCCTGTCTACCGTGTGAGAAGCAACATCTGCATGCAATCACAACCGCATATAAATAAATGCATAAGTAAGTAAATAAAGTGAATTATTCCAAGACTGAGGCTTGCTTTCCAGTTCTTTCACAATTCAACCTAGTAAAGCGAACTGTCAAGACTGTCTGAGTATCTCTACCAGTCTCCTGCCGCCAAGAACTCACGGGCTAGTGAGACAGTTAAGTGACTGCTATGCAAGCTGCTCTCGGACCTAGGCTCAGAGCCTACTTTAAACATCTGGGTGTGATGGGAAGAGGCGTGTAGACCAAACCCAACTGTGCTAATGCACTTGCGTTGGGGCCTCAACGGCGCATACTAGCCACACATACCCCTCTCCTTACAATGCCTCTAGCAACCTCTTGCTAACGCAGGACACTCCTGCCAGCCATGGGTCACACGCATACCTACTCTAAACACTGGAATACATTTCTCCACCTCTTATCTACCATCAAATGTGAACAGTCTCTGGTCCAACATACTCCAGTTATAGCCAGGGAGAAGGGACTGAAAGGAGCCCACTGGGCCTGAAATTATTTTGAGTCCATGTTCCCTGTAAGCGAACACTTAGCAAGTCACCCCATTTAACACCTTATGCCTACATGTAATTAAAAGCCAATGCGTTATGGGAAGGGACATATACAGCAAAGGTTACATAACTACAATCTGTCCATCAAAATAGAGAACCGCCCATATTACACCCCTAAGTATAGCCTATTGCTCCTTTTAGAAAGACTCCCCCAGGTGGCCTGCTGTACCTACAGGGAATTTCTGTGTCTGTTCTTGTCTGTACCATCAATTTGCTTTTGAATAGCGTCTCCTCTTCCTTGCTAAGTTGGTAAGGGAAAATAAAAGCCAGCCTAGTGTGTTGGCACAATCAGCAAGCCCAGCACTGGGGAGACAGACGGGGGAGGATTTTGTAGGGCATGCTGGCCAGGCAGCCTAACCTATTTGGCAAGTCCCAAGCCCCAGGGACAGACTGTCTCTAAAAGGCGGCTTCTGAGGAACGGTACTCTACATTGATGTCAGCTCCCATATACACACACACACACACACACACACACACACACACACACACACACACGTGCATGCATCAGCTTATTCAATAAGCCGAGCTGCAGGAACATACTTGGCCGTGCGGACTTCCACGGTGCCCTTGAGCTTCTCCTCGCTGTCGTTTTCAAAGTACATCAGCTTGGACTGGCGAAGGACAAACCAGCGCTTCTTCCAGTTCCTCCGGGACAGTGTGGAGGAGCCGCCGCCTTTCTTGTGCAGCCAGCCTTGCTTGAGGGCTTCCTGCTTGGAGCGGAACCACAGGAAGGTCTCGTCCTTCAGGACACACCAGCGGCGCTTCCAGGAGTTCATTAAGCCACCTGTTTCCCCCACCCCCAAGAAAGGGCAGAGAAAGGGTTACAAAATCAATCAAGCCAAGCCACAAAATCCACAGGCCATTTTGAGCCTTGCCTCAGCCGACACGCACTCAACAGACCCTTGCTCGGTGGAGGAGGGGCTTGGGGTTTCTGCTTGGTGTGCATAAGATGATCCGGCCCGGCTGTATCATCCAAGAATGTTGTTCTACCTGACAGACAAAATGGCTCCTCCTCAGTTATCTGAGAAGTCTCCTTAAGCAGCCTACATGGCAGTAGTCAGTGATTGACAATCTACCCAGGAATGACTTGGGGCATGAGCAAGCCCCAGTCCCACGGTCTCCTCCAAGTGCCCCAGAGCAGTGGACTGACAGTGTCAAAGGTCGTGCCATTCCTCCCTTATAGGACAGACGCAGGAATAAGCACCGTCAGGGGTGCTAGCATTGGTGGCAAGGTCTCATTTCCAGGGTAGGAGGATAGCCTGTGTTTTGGGCAAACACATCTTCTCATAGGAAGACATCTGAACATGGATTACGGATGCAAGGCAAGAGGCTGAGACTATAACAAGCGATCAGGAGTGCAGAGTGACGTGGTCAGACTGCAAAACTGAGAAGATGCTGGTGGAAGCAGAGCTAGCTGCCTGCCTCCCTCCCTGCTTGTCGTGTGGGACTGAGGGGCAAACCAAGGACCACGGCCTTCTAGGCCACCTAACCTATTCTGCCCACCACACCTCAGTCCATTTCTTAACTTTATTTGGAGCTAAGGTCTTGATCATCAAGATGCGCAGGCTGCCCACAGGCCTGCCCTCCTTCAGCTTCTGAGGGACTAGGACAATAGGCACATGCCACCACACTGGGCAGATAATGTCTTCTAACTGAGATAACATGGGAGAATGCATACAGGGTTACCTTTTCTAGGATGGCCTGACCTTGTTAGGCCAAGACTCCCCACAGACGCAGGAGAGGCCTCCTACTGCCCTCACTCAGAAATCACTATAAAACAGTACACAGAGAACACAATCTATTTCTACAGCTCCCTATAAAACTGCAGATACAAGGAGGGCACCTTGTTTCTGTTATCCTGCCTTGTCTCCACGCCCTGGACCTCTGAGAAACACTCGGGTTCCCACTCTGTCCATCTATGTGAATCTGCCAGCGAATCCTGGTGTTGGTTACAGCTTCTCATTATGCTGGACCCAGACAGGGGCTCCAGCACCAAAACACCTAAGCACAAGCAGGAGTCTGTAATGCAATCGATTCCTAAACGACAGGTGCCTGGAGGCTTTTAATGTTCAGTATTTAAGTGCAGCATGTTTGATGTTGAACAGCAACGAGAATCAATGCTGAAAAATCTTATCAAAAAGTAGGTATGGTGGGTAGTCTCCATGGGATTCAGCATATTTTTTGAGGTTGTGTGTGCGTGTGTTTGTGTGCGTGTGCGTGTGTGTTTGTTGGAGGGTATGGGGGTTTATTAGAATGGGTCCCAGTGACTTCCGGCAGTGACTGAATTCACATTTGCTTGCATGTATGTATATGTGATTGAGAAAGAGATGCCAGGTGAAGAGTGTGACCAAAAATGGATGCTGCATATTTACAAACTCTTCACCCTACCTATCTCCTACCCCCTAGCAAGGGAGTCAAGTTACATTTGTCAGGGCAGTAACAGCCACACTGCATCTACCAATGTTCTCCATTCAGCTAAATGGCATGCCACCCAGTGAGGGGACTTTTCATAGCTTTTCCCCCACACCAGGCTGTGGGGAGCTGAAGGCTGTATCCCTCCCACACCCAGGGCTATAGAGAGCTGAAGGCTGTACCTTTCATGTACAGAAAGCTGTGGAAATAGGGCAGTGTGACGCAGCTATACACAGAGTCTCGCCGGTAGGAGAGTTCGTCATCCGTATCAAACCTGGAGTCAAAGTCCTCCTCGCTGTCTTCAAACTGGAGGAGGAGACAGAGGAGGAGAGGCAGCGGTGAGCAAAGGACAGGGAGCGGGTTAGCATGGGCTAACCATCTACAGCACCACACAACTGAGGAGGAGCTCCGGACTCAGGACGGCACTGCTACTGTGGCTGCCAGGGACTTCAGAATTACAGAGTACTCGGACACAGGGTCTGCCAGTGAGCTAACTTGACGCCTACGATACAAGCGGACTCTAATCCAGAGACTCCAAGCTAAAAAGGATGTTTAAGGGTCTCATTTTAATCAAGCCACACAAGAGTTAAAGAAACTCTTAAGTTGCTATGCCAAAAATACTGGCCAAATCTGAGGAACTAAAGACAAGATTTAATACATAAGAGGAAAAAAACAAAAAACAAAAAAACAAACGTAAGAAAAAAAAAAAAGAACAGAACATGTTTAAACCATACAGATCCCTCCTTATCAAAAGAAATACATTGAGTGGCTTGGACTGTACGGAAAGTTCTTCAATACAGGAGAGTGAGTGGGCCAGCTTCCTTAGGGTCTGCAGAAAGGCCATGCTGAGCCTCATTTTTTAAGATGCCAGTATAGGCCTATCTATGACCGCACCATCCTGAATATGCCTAATCTTATCTCCAACCTGTCAGGAGTTTATGGCTTGGCAGATGGCTCTGCTAGTGAAGTGCCTACATTACCTGAGTGGATTCTCAAAGTCTATGTAAAAACAGCTAGAATTGTTTAGACCTGCTTATAACCCTAGCACTAGGGAATAGAGGCAGGAGGATCTCCCGGCTCACTGGCCAGCATAGCCCACTATAGCCTCCTGGGTGAGGTCTAGGTCAATGAGAGCCCTCCCACCCCATCCCACACCCCACTCTCCTACAGGGACCAGACAGCAGATACAGATACTCACGGAGGACTGCGCCCCTTCTGAGCTGAACCGGTACGCTCCGGAACTGTTGTAGGTTCCCACGGAATATCTGTAGTCGGGGGACCACTGGCTTCCGTAGGAGTTGGAGAAAGTCACGCTGCTGCCTGACGTGATGGCGCCATCCTCGTAATCGTCCTGGTCGTAGTCATAGTCGCCGTCGGGGGAGGGCAGGTCCCCGTTGTTCTGCGGCATGCAGTAGGTGGACTCCCCGCTGGAGGAGTTGTGCAGGCTAGCTGAGTCCTGCACGGATGCAGCAAGAAGCACCGTACTGTCAGCACTGGGGCTGGTGGGCACCACCGTATAGTTCATGTAAGGGTCCTCCTCAGAGGAGTCGTCGCTCGTCCGGATGCCGCTCGTTCGCTGGTCGGAGTGGCCATGCTCGCTGGGGTTGGGCGAGTCCTTGAAGGCGTCGTCATCCGCCTCGAAGCCCTCGTCCACCTCCTCCTCCGCGGGGTAGGGCTGGCTGAAGTTGAAGTTCGGCTTCTCTCCGCTGGCGCTCTCCGCAAGCTCACTGAGCTCTTCGCCCGAAATCTCGCTCCCTACCGACAGGGAGCGCTCGATGTTGCGGACGCACTCGTCGATCTCGTCGAAGTTGAGCGACTCCAGGAACTCCTGGGCGGCGCGGCAGGCCTCGTCCTCCAGCCTGCGCAACTCCTCGTCCCGCAGCTGCTGCAGCTTCTGCAGGGAGGCCTCGGTCAACGACAGCTCCTGCCGCTCCTTCATGCGCTGCAGATCCTCGATTTCCTTCTCCAGGCGGAGGATCTCCTCCACCTGCTTGTTTTCCCTTTGCTTTTCCAGCTCCCGGGTCAGGTCCGCTTCCCTCTGGCTCTTCAGCAAGGCTTCCAATTCTTGCTGCCTCCTTGTCTCTGCCTCCTGGACCCCGGGCAAGGTGGGTTTTAGAACAAGCACCTTCTTCTTTTTCTACACCCTGAACTGTGGCCCCACCCAACTGACAGGCTGAAGTCCTAACCCCAGCGCCTCAGAACAACAACTATGGTTGGACATAGGGCTTTTAGCTGGGTGACTGAGTTAAAATGAGGTGGGGCCCGATGACCTGGGCCCGCATCCAATCTGAATGGCATCCTTATGAAAAGAGGACAGTGGGAGACAGACACCAGGAAATAAATATCAAGGAAGGACCATGGTGTAAGTGAGGTGGCCACCCATGGAAATGGCACAGAATGCGATGGCATCTCTAAGACATTAACATGGTTGTTGCTTTGCCACAGAGAAGCCATACTTCGATTCACACTGAAAGCTCAAGGCCTTCTCTACACTCCATACCACTGTGCTGGGTAAGAGAGTGCCCCTGAAACATCCCCTCAGCCTGCGTTCCCACTACTTTGTTTCCATTCTGAATCCCAATGTCCAGGACTAAGCAGGAAGGTAAGCCCCAGAAATCCCTGCGTTCCTCACCTGCTGGGCACGGAGGAGGTCCGCTTCTCTTTGCGCTCGCTCTCTTTCTCTAAGAACAGGAAAAAGCAGCTGGTGAGAATCAACAACCCTGACACCAATCTTTACCAGCTCTCCTCCTCAGGCGGTGCTGGGGGGCTCGTCTATCCCAGGCAGACACTCTATCGCCCAGCTGCGTGCGCAGCCCGGAGAAGATCTTTGCCAGTTAAGGAGGAAGGGGGTTGGGGAGAGGTCTCGGTCTGTAAGGAGCTGGCTTTATGAACAGGAGCCCTGAGTTCAGACCCTCTGCATCCACGCGGTGTGAACTGCAGCGGCACACACCTGGAATTCCAGCGCGGGAGGAGCAGGAGCAGGTGGCACCGTGCGGCTCAGTCAGCCGGCCCTGATCGATAAGGCGACTGACTCAACCCCTGCCCTCCACGTGCACGCAGGCACGTACGCATGCTCACAGGCACGCAGGTTCAGCCAGCCTGCTTAGATTTGTAAGCTTCGGGGCCAGCGGAGAGCTCTCCGGGTCCCCTGGGAATCCCTAACGGGCCAACAAGGGTAACCCTCCCGGTGAAGGTGAACGGTTCTGTTTCAGCAGGCGGAGCACATACCTTTCCTCTTCCTCTCTCTTCTCCTCTTCCTCCCGCCTCTTCCTTTCCTCCAGCTCCCGTTTCTCAGCCAACAGCTGCCTGTAAACCCTGCGTGCCAGCCGTCCTCGGAGCTGCTTCTGGAAGACGATGGCTGCCTTTTTCAGGTGCAAAAATCTCTTCCTTGCGAGGAAAGCTCTGTAATTCTTCTGTATGGTCACCACACCACAGAGGACCTTTCTATATTGCTTTCTGCAAGAGAGAGCGGCCACCGAGGCATTGAGGCTGTGAGCCGGTCAAATGAGCTCACACCAGGACTATAAGACAAAACGAGAGGACCCAACGGCTATTGAGACAAAAGAAGGAGAGGACCCAGACTTGGACCCCATCTCTTATGGAGACTGGCAGTCAGAGGAGGAGACTTGGGCCTAAACAAAACAGGAGAAAAAACAAAAAAATAACACCAAACAAAAGAAAGTCAGAATGCAATCATTATCCTGGCTAAATAAAAAGTGACCCTAATATGAATTTAGTGTTTACCCAGTGTGCCATAAGCTGGGTAAACGCAGCCAAAGAGGACCTGATATGCTCTGCTGTTCATACAAACGCCATGGAAGCAAAACACGTGGGGCAGCAGGACAGCCCCATGCTTCATGAGAATGGACTGCCTAGCGTTTCACGTGGTCTGCAGAGTACAGCTGACCAAATGACCCCGAGTCAGAGTTGGTAGCACATTTCTTCAGTCTCAGCACCTGGGAGGCACAGGCAGAGAGCTCTGAGTTTGAGGCCAACTTGACCTACACTGTGAGTTCCACGCTGGCCAGGCCTAGCTACATAGTGAGATTTTTTTTATTACAAAGCAACCATAAAAGATGCAGTATCATTTTTGTAAGCAGCTAGGGAATGGGTCTCTAGACAAAGTGATACAGGCTGTGGATGCCTCGTCCCCCAACTTCAAATCTGCAATTTCTGGGATGCTGAGATCAATGATGCTTCCAAATGTTCAGAGTGTACAGGGAGTGGCTCGGCAGTTAAGGGCACTGAGTGCTCTTCCAGAGGACCAGGGTTCAATTCCTAGCACCCACACAGCAGCTAGCAAGCATCTGCACACGTGCTCGTGCACACACGCGCACACACACACACACACACACACAGAGTAACAGGAAGTATATACATGCAAGGCAAAACACCCATACATATAAAATGAAGTAGATCTTCATTCAGATTCCTGGGCTAGGGATGTAGTCAGGAGGCAGAACGTATGTGTAGGATATAGATAGGATGCAAGAACAAGTACTGGGGTAGGAGAATTCAATGTTTCAAAAAAAAAAAAAAAATCAGATCTTGGGATATTTTTGAATTGCTGACTGCCAATCAGGAGAGGCCAGGCAGATAAGAGATTCCAATATGAAAAACTCCAGAATCGGAAATCCTCGTGAGCCCTAGTGTTTAAGACAAGACACACACTCAGGTAGCAACACTACAGGACAGAGCCGCACCCCAAAGGCTTTGGTGGAGCCCATGCAGCAGTGAGTCTCCGTGTGACTGCTAAGTGTGCAGCAGAAGCAGGAAGTGACTGACAGTCTGTCCAGGTGAGGCTTACAGGGTGACTGCTGGGGTCACTTACAGAGATCTGACCCTGGGTACCTCTGCACTCCCACAAACCACCCTACTGGGGGTCACAGCCCTCCTAGAGCTTCATGCCCCTCCCCAGGTGTGCTTCTTACCGGGCCAAGTAGCCTAAGATGTGAGCTCGGATCACCATGGCTGCACGGTCAATCTCCTCTTCCCGCCTCTTTTCCAGTTTCTGCTCCAAGGATTCTCGAAGGAAGACCTGCCCACGAAGGGGACAAGTGTCAGAGGAAAAGAATAGGAAAAAAAAAAGTCAGGGCCTGCCTTTTGGGGCAACATCTGTTTCCTTTCTCTTGGCAGTCTGTTATAAACTCCCACAATGAGGCTTTTCAATCCAGGGCATTTTACAGGCCCAACTGCCGTAGACTAGATTCTAAAATCCAATCAGGACATCTGACAAGAAAATCACAAAAGCACAGAGAGTCAAGCCACATCCTCCTGTTATGGTTACAGTCAACAGGTGTCAGATCGCCATTAAGGTTCCTAGAGTCTCTTGCCATTGTGGCCAGGGCTCACTAGGTCACACACCAGCAATGCTCCTATACAAGAGTCTTAGTGGAAAGAGACACAGAGACTGGCATAGGAAGAGGAGAGGCGAAGGAATGAATCCAAGAATATCGGAAGGTATCATAATTTTGGTATCTTGTGGGAACCTGCCTTCTCTCCATGCCTGCTAAGCAATTACCATCAACCTATGTTAGCTTCAAAGGTTTACTCGCACAAAAATACATACTGACACCAAGAAGGTGGCTCTGGGCTCCGGAGAGACGGCTCAGTGGTTAGGAACACTTGCTGTTCTTCCAGGGGACCCAAATTTGATTCCTAGCACCCACATCAAGTGAATCATGATTACCCATAACTCCCAGTTCCCAGGGGTCCCACTCCTCTTCTGACCTCCATGGCCACCTGCACTCATGTGCACATACCCACACACAGACACGTAGTTAAAAACAAAATAAATCTTTTTAGAAAAAGAGGGGAAAGAAATTAAGGAATCTGAGAGTGTAATTTAGTGGTAAGAGTTGAGTGCTTAGCATACAGTATGTATGAAATTCTGAGTTCAATTCACACCACACACACACACACACACACAGAGTCTAATAATCAAGTTCGAAGGTGGAAAAGAAGCTCACTCGTTCAATGGTTACAAATACACCAGGTTCAGGAATGAATAAACTACAGGTTCTTCCAGGCTCATTCTGGTCAATGGTCTCCTTGATCTCATGCTGGCCAACTTAGTTGCATCTGACAGCAAGACTTGGCAGGACTTGGCTTTAGCATCTTTCAATTTTGCACAGATGCAGATGTGAGAACTCTCTCAGTCAAAGCATTTGACCTAACTCTCACCTGGAGTAAGGGGTTAGAGGACCCTGCTATAGCAGGACTGCCAGATGTGGGTCTTATAGTTCTTGGCTGAGGTTTTGGCAACCCACAGGGTTTCAGGCTGTCTGCTGGTCTCCCACACAATACCTGCGGTGGCAGCAGGGGTAGACACATACAGAAGCCAAAGGAGAGTGGGCAGGCTTTGAAGTTTCACTCCTGAGGTGCTGGGGGTTGCTTGTAGATCCACACTTGACTGCCTGCTACATACACACACTCTCCACATGAACCATTAGGATGTTAACAACCACCACTCAGCAGTATTTGGGAATGGTACAGCCTTGGGCATCTGCAGTCCCCTGGGCAGGCGTGGTGGCGGTTGTCCCTGCCACTGTACCTTGGTCTTCCCCAGCTGCCACTGGCTGTTAGAAGCATCGTAGACCTGCAGGAGCACAGTGCACTTCCCTCGGATGTCCTCAGGCAGGGCCAAGTTCCTCATCAGCACTTTATACCTGTGGCAGAGGGGGCACAGCATTATCTTTGCTACTTGTTCTCTCCCATCCCTTGTGAAGAGAGAAGGGAGGAAGAGGGGATATGGGGGGGGGGGAAGGGGAGAGGGAGAGAGAGAGGGAGGGAGAGAGAGAGAAGGAATGAGAGAAAGAAAAGAGGAAAAGCCAGAGGGAAGAGAGAATGGCATTTAGCTCCTCCTTGCCTTTTGTAAAAGTCCTGAAAGGATCTTCTGACCGCATACCCTGCTTTCCGAATCCTCACCGTCTCCAGCATTCCTGAGTAGCGCAGCTGGTTGAGCACGACCGCCTGATCAAACTGGTCTGGCATCTAAACCATGAGGTTGGGTAGAGTTAGATGACACAGCACCCATAAGGCCACCCTTGCCAGGCTTCTAGGAAGCACGTGTGCATACACAGTAATTTAGAGCCTACACAAAATATACACTGGCAAACAAATGTACGTCTGCAAAGTGAAGTCACTGGTCCCCCGGCTCCGGAACGACATTGCTGTGCCCACCAGCCTGCTTACTGCTTCATATCTTTTGCCAATTTAATCTCAGTAGATACTTCAGCATGTATCACGGTTTAATGCAATCACCATACCATTATTGTGTCTTGAAAGGTACCAACAATTCTTAAACCATCAATGTCCACCTTCAAACATGCCATAAAGTGTCCATGGCACAAAGACACTGCTGCTGTTCACTCTCATCTCTGTGATCACTTTTTTCAAAAGTCTAAAGTGTCATGCACACACCGCTGTTTATTAAACTTAGGATATAGAGGTGTTTCCTCAGCTGAATAATAACAGTATTCACTGAGAAGCACACATGACATGGACTTACACACACACACACACACACACACACACACACACACACAGAGGAATGGGGGGGGGTTGAAATGCCAGAGGATAAGAGAGACAAGACGACTCCGAGTTTGTTCCAGCTTGATACCCCACTCATTGCGAGTCCCACCAGAAGCGAGCCCAAGGACACACAGGCCTGAGGGAGGAGTGGGGCCAAGACGCCTCCTCTGTGCGCTCCCAGCTCTGCTCTGCAGCTGCCAGGGGGCACGGCTGCTGAACCATCCTCTTGTAGGGAAAAGCAGAGTGGGTCATTTCCCACTTGCAGCTTTTTGGATGACGATCGCTCTTCTACTCCAGGCCCCTAGTCCCCTTAATTAACTTGCATGCTGTTATTCTATAGAAGTCTAATGAAAGGACCGAAAGACGACGGAGCCATACTGTTGGAAAGTCCACAAAACACAGTGGCTTACTCCCTGACCCTTAAAAAAAACACACAATGAGCCATGAACACCAAAGTAGGTTTAAAGCTAGGGTATTCTACAGTTTTAAAAACTAAAATTAAGACAGAGCGCGCGTGTGCGCTCTCTCTCTCTCTCTCTCTCTCTCTCTCTCTCTCTCACACACACACACACACACACACACACACACACACACACACACACACACACACACACACACACACACACACACACACACACACACACACACAGATGAACAGCTGTCTCTGGCAGGCAGACTTCTCCCAAGAATGTCTTACACAAACACGGTGGTCAGGTTGTCTTTACTTAGCTGTATTCTATCCAACTCTAGCCAGCAATTTACGGCAAGCGGCCAGTGGCTTGCTTGGATTTTTAGTCTATGCAGTAAGGCTATGAAAACCAAATCAGCCCTGACATACTTTAACCTCTGGCTTAAAGCATGGTAAGTGGCTGCTCTAAATGCATTTGTCTGTGGCACTTTGGGCTTTATAGATTAGAAAATAACATCTAAGCAGTAATGATCTACAAGGAACAGCACTGAGTTTATTTACAAAGTGAATATCAAAGAAAGTGTCAGACTGTTTCAATTTGGTTACACTCTGTTGGAAGCAGGGAAACTTTTAACTGGCTTAAAGATGTGAGGTTCAGAGGGAGAATTCTTAACACTCCTCTCCTTCAGCTGTGGCTGTGCCTGACCCACATTCTGGCCCTGCCGCCTTTTCCTTCCTCCATATAATTCCTTAGCCTGGCACCCAAGGTATTAAAACATTCTGAAATATACGACTCTGGGGGCCACCCCTCCACGCCCGATCAACACTCACCATCTTCCTGTGTCTCCGAAGGACATTCCACCTTCTGTTAGGCTCTCAGGCCAAACTTCATACGGGAAAACAACTGCCACCCTGACCTTTTCCCCACAGCTAAAGACTTGGAACAATAATGAACACCATTCCTGTGCTTTAAAAAGTGCCCGGTCACCATGACAACTCCTTCCACTCCGGGCTAATTAGTGTGGTGTGGTTCTAGGAGTAGATACAGCTCCGGGAAGGGAGTGAAGGACGCTGGGAGCTGTAGCTTTTTGCGGCCCTCCCAGTGCCATTGTGTTCCTGCCCCTTCCCAGTAATTTAACCGGGGGAAGGGGGATCTATAGGCCGATTGTCGCCCTGGGCAACCCGCCTCCGGGTGGTCACGAGGGGGCAACCCTGGCTCTCCATTGGCGCTTCGGTTTTCAGTGGCAACTTCCTTTTCTGGTGAATTTAACTTTCAAAGATGTCACAGCTGGAGGCTGGACAAGGAGCATTTTGCTTTTCAAAGCCAGCCTAATGCTTGCTAGTCCTCGAGGGTTACCAGTTCTCCGAGGCGGGGCTGCACCCCAACAAAGACAGCCTGCAGAGCTCTAAGAGCTAGGTTTTTATGAGAACAAATAGACTGGATTTTTGGAAGGAACAGTTCTAACCCCAGGCAATTACAGCCCCAGCTAGATGGCTTTGTGGATAGTTATTAAACACCTACTATGTGCAAGATTTTTTTTTTTTTTTTGTGATTCATACTTGTGGAAGATTCACTACAGTGGGGACTGCATTTTTGTCCACAAGTTTTCTGAAGTTTGGCAGTTGTCTGTCAGCTGTGTCAAAAATCATTACTGATCAGGGCTGTAGAGACAGTCAGTGGAGTAAAGGTGCATCTAAATGAAAGCTGGGCACAGTGGTACTTCTGTGACCCCAATGCTGGGCAGCAGAGACAGGCAGATCTTAGGAACTCACTAGGCCAGCTAGCCTAACCCAAACAGAGAGTTCCAGCCAGACTCCCAGCTGGGAGGCAGAGGCAGGTGGAATTCTGAGTTCAAGGCCACCCTGGTCTACAGAGTGAGTCCCATGACAGCCAGGGATACACAGAGAAATCCTGACTGGAAATACCCCCACCCCCCCTCTCTCCCCCCAAAACAAACAACAACAGAGAGCTCCAGGTTCAGTAGGAGGCCTTGACTCAAAAATTATCTGGTAAGTCACTGAAGTGGCTCAGAAGGTAAAGGTGTATGCACCAGAATTTTACCCCAGGGACACACAGTAGAAGGGAACCAACTCCACCCAAAAATATGCCCCTTTCAAAGGTAGATTGAATAATCTAAAGGAAAAAAAATTGACAAGCAGTAGAAGTTACCTGAAGTTAGGTTCTGGCCTCCAGACACACACACACACACACCATATAAAGTCTAATATTATACTGTATTTAACATACACAGAGAAAGACAGGAAGGGACCTGGCCATCAAGGCAGGCGTACCTGCTGACTCACTAATGGCATTATAGTTATGGGGGTAACTAACCCCTTTCTGCTCTGAGGCCTGTTCCTCAGGCAGGAATCCCTATCTGATGCAGGAATGTCAGAGTCCAAGGCTGGGACCCGGGTCCTGGGAGGCGGGTGGGTGGAGCTACCACAGTTGCTTTGCAAAATGCTCACGTGGTCAAACTGCCTTCTAACTGTTCCTAATGATTGGTGCTGCCCTCAGCCTTGGTCAGGGGCGTTTATATAGACACACAACTGGTTGAATGGTGGAGAATAAGAGACTGTTGGGTGCTCTCAACCCTCAGTAGGCCACCTACATCACCTTCCAAGGCTCAGCAAATAACAAGGCGGTAGGAGTGCTGAGACATGCCCTCTTCTGAGAAGTGGCCTGGCTATGACACTTGTGATCTCACAGTAGCTGTGCCTGCTTGCCCAGGCTCAAGCTAGTCACCATCCCAACAAAGGTGTCACAGGGGCTCAAAAGGCCCTGCCCATCACGGGCAAGCTACTGGCAGTTGACAGCTCCTGAGAAGGAGAGTGAACTTTCTTCTAATATGTGGCCCCTGGTAGGTTGGTCATGTCATTAGATGCTCCTACCCCTGCCCACATGCATAAAGACAACACTAACTGGACCCCTTTTTCAATAAATAAATAAATAAATATGATACCAAGCTAGGAGAAGGGAGGCGGCGGCGATTTAACCTAGATTCATACATGTGTATGAATGAGAACGAAAAAGATTGTTTTTTAAAAGACAAAAAAAACCCAACAACAACAACAACAAAAAAAAAAACAGCAGAGAGTAAAAAGCAAGAGCACCCAGGCAGGATGTGACCTTGAACCAGGAAGGGAAGGCTCACTGTAATGGAGAGAAGCAGCAGAGACTAACAGACTAAGGGATGGAGTACACAAAGTTTTAGTCTGAGTGCACCTTTAAAGCCATTTCAGAATAGTCCAACTTCATGTGTGCTCATGACTGTGCGGGTGCACACAGGTACGAGGAATGCATTTACTTGAACACAGATGAGGAGATGACGTAGGCAACCTTAAGTATTCTGCCTCAGGCCCTGTCCACATTCTTTTTTTTTTTTTAAGGTTTATTAATTTTACTTCATTACTACATCTAATGACATGACCAACCTACCAGGGGCCACACACTAGAATCGAGTTGCCTCTCCTTACCAGGAGCTGTCAACGGCCAGTATTCTTGTCAGTTAGGGGCAGGGCCTTACAGTACTTGCAGGCAGTTAAGTCACCCAGTGTGGGTGCAGGTAACTGAACCTAGGTCCTCTGCAAGAGCAGGGCTCATGGATACAAAGGCCTGACTGTCTATCTTCTGTGATGGAATATAATTCGGCCTAGAAAGGAATGGCCTGCCCACACAGGTTACAAACCATTCATGCTAAGGCAGTGCTTCTCGAACGTCCTAATGCGTCAACTCTAACACAGTTCCTCATGTTGTGGTGACCCCCATAAAATGAATTTCACTGCTCCATTCTAACTGTAATTTTGCTACTGTCATGAACTGTCATGTAAGTTTCTGTGTTTTCCCATGGTCTTAGAGAACTCCTGTGCTAAGTGAAAGAATCCATCACAAAAGATCACACATTCTATGAAACAATTCAAACTGAATCTCGGAGAAGAGGGAAACAGAGAGAAACAGAGAGTGGAGCCACACAGCAGGAGTGAGGTGGGACAGAGAAAGGCAGAATCTCATTGTGATGGAGAATTGTGTTCCAAGTGCTGACCTTGCCCAGGGCTGCACACCTGGGAAACCTCCAAAAGCCAATGAAACTGTGTTTCAAGGAGTCACACGAGGTGCCTGAACTGGCTGGTCCTGCACGGGCCTGTTCTTTTTTTTTTTTTGGTTTTTCGAGACAGGGTTTCTCTGTATAGCCTTGGCTGTCCTGGAACTCACTTTGTAGACCAGGCTGGCCTCGAACTCAGAAATCCGCCTGCCTCTGCCTCCCAAGTGCTGGGATTAAAGGCGTGCGCCACCACACCCGGCTCACGGGCCTGGGGCCTGTTCTTACAGTTACAGGAGACTGAGGCAGGAGGATGGGACAAGTTCAAAGTCTGTTCTGCGTAGAGAGTTCCAGGCCAGTAAGGGTTGTGGGCAAGTGTGACCTTGTCTCAAAGACAAACAATACAAAACCCAAGTAAAATAACTCCAAATAAAAGGCCGGGTATCTACTGCCTGACAGCAGGAGACTGAGCCCGAGGAATGTAAGGCAGGAGCAGCCTGGGCTGTAGAAGAGCCCATCTCTGACTGCAGTGCAGCCAAGGGAAGTAGGTCAGTGAAGACTTGACTCACTCCGGTAAAGCTCCAAGCTTGCTCCCCAGCCATGGCGAAAGTTTGACAAGAAAGCACGTTAAAGGCCCAGCAGGCACCTGGGCTGTTTAACTGCCTAAGGGCTGAAGGGAAGGGAAAGTCGGCCTGCTGGAGACAGGAGGAAACACACTTTTAACTTATGCTTGAGGAATTTAGTCAAATACAGGAAGAGAAAGAAAGAAAGAAAGAAAGAAAGAAAGAAAGAAAGAAAGAAAGAAAGAAAGAAAGAAAGAAAGAAAGAAAGAAAGAAAGAAGAAAAGAAAAGATCTCTTAGGAAGTGTAAAAAGAGAAGAAAGTATTCTTCAGTCTGAAATAAGATGGCAAAATGCCTAGACAACAGGGTAAGTTAAATAAGTCATGGGCACTTGTTTGCCACCGGAAATTTAAATACGAGGGCACCAGGGGACCTGGGAATGAGGGGCAGAGGCTTCACAGTGGAGACAGAGACCAATGTGTACACCCTTCTAAATCTGCTTGGCCCAAAATGTGACCCAGCCTTGGGTCATGCACATCACCCAACAGGGACGGTGTCACCTGCCTTTGGTAAAGGGATATTTCACCTGTACTTAGTAAATCAAAGAAAACTGACTGAGTTTCTTATCTGTGGACCTTTCATCTGTCTGTCTGCCTGCCTGCCTACCTGACTAATCACTGTGGTCTTCTCTGTGTGTGTCTGTATAGCTCAGAGGGCCATCTCAGCTGTCATTGCTTAGGAGAGATTTCCTTATCTTTTGAGACAGACTCTCTCTCTCTCACTGAGACCTAGTTCACTGATGACTAGCTGGCCGGGGAGACCCAGACACTCCCCGTTTCTTCTTTTGCTGGGCACACAAGGATGCGCCAGCCTGCCCAGCTTTCTGAGTTGATTCTAGAGACTGACCTCACATCCTGACTGAGCTGTCCTTCTGGCCTGTGCCTCCTTTAACGTTAGGATGTCACTGAGTCAGCTGAGCATGGGGAAAACAATCCACAAACCTCAAGAAAAGCCTGGCAAAGCGCAGGTACGACAACCCTGCCCGCCGCAGGGCGCTAGCCGGAGCGCCACACGCTGATGAGGTACCAGGGCACCCACAACCCCAGGACTAGGATAGAGACCTCTGTACACCCTTGAGTTCCCTAAGCGAACACTGGAGAATGCTGCATAACACAGTAAGAAGGGTGGGTACCTAAGTCAGGTCAGAGGGCGGCCATGCAACTGGTTCTAATTTCACTGAGCAATGACTGCAGCTTGGAATGATGCCCCCCCCCCACCCCCCCGGCTATGGTCTCGAACCATCACTCTGCAGAGCTCTACCATCCATCACTGCTGCACTACACTTAACATGATGATCTACAGGGTTTTTTTTTAAAACGTTGGATTTGAAAGGCAGGAAATGACTGTCTCTGGAAGAGATGCAGTGTCATGCATATCTGACTATAAATTCATAATGAGTTGTGATGACTTCACAGCTCATTGTAACTACCACCATGATTACCTTGGTTTATTTTATTTATTTATTTATTTATTTATTTATGAGGCAAAGTCTCATATACTTCAAACTTGAGTAGCCCAGAATGACCTTCAACTGACCTTCCAGCCTCCAGAGTCCTGAGAGTTTGCCTCATTTACTTGGTAGTGGGAGCTAAAAATAGGGCTTCGCATAGGTTAGGCAAACATCCTCCCAACTGAGCTACACCCCTAGCCCATAGCAAGTCGCAAAACTGAAGGAATTTCACACCATTCAACCTCAAGTCCTTCCTTTAAGGAAGGAATTCCCAATCCCCAGCGCAGGCCAGCATGGGCAGGAAGGAGCTGCAGGCTGCCTGCTCTTGCTTCACAGTGAGGAAGCCTTCCTGTTTGGTCAGCACAGAGCACCCTAGCAGAGCCTCTGCTGGCTTGGGTGGCTTGTTCACTGTATTCCCTGGAATGATCCGCTGAAAGCAAGAGAGATTTTTTTCTCAAGCCAAGCCATGAGCCTGGGGCTCAGCTCCGTGCCAGGGCTCTCTCTTGCTTACACCAGGCCCGAATCCCTGGCACCAGACAAATAAAAACTGCAGTTAGGAAAGCCAACTTTGAAGAGTTTTGCTTCCTTGGAAACAAATGCTGTCTGTGGGTCAGATCCGCGTACATCAGGCCTAACTGTGGATCACTGGCAAATGATGCGCTCTGCTCGGTGGTGTTCCCGGAAGCAAATCTGCTGGAAATACATTATCCAGATTTTAGCATCAAACGGCTGGGGGCCAATCTCTCCGTTGCTGACTTGGTTCAACATGCAATTAAAACAAATAAACAAACAAAAAAAGTCCAGTTTTTGTCACGCATGGTGACGTATACCTGTAGCCTAGCATTTGGGAGGCCAAGGAAGAGGATTGCTGAGGGGAGATCGGGAAGGGAACCTGCGGTCTCTATTTTCCAGAGCAGGAGGGACAGTTGGGGCCACTTACGCAGCGATGCAGGCAGAGATGCAGGCGCAGAGGTCATTAATCTGCCAACAGGTCCTGTTGACCTTCTAGACTTCAGTGGTCTCTCTCCTTAATGACTGGGCAAGACCAAGTGTAAAGTGACACCCTGTGTGTGCCACAGCCACCCTCTGAATCCAGTGGCTGGTCCAGTGGGACCCTCCTGACCTAGTACCTGGATTGATTTGCATTTACAAATGGCAACAGCGGTAAACACTGAACTAATGTTTCCAGTAGGAAGCTCAACCACAAACCTACCAGCAACAGCATCAGTGCCGTGGAAAGCGAGCTTGTACTCCAATTTTAGGCATCAGTTTTAGCAATTCTATTAGATAGGCTTCATTGCTACCCCTCTTTTGATAGATGCACTCAATCCCTGAAGCACAGAGAAGTTGATTAGCTTGTCTAGGGTCACAGAGCACATGCCTGCCAGACTCAGAAGTTTCTGCTAAGACCTCGCTAGCCACACTTGCAAGGTATACATTCAGGAAGGGGGTGGGAAATGTCCCCAGTATCAAAGTATTTCTTATTTAATAGTAGATAGAGTCCATTTCTGGGATATTGAATCCTAAGGACAAGGGACTGAGGTGTGTATTTTACATATCAAAGCAGACCTGGCCTCTAGGTTCTCCCAGCATCCCTCAGTCCCTACCTGGCATGCCCCCCCC
>NC_034600.1:70535887-70545232 GCF_900095145.1 Mus pahari | reverse complement strand
CCCCCGCCTCCAATTCTAAACTTTGCAGCCCAGGGCTGGGGCTGCCCTTCCTTATACAATGCAGACATTTTATACCCCACCCCCACTTTTCTCTCTGCTCATGCTCTTTCTCACCTCCCCATTCCTTCTCCCCACCCCAGCCCCGGCCCGGCCCCCACGGTAACTTCCCTAGCCTCCATCCTTGGGGCGAGTGAATTTACCCAAGAGCAGCTTCCCAATAAAACCTGTATGTATTTAATATAACCTAATCTGGCTTTAATGTAACCTAATCTGGCTCACTTCACTGGCAGTGAACTAATTTATCACCAGTATTCCTGAATGAACTTCACCATAAGAGCTATTTTGGGAGTGGCCCAAATAGAAATCCAGTCTGGGGGCTGGGAAGACTGCCTTGTAGTTAAGGGCACTGGCTGCTCTTCCTATAGGACCCAGGTTCAATTCCCAACACTCACACTGGAGCTCACAGCTGTCTGTAACTCTAGTTCCAGAGGATCCGGCACCCTCTCACAAACAAACAGGCAAACAAAACACCAACGCACATAACGGAAAGGGAGAGAGAAACCCACAGGTAAGGCAGTTAAGTTAGAGCAGGGGCTGCCAAAGAACAGCCATGCGAGGCATGAGGACTTCAGTTCGAATCCCGGGCACCCGCACGGAAAGCTGGTCAAGTGTGGCTCCAGGTTCAGCCAGTGTCTCTCTCAAGAGGATACGGCAGAGAAGAGAGCAAGGCCGCCCAATGTCTTCCAGTGGCCTGTTTACATATCTGCGCGCGCGCATACACACACACACACACACACACACACACACACAAACATGAATATATATACCACACAGTGCCAATTCCAGAGCCATGGCTGGGCCTGAGGTGGGGTTCAGGGTCAGGGCCCAGAATCAGAAGCAACAGACCCCACACTCCACAACAGCTCTCAGAGTAAAAGAACAGCAAGCTGAAAGATCACTCCCCGCTTGTGTTTGGTGCCAGAGAAGGAGCTCTACAAGTCAGCTCCTTGACCGGGTGAGCCCAAGGCTTGCTTATGTAGAAAAGCTCTAAGACACACAGCCCTTAGCAACTGATCTGATCGTCTGAAGAGGAGAAGAAAAGCTGGAGGGGGAAACACAAAGACAGAGGGGCAGGTTAAGCCAAGCATGTGGAACGTCAGATATGAGCAAATTCTGAGCCTCAAATACACCACGGGAAATATCTTTCAAGACCAAGATCCTCAAACATGAAGTCTTCCGCATCAATTCCGCATTTAATTTCCAAAACTCAACAAGAGATCCTTGTGTCGTTGACTCATTAATTTCTTTTTTAAATAGTCATTGGAACGTGGTCTCTTTGGTGCCATGCAGAAGTGTGTGCTGAAGCAAGGCCTCACAGGCCAAGATGGAGTGCCTACCCTCCCAAGCGCTAGGAGAGACCACGCCTACCGGCCCTCCGGTGTTTAGAGCAAGCCTTCCTCTCTCATTGTACCCTTGGGAGGGTGGCACATTCAGACCTTAGCAGCTATTGTACCCTGTCACGTACTTGTTTCCAAACCCCATACGGGCCTGAAAACCAGGCCCAGTGAAAGGATAGGCACGGGAATGCAAGCCAGCCTCCGCTACAGCTCTTCCTCCAGCCACACTCTTGCAGCTTCATGCTTCTATCAGACCCTGGATCTGCTGCTGACTTCCTTCCCTGCTCCATGGCTCTGTGCTTGTGCTTACCGCTGCCCAGGGACAGCTTCCTGCTCTCCATCTCCACACCGCAGGGTAGACTCCCTCCCTCCTCTCTCCATAGGAAGCCACCAGGCCAGTGTTCAAGCCAGTGGGGATCCCTTCAGCAAGGCATGGAGTCTCCCCTGAGACTGCAGAAGGACAACTGTATGTTCCCAAAGGACCGAGTCGAAGCTTGCTGAATGGGTGTGTGTGTCTGTGTGTGTGTGCACGCACACACACACACGCGCGTGTGTGACATTAAGCATGGGTGCTCAAAGGAAAGCTACCATTTCCTTCCTGAATTAAAGCGAAAGAGCACCTAGCCCCATCCCAGGGACTCTAATGGCCTGGGAGAAGTTCCCAGGAGTCCCGTTCAGGCCAGTGGGGACCACTATTATCACTCCATCACACACTGAACACGGAGAGTGCCCTGCCTGCCTCAGGCTTCATGACCAGGCTGTTCTAAACTCTGTGCTCTTCCTCAAAGGAAAACCTCATCAGGGCCAGTGGTGGGCAGTGGTCCCACTTGCCAGACAGATGGCAAGCCAGACAGAACTTTCACAATGGATGACACATGGCGCTGTTCATTGCAGTTTCCAAATGTGCTGACCCATAGTTAGCCAGCAAAAGGAAGTTAGGGCTGGTAGGACAGTTCAGCAGGTAGAGGGGCTTGCTGCTAAGCCTGACAACCTGGGTTCTGTCCCCAGGACCCACACGATGAAAGAAGAGACTCCTTTGACTTGTGCAACACACACACACCCACACGCACGCACACACACATACACACTTACAAATCATGGAAATAATAACAAAACAACAGGGCTGGTGAGATGGCTCAGTGGGCAAGAACACCCGACTGCTCTTCTGAAGGTCTGGAGTTCAAATCCCAGCATCCACATGGTGGCTCACAGCCATCCGTAACAAGATCTGACGCCCTCTTCTGGAGTGTCTGAAGACAGCTACAGTGTACTTACATATANTAAATAAATAAATCTTTAAAAAAATAACAAAACAACAACAACAAACAAAACCTCGCCCTTTACCATGTAACTGGGTATATGGTAAAAGTACTAGAAGGTACTGCTGTTACCAGCGCACGGGCTGGGCAATGCCTGAAAGATGCGTCTCCGTCATGGCGTGCACACAGTTATCCTCCGTATGTTTGACCCCAGCACCAGATGCCTTCCCTTTCTGTGTCTCAGTGCAGGGTGACGGGCAGGAAAGAGCGCTGATTTAAATCTTTGCTTGAAGACGCAGGTGTAAAATATCTACTCAGGGTTCTGGGGTCAGTCAGGCAAGGCATTCTTTACAAACTGCGCTCAGTCTTCCCACTGTGCACTTCCCAACAGTGCTCTCAGGGGCATGGGGGGAGGGCCGGGGGACCATCAACCTGCAAAGCAGTCACCAGTGCCAGACAGCGCACTTCGCAATCCCAGCTCTAGAACCCAGCAGAAAACCCAACCCTGCTCGAAAGACTCCAGGGAAAAACTGTTTCTAGTAATGGAGGCTCTCCAGGGAGCAGTCTCTTTGGGCTAGCTCTCTCACCCTTTCCAGGGTTAATAATACTTACTCAGAGACAAGGCCTACTTCATTTTAGTCAGAGATGGACCTTGATGGCACAGTTTAAAACAATGCTGACAAAACTGCAGGATGACGTTCTCAGAACATGTGACAAGTGCGGTGGCCTGGCAGCCATTGTTCAAAGCTGAGGAGGTACAGATGTGTTGACCGGAAGTCCCAACACTGTGGAAGCTCCCAACAAACAGAAATCCAAAGCAGACTCTCTGAGCACATCAAGCCTTGGCAGTTTTTGTCCTGAAGATTTGGAGTTTACACAGGAGACAGGGGTACTGGGTACCACGGGCTGGCCACGGACAGAGATCCAACTGTCAAGATTATGCTCAAGGCAAGCCAGTGTGAGCAGTGGTCACCTTGGCAGCACACACTAGCGGCACATGATGGTAATCTAGACTGTCAGGTTCAATGGTAGTAGCTCAGAGTCAGACAGAAGAAGGAACCGGAGTTCCCTGCCTCAGTGAGAATCACTGGGGTGGCCTCCCCAGCCGTGGCCAAATGCCCAAGTTCCCTGGGCTGGGAGTCATGAGAAAACAGTGCTCAGACTGTAGTCAGGGTTGGAGGAGGGAGGCTGAGGCAATGCTCGGATAGGTACAGGTGGCGCGTGTGGGTTCACGAACAGATGCTCTCAAACCTTGCCGAGTTACAAGGTGAGCTCATGGGCTGTGGAAGCCTGGGTGTGGTGAGGTGTGGGGGTGTCAGGAAGAAAGGCTGCTGCAATGGGGAGCAGAGCCCTGATCAGAGTGTATTTCAAGATGAGGCTGGAACCCATCAACTTTAGAGGCTGCTTTAGAGTTCACAGTCAGGGGCTCAGCGTTTCTTCCCTGACGCAGGAGGTTGAGGCCCCTAGCGGAGTATTCCAGAGACACTTAGGGTTTCAGACAGATACCAATTTCTCTTCTGCAAGCTACTCTGCACTCAGAGAAATCCTCAAGGGGTGTCCTGAAGATAAGAAAAGGCCTGTGATGTCTGTGACCAAATGAAGTCAGCCCATCCACTCTTTAGGGATGGGACAGCTGATTGTGAGATTCAGAAAACTAAAATGGGCTAATGGGATTTATAAACAATGAAATCTGGATGTGGACTCGGGTGTAGATGGGTGGTAGAGCATGCAGTTAGCATCCTCACCGACCTGGGCTATTCAATGGGGGAGGTGGGGCTCTGCCTGGCACCTGTTAGCATATTAGTTACTTTTGCTTACAGAAGCAGAAGAGGCAGGCCCTGTCCTGAAAGTCACCCTGGTGGGAAGCCGGGTCACCTGACTCTCCAGCTGTTCAGAGGCTGCCTCAAGCCATTTCTCAAGTTTCATCCCAAGCTCCAAAAAGGATCCAAAAGAGAGTGTTACACACGTCTCAGAAATACGTAAGCGGAGGCCAGGTGTGGTGGAGCTTCTGAATTCCAGCCCTAGAAGGGCAAAGCAGGAAGACCAGATTGCTGCAAGTTCAAGGTCTGCCTGGACTAGGTAGGAAATTCCAGGACAGAGACCTTATCTTTAAAAAGCCCAAAACAACAAAAGGGCCCACAGAAAGAGGATGGGAAGGATAATTTATTCTAGTCAGACCACAGCCCCGCAGAGGCTGACAGAAGGCTCAGCCCTCTGTAGAAATCCCATCTGGCAACCCTCAGAGAGCAGCCTTGGGCAAAATCTAAAGAACCCAAGGCTGCCTTTTCATCCCCTGAAACTAAAGCCATCCTCAGGGCATTCATTATCACTCTCCCATTTCTCCAGCCACCACACCGAACAGGTCACAGGCCCCTCTATTCAGACTCACTCTGACAAATCATGCTGAGAAATACAAATTAGGAGGGCAGCTGTCTCTCTTTGCCGGCAAGGACGCCCACACTGCTCATTAGAATGCTGAATAGCCTGGTGGATCTCACTGAGTCACGCCCCAAGGTTAGGGCCGAGCACTGTGAACAGGATTCACAGCTAGAAACAGGCAGGACTGAAACGGGGTATGTGGGAATGAGCAGGCAAACACTCGTCAACGTCCAGACCTGAATTATTGGCAACTGAGATCCGGAATGCTCATGAGTGAACAGATTTATAATGCTGCATTCGTAGCAGATAGGACACACTGTGGCACCCATCCACATCATCGTGTAGGTGAATAACCAGGAGGATACACGTTCACAAGCCCTTGCTTCTTAGGTGTTTAAATGTCAAGGGTATTTCCAAGCTTCTGGGAGACTGTGCCTCTTTTTAAGAAGCATAATATAGTTAATATACAGAGGAAAACAAAGGTACAGACAGACACACAAGCACGTGCTTACACACACACACACACACACACCACAAATTGGAGCTAAGAAGTCTAATAAATTATCTAAAGAAAGATGAAAACAACAACTTAGAAAAAGTCAAGCAAAAAACCCAGCCACCAAGCAGAGCGGCCATTTGGGAGAATAGACTTGTCCTCAGCGCTGAACATGGCACGTCACGGCGCTGCCCCTTCCCATTTCAGGGACAACCTGAGATGAAGCAACCTCATTTGCATAAAAATATACAGCTGAGAAAAACTCAGTAACAAATATAGTTGATTTATAAATATTCATGAACACATACAAAATACCAGGAGAAAAACAATCAAATGGAGATATTTTTGTTTTTGTTTTTGTTTTCGAGACAGGGTTTCTCTGTATAGCCCTGGCTGTCCTGGAACTCACTTTGAAGACCAGGCTGGCTACGAACTCAGAAATCTACCTGCCTCTGCCTCCCAAGTGCTGGGACTAAAGGTGTGCACCACCACTGCCCAGCTTCGAATGGAGAATTTTATTTGACAAATGCTCAGCGCAGTGTGCTGGCTCAGGCGGAAATGTGCTGGTAAGCCCATGGGAAATTCTACTGTCTAGTGGGAAGGCAGGCCTGGTGGGACAGGGCACGGGTGAGCACTGTGTCCTAGGATTCTTCTTTCCTGCTTAGTTATATTCAAGTGGCTGCTTGCAAGTCATGGCAGAAGACTAGCCAGCCTACAATATCTGTTCGGTGTATCTGCTAATGTCTATTAAGTATAAATATCAGATAGGATTACACTGAGCAGTTACAAATCGGTAGGAAACAAGAAATCAGGTCCTTCCCATCCTTGGTGGGACATTCATCAGGACCCCAAGCACACTAGCTGTCACTAGTGCAGGATCTGGGGACAACTGCAGCCCTCAGGCTGGTGGCGTGGCATTCTAGGCTTCTGAGTGATGTAATCCCAACTGCTTAAGATCTGCTTAAGTCCCCTCCCACTCCCAGATGCCAGCTTCAGCAAAGTGCCCGAAGTGCCCGACAGATGAGGCACCAGCCTGCCATTGTCTATGGACAATTCTTCTGCCAATCGGTGAAGCATGAAAGAGCTTGATATCAACAAAAGTTTTCAGATTAAGCAAAATATTCAAACAAGAAAAGAGGCTGGGGATGTAGTTGAGTGGCAAAGTATGTAGCCTAGCACACTGGAGGAAGACCCTAGGTCCTCATTCTAATGCCCTGTATACCCCTCACAGCAGTCAGACACACTCACAAATAACAAATAAGTAGCAATAATAGTGAGAGAAGGGATTAAGAAGGTGTGAGTATGTATGTATGTATGTATGTATGATGGTGGTGTGAATTTTCCTGAACCCAAGACACAGCAGTCAGACAGCAGTCAGACTTGCATGCAGACGAACCCCTCCCACTTCTGCTCTCCTCACCCTGGAATACCTGTAACTTTCCTCCCTGTCAGGGAGCCTTTACTCCACACCCAGGATGCCCCGGCTGGCTAGCATTTAGAGAACACTCTGCAGCACCCTGAACTGGTTCTTCCAAGTCTCTTTTTCAGAAGAAATCAATCCCTCACAAATTCTCCCTGTGGGGATACTGAAGAGTTTGGAACAAGAAGCCTGAACTGCCCCACACAGCATCAGAGTCCTCTAGCAACACACATGAGTCACTTTGTCCCACAAGATGCAGAGAGTAATGGTAGGGTGTCAGTGGCTGTGACCATCAGTGGTGACAGGGACCCAGCGTACGGACAAGGGGATTTACAGACAAGTTCACGTTAATCCTCGGGTCCTGCCTGAGGGACAAAGCTCATGTTTGCACCATCATTGATGCCACAGGCACCCACAGCAGGCTACAGGCAGATGGCATTCACCTGTGAAGCCTTGTGTCCGCCACAGTATGTGGCAACCCTGCTCTCCACTTCAGAAATGTTTAGAGAAGGAACCATCTTGCCCCACTGGTCTCCATGAGCTGACTAAAGGAAAGGCCACATTATTCATTGGGCCAAGAACAGTTTAACTTGTTCTCTGAAGAGAATGAAAGTCTCGGCCATTGACCCCACAAGATGCTGCAATACAGCCCTGGTCCAAGACCGCTGCTATGGGTCACTAGGTTGCCAGGGATGCGTGTAGGATCCGGCTGAGATTCTGTGATTGACATGACAAAACCATGGAAGGTCACAGGGCGATCAAAGTTTAAAAACCCTTGGATGTCAGGGAACATTCTCAAAAGTCCTCTCAGGTCTCCCCACAGCGCCCCCGACAAGCACGCAGAACAGAGTGGTTGGTGCTGTGACTATGGCTGTATGTCTACAATAAGACCTGAAAGGGGTAAAGAAGAAGAGGAACGGCAAACCACCAAGACCCAGACCAAACCCACCTGCGTACCTGTGCCTCCAGCTCGGCTGCTCAGGACCCGGAGCACCGTCTCTCTCAACCATTGAATACCTACAGCAACATGTGGCCACAAGAAAGAGAGGCAGACTGTGCGCAGGCAGGGCCAGTGCGCTCTGTGGAACAGGTGGCGATTGTACAGTAGCGGCTTCTCTTTACTGAGCATACGAAAGGAAAAGCTTTCACCCCATGGACGCTGGCCGACCTGGGAGGCGGTGTAGACCACGGAGTGCCACTGGCTTGTCTCAGGTAGCAGGAGCCCGTGAGCAGCCGGCTGGCTCAGGCCGCTGGGCTGCAAGCAAGCTTGGTTTGAGAGGTGGCCGGTGTCACAGCCTTGTGGCTCTGGACCCTCTTTGTTTCTGCCCCTCCGCTCTGAGGAATGAATAGCAGGCAGTGCTTGGAGCTGGAAACCAGAGTCCAGTGACGTCATGACCAGGTCCAACCTGTTCTTCCACCTCCACAGGACCTCATTCCCCTGATCTGCAAGCTACCTGTGACTGAAGAGACTCAGGGGGTTTGCAAATGTGTGCACCTGTGGTCTAATGTAAACCTACTAATCCGGGCATCACTGAAATTATGTAATGTGATCCATCCTTCAACCAAATGACAGTCCCCCCCCCACACATACACACTTCAGAATGAGACCACAGGAAAAGGGGAACAAACTAAAGGTAATTTCCCCTCCATACTGCCTTTGCACACAATAACCTAACAAGGATTTGGACTGGGCTCCAGTGATCCCAGGGTCTTTAATGGGACTTAGCAAATCTTTCTTAGTCTTCGGCATGAATACGGCAAATACTTGTGTCTAAGTCTAGGTGCCTTAAAAGAAGTCAGTACTGTACACAACGTCTCAGCTACCCAAGGGAACACTCGTTTTCTGGAGGGTCTCTCAGGCACACAGGCCGGAAGCAGGGAAAAGCAGCAGCATCTCTAACGGGGGTCTCTTCCCTCTCCTAGAGGGATGCTGTGACTCCTACTGGGTCATGCCAAAACCAAACAGTATTATTCCCTTTAAAGTGCGATGCTGACTGGAGCAGCATCTGGCACACTTTAATGAGCGGCTGCATCCTTTCAGAGGGCTGGAACTGGGGCAGCCATTCATCTGAGAGGGTAGACAGCGCACAGGCACTGCACAATGGTGTGCAGCGCGCTGGCATACCCCCGCCCCCCTGGAACATTTTCAAAGTCTGAACACAACTTACAAAAAGCATTGCCATTTGACGCCAGGACCTGATCATCTCAAAGACTCGAGTTTAATGAAAATGAAGCCACAACATACCCAGACTTATGAGACACAAGGAAGGCAGTCCTGAGAGGAAAGCTCATAGCTCTGAGCGCCTCCAAAAAGAAACTGGAGAGAGCATACACAAGCAGCTGTTTGACAGCACACCTAAAAGCTCTAGAACAAAAGGAAGCAAATTCACCCAA
>NC_034600.1:70526285-70535487 GCF_900095145.1 Mus pahari | reverse complement strand
CATAAAGAAATAGAAACAGGCATTAATTGTCTCTCAACGAAAAACAAAAACAAACAAACAAAAAGCCCAGGACCAGATGGGTTTAGTGCACAGTTCTATCAGGCCTTCAAAGAAGACCTAATTCCAACTCTCCTCAAACTATTCCACAAAATAGAAACAGAAGGTACTCTACCCTATTCACTCTATGAAGCCACAAACCTAATACCTGATACCTAAACCACACAAACGCCCAACAAAGAATTTCAGACCCATTTCCCTTATGAATATCAATGCAAAAATATTCAATAAAATTCTCACAAACTGAATGAATCCAAGAACACATCAAAATGACCATCCCTCGTGATCATGTGATCACGTAGGCTTCCTCCCAGGGATGCAGAGACAGTTTTATAAGAGTAAACAGTAGATTAAAAGCAGCAGCAAGTTCTCCAGAAAAAGTAACCATGTGTGGATGCCATCTCCCTAGGAGCAAGTGAGGATCCTAAAAGGCTGGAAAGCAATACGCAGCACTGAATGACGCCCTTGCCCAGAGGTCTGCCTGGAAACACTGATGGCTGAGCCCTGTGTCTACTGAGTAGACCCAAAACCACAGAGGAGTCGCTTGCAAAGAACAAGCTCAGACCACGACTACCCTCAGCTGCCCACTCCACACGCCAGCAGGGCCAAGTATGACAACCCCCTGCCACTGCACTTCCAAGAGTCTGGCAGGCCAGAACTGGAAAGTCCAGGTCACCATGACCAAAAAGCAGTGGATCAGGAAACTAAGGTGACTGTGACACCCAAACCTGGAGCCCAGGGCTGGAGAGATCCGGTGGAGAGAGGGGCAGGGACTCACCAGCTAGGAGCCGGAGGAGAAAGGAGCCCACCTCTGGAGGCTGCAGACAGGTAGGCGGAGGCAGAGCCCAAGTCCAGAGCCTGGGGTGGGGGTGGGGAGGCCGGTCAGAGGGCATGGAGGAGTGGTAGCTGGTACTTAGCGGTGCCCCTTGCCTGGGGGTGGGGTGGAGACCAGGAAGGAGGGCAGAGCAAGAGGCAAGAAGCTTTGAGAAGGCTGCTGGAAAGGTTTTGATCGCACAGCCTCAGACTAGTTGAAATATTCAGCAGCGAAGAGGAAGAGAAGCTTGCTCAAGGGGACCACCCAGTCCCCTCACCTCTCCTCTCTGGAAATGAAGGCAAATGTGTTACTAGGCCTGTCTCTAGCAAGGTGTGCTTAGGTGTGCATATGTAAATGTATACAAAGCAGACAAGAATGTAAATGTATACAAAGCAGGCAAGAAAAGGGGTTTAATAAAATTAATTTATGCTGGGCATGGTGGCTCACACCTTTAGTCCCAGGCAGGAGTGGGTGGATCTCAACGAGTTGCAGGCTAGCCCTCACTGTGCATAAGAATAATACAACGACTGGGTTTGCAACAAAAGAAATGATCCAGTTACAGAAACTTGACTTTCAAGTACTGCCGCTGAGGGCTGGAGAGAGAGATCACTTTATGAAGCAGCTGCCCTGGGTCCAGTCACTAGCCACACACACCTCATACACACACATACACACACACACCCCTCATACACACACATACAATACACATGTACACACACATGGTACAACCATTGGCAGAATCCTAGAAATGCTTCATGATATATTAGGCTAAAAAAAAAAAAAAAAAAAAAAAAAAAAAAAACAAAAAAAACAAAAATACCCCCACACAGCTAAGATGATCCCAACTNACACACACATACACACACACACCCCTCATACACACACATACAATACACATGTACACACACATGGTACAACCATTGGCAGAATCCTAGAAATGCTTTACGATTTATAAGGAAAAAAATCAAAAAAAAAAAAAAAAAAAAAAAAAAAAAAAAAACCAAAATACCCCCACACAGCTAAGATGATCCCAACTTGCAGAAGGTAAGTGGAGCTGAAGATGGTGATACCGTGACACCTGCTTACCACTCCAGGTACCAAGAGGCCAAGGCCGGAGAACTGCAAATTCTTTTGATGTCTGTCTAGTAAATTTGCAAAGGAAGTTTAAGTCCAGTTTGGTCAAGGATACTGCTGTAAACTAAAAATAAGATAAAGGGACAGGCAATGTAGACCAGGTGGACAGTATACGTGAGCTCCTGGGTTTAGATCCCAGGAACAGAGATGGGGATAGAAGGTATGGGTGGAGAAATTAGTAAGAATAAAGGAAAAAGTTCATCAACATCTTTCAAATATTTTCTAATCGATAAGCATTTCCTTCACACTGGTGTGGGTGCAGGCAAACGCCGCTGGTGCTGCTGCATCTCTTACTGCTCTTTGTTACGTGTTCTTTAATAGAGGGAAGAAACTAGCCAGGTGAAGGAAGACATTCTACATGTCAGGGAAAACTGAGGGGGAGCTTAAGCCCGGACCTAGCCCTGGCATCCATCCCCAGGCCCCACCCTCAGGTCATCATCTGCCCTGGAATCAGCCTAGAGAACAGCAGTGGGAGAGGATGGGGGACGAGAGGAATGAGGCTCAGGAAAGAGCAGTGTACAGGCTTGGGAGAATGAAGATGGAGACTTCAGGAGAATGAGAATGAGGACTTGGGAGAATGGTCTTTGTATAGCGGAGTGAGGGGGTGGGGGAGCAGTCAGGAACAGAAGTCACTCACAGCCCCGGCTGCTTTAAGAGCATGCTAATGTGGGGCTTCATATGCTAAGAGACTGCAGAAACAAACCATCAGTCAGGGAGGGCCCAGGGTGGGGGCAGGGTGCCGGGATCCTGGGTGCCAGTAGGTCTCCTCTCGGATTGGACAGTATTATGAAAGTTCTGAAGGATGAGTTAAAGACCGCGGGAGGACAGAGGCAGAGAAGGGAGCATGTGCTCCAATTTACAGCTTTTACTTCAGTGAGCAGCGAGGACTGTATGATATACAACCTGCAACCTGCCACGAGGGGCCTTCAGAGACACAAATACTGGCCGCTATAGAGAGAACGGAAGGGTAGGGAGAGATGTAGATGCTGGTGCGCCAGGTGCTTTACCGGAAACCTCTCTGAGAAAGGGCGGAAGCACCCGGCACAATCTGTTACATACACACGAGGTTTTGATAACTTATAGATGCAGACTTACTTCAACAAAAAGTAGATTTAGGCAAGCAGGTGGCAGCCCATTGTTATTCATTGCTTTCAAATGTTGCTCTATTGGCAACATTTGACTACCTTCACATTGAAAACATTTAATCCCTCCCAGAACCCACTTAGCAACTGAATGGACATCAACCCAGCCCCGCCCACCCTCCTCCCGGTGCTGGCAAAGATTAGTGATTCACCCACTCCAAGAGTTCTTCTTCCTAAGGGGATCTTTTCCTTGGGGGAACTGCAGCAAGACGTGCCTGTGCTTCCTCATATTTCTCTGGGCTGTTAGCAATATTAATGCGTGTGTGTCTGCGCGCATGTGTCTCTGTGTGCATATGTGTGAAGACAGCTCACAGTATCCAACCGAAGATCATTTAACTCACATAAGTTATATCACATCGGTAGAACCTGACTTATAAGGCAAATTTAGAAAGAATTAATTTTGCACAGATTTCTTTTAAAGTTTATCTATAATGCAGAAGGCAAGGAAAAGCTGTAAGATTGGGATAAAATGACTTTGGGGAGAAATACTTCAAATTCAAACAAAGAAACCATGACTAACTTTCCTCTTCAACTCACTCATAATAATTTTTTTCTTTAAAAGCTGAACTTCTCATCAAAAACAGACCGAACAATCAAAGCCTCCACTGAGAAACGATTAATGTCCTTCTTTATTACAAAGTACTCTTTTTTTTTTTTTTTTTTTTTCCTGAGACAGGGTTTCTCTGTATAGCCCTGGCTGTCCTGGAACTCACTTTGTAGACCAGGCTGGCCTCAAACTCAGAAATCCGCCTGCCTTTGCCTCCCAAGTGCTGGGATTAAAGGCGTGCGCCACCACGCCCGGCTACAAAGTATTCTTGATAGTTCAAACTTGTGCAATCCAAACCAGCACCCCCCACACACACACACACACACACACTTGTTTCAGGACCTAACAGCTGGGTGTGCAGAGAGACGGTCGGTCCACTCTGTTGCTATTTCATTGAACAGTACAGTAACCATTACAAAGTAGATGAAACTTTTATCAGGCAGAGCCAAAAAGGAAACCAAAATCAAACCAAACCCTACCTTGGGTTTTCCTTTCCTCTCTTCAGGGTCTGTCCACTGCAAAGGGCTGCATCTCCAGATGACGGCCCAAGAGAATCCAAGCTGACAGACGACAACCCCTGCGCTCTAAAGCTTGCCTGGCTGGCTCCCTGCCTATTATGCCGTGTCTTGGGCAGTGCTTGCTTAATTCATTCCTGATTCTACTGGAGAAGCCCAGCCTCTGAAGGCTGGCGTGAGGAGTTGCTGATGATACGTTTGACCATAGGTGCCAATGAGCCACCATCCACATACCAACAGACATGCACATTCATGTACAAGTCCAAGGAGTTGAAATTTTCAAAGATTTTTTATATTTAAAGATCAAGATGCCCCAGGATTAAAAACAAAACAAAACAAAACTTAAGTATTTTAGCTGTGCTCTTGGAAAACCAGAGAACACCACTCTTTACTTGAGCTGAGCTTCATTTACCACTATTTATCCAGGTCTTTACAGAGGGCAGCTCAATAGTTGCCATGACAACTTGGTAACCAGGCCTGAAGGAGCACTGGGGGCTTTAGTGGACGGGTTTGTTTGGAGAGAAGAATAGTTGCTTTAATGGTTCCTTTTTACCAAAATCTCCACAAAGGGTAAAGCTGCCTTTTTTACAGACCTTTTGTGTGAGACATTTTCTGGGCAAAAGAAAAGCCCTAAAATGTGTCAAAGCCAGCCCTGAATATTAGAGGGATCAGGAAAACAGAAAAGAAGCCCTGAAGGCTAGGTACTGATGTAGGTGTATGGTCTCCAGTTAAATACACAGAAAAAATGGAACCACCTCAGCAGACCTGAGTTTACAATAGTTAAAAGAACAGACAGCCTACATAGTTCTAGAAAACGCACACAGGTCTTTATTCTTCACTTGGCCATGTAATCACAGGATAATCTTATAAAGTGTTTGTTTCTTTCTTTTTCTGTTTTTGAAACAGGGCCTCTCTCTAAGTAGTTATGTAGCCCTGGCTGTCCTGGAACTCACTCTGCAGACAAACCAGGCTGGCCTCGAACTCAGAGATCAGCCTGCCTCTGCAACCAGCAGAAAGATTTCTCGATTAAAATACTCATCACAATTTGAGCCAAGTGCCTACATTTAGCACTGGGATACATCAGTGATAATATGAAAGCCAGAGTCCCCTTTTAGGGTTCTAACTCTCAATAATTAAAGAATGTAAGAACAGACTCGAATGGCATTTCATTAGCATTGAAAGGAGGGCCCAGGAGCAGAGGAGCTGCAAACCTGGCTGCCTGAGGAAAGGGGGGTTGGGCAGAAGAAGAGAAAGCTATCCTTCGGATTAAGCCGGCCTGGAGGTCAGCCGCGTGGTGGGGGCGGGGTGAGCTGTAGGGAAAGAGCGAAGGCCAAGGCCTAAGCATCAGCAAGGGCACACTCAGAGGGAAGACCGAAGAAAAGGAACACTTGCAGTCAGAGGAACTCAGAAGGGCCACAGACTTAGGAAGCTGCCAGTCTGTAGGTCTGTTAGTGCGTGCACCACGGGGCAGGAAAAGGACATCCTCCTCATCATCATCAATCATCATCATCATCATCTTTTTTTTTTTTTTCCAGAGCAGAGGACCAAACCCAGAGCCTTGTGCTTGCTAGGCAAGTGCTCTACCACTGAGCTAAATCCCCAACCCCGGCCATCACCCTCCTTAAAGGGCCAGTTACCCCTCCTGTCTCATTGGCATGGCTTCAGGCGCACCTGGCTTCCTAGGGCAAGGTTCCTTGGTGAGGTAATTGGTCTGCCAAACTGCATTCATTAATTTTAAGCATGTCAGCGTGTCAGAATAGAAGTCATAAATGTCGACTATATTTCCCACCACCAATGTGAGGCAGGCATGGATTACTTCATGGTACTATGCAGCTGTCTTACATCTGTATGCCCTCATGAAGCACACGCGGTCACCCATCTATGTAGCAATTGTCATAACAATAGTCTAGAGGCAAGAAAGTCATTGCCAGGCTGCGCGAGGCTTAGAGGGGAGGGCTTGGCGAAGCCGAGACACAAACCTTTGATGGATTTCTGTTTCCTCCCATGCCTTTCAGGGCTTCTGTGCCTGACCAGCCTTGCCTTTCAAGCAGCCGCCTGGGGTGCATGTGAATGTGCTAGACCAGAGCTCTTACCTCCCAGAGCAACGAGGTTAGACCTCAGAGCCCCGGACACAGGCAACAGAGGCTGAGGTGCAGTTGAGTTAGGGAGAAACATGGCCAACAGAAACCAATCCTTGTCTCAGAGGAGTTCTCTCCTTCCTCCGTGTGGATTCTGGGGTCAAACTCAGGTTGTTATGCTTGGGGGCAGCACGTACACCTGCCCATCCATCCTGCTGGCCCCTTGTGTGACATTTAAAGGACATAACTGGAGCTGGAAAGACAGCTCAGTAGGTAATTGTGTGTGTTGTGCGGGTATGCAGTCTCAAGTCCTGATTGCCACACCTGTTAAGAAGCTAGGCTGGGGGGCTGGAGAGCTGCCTCCGAGGTTTAAGAGTAGACTGTTCTTTCAGAGGTCCTGAGTTTAACTCCCAGCACCCACATGGTGGCTCACAACCATCTATAATGAGATCAGGAGCCCTCTTCTAGTGTACAAGCATATATGCAGGCATAACGTTGTAAATATAATAAATAAACTTACTGGAGGAGGAGGAGGAGGAGGAGGAGGAGAAGCAGCAGCAGCTAGGCTTAGTCACATATATGCCTGTAACCCCAGTGTTTGGAGCACAGTTGAGGGGTGGGAGTGGGGGCTGTCTAGAGACAGAACAGAAAGATCTCTTGGGCTTTTAGGAAGCTGGCTGACCAGGTTTGGTAAGAGGCTGTTTCAGAACAAACAAAACAAACAAACAAAAACCCAAGATGGAGTGATACAGCAGGCTTTCCCACAAGGGAGTGCATACCACACAAACCAGTGATGACACAACACACACATACACATACATGCACATGCTTACACAAGCACACATACACATACATGCACATGCTTACACAAGCACACATACACATACATGCACATGCTTACACAAGCACACATACACATGCATGCACATGCTTACATAAGCACACATACACATATATGCACATGCTTACACAAGCACACAAAGGGAGATATCTAGTCCTTGAAGACAGATTAGGTTTTATAAGGTTTTTCTTGTTTGTTTGAGACAGGACATCACTATCCTTGAACTTTAATCTCAGTGTCTGATCTGATGTCACTTGTAACTTGCAGTCCTCTAAGCCCAAGCAGGCACCACAGTAGCCTGTGTGAGTGAGCCTCCCCTCCCCCCAAGCCTTTTCTACTGTCTTCACAAAGGACAGACCCAACCCCACTCAGAGCACAGCACCTGCCCAGCTTGCATGAGGTCTTGGGCTTAATCCTCAGCACCAAGAAAGCAAAATAAAAGGACCCCAGATCACCCAAGAAACAAAGTCATTTGACCCAAAGCCTGGGAATGAGTGGAAGCGCATGCATTTGTGGTAGAGGAATGATATTCATTTTATGCACTTTATAAGGAATGACAGAGACTTGTGTCTGAGTGGACTAGCTGGCACCCTTGCTAGTTTTTGTCCTATCTGCAGTGACAGAACGGTTCATATTTATGGAATCTTAGATTCATTAAAAGAAGACCCTAGCCGTTTGGACTGAACAAGTGTTGTGTAATTCCAGAAAGCGCAATTCTAACATTAATCTCCAATGTTGAATCTTTCTGCTTTACAATCGCTGTGGGCAGATTTGCCACCCACCTACATCTCTTCCCCAGCCATGGAAGATTTCAGAATGTCTACCCCATGCTGAAATCTCAATATTTGAGCAGGAACTACCAACCCACATGTGGAGAAGGGTTTGACAAGCAGCCCTGGAAAGTGAATCTAGCAAATCTGGGGAGGGCCACTTGATAGACAGCAGAGGTAAATCAACATGCTAGTATCTCAAGACTTATCCATGTCACCTGTGTCATTTCAACGTTGACTTACTGGCGTATCCCAAGGTGATGATCACTGGGAACATGATACCACAATCACATTAAGCCACTGGGGCAGCACCAAGGTTTAGGACACACCGGGTCTTTCACTTTGGTGACAGTGAACACCATGTGCCATGGCACTTTAGGGATGCACCTTTCTTGTCCCCAGAGTCATGCAGAGGGACACAAAAGAAGAGGCAAGCTTACAGAGAGGGACATGGGTACTGTCACTGTTTATCAATCTGAACATCTGCAGAAGGCTTTGCTGGAAAAGAAAAACAAGGGATGGAAAGGAAACCCGTAGGGCTGCGGAGCTGCTCTGGGGTAAGAGAAGCTGGCTGCACATCATGTGCACCTGTCTAGGATCTCTAAGTCAGGTGAGCCTGTGTCTGTGTCTGCTGTAAGCCTAGGCTGGAGCTGGGGTGTGGAACAGAAGCTTCAAGGACCTCTAGGGTTCCTTGAAGACCAGCCTCATAGGATAATGAGCAGTCTCCAGGTTCAATGAGAGACCTCGTCTGATGGAAAATACCTACCTCAGGCACATGGGTGTGAACACACACACACACACACACACACACACACACAGACACTGACACATATAAATGATAGTGATAGTGCGTACCTTTAATCCTAGTACCTGGGAGGCAGAGACAAATGGATGATTCTAAGTGCAAAGCCAGTCCAGTCTACACCTAAGACCCACCCCCTTTTAAAGCAATACACAAGCAAAAAGCCAAACAAACACCAAAAATAAGGAGATCACACACACACACACACACACTCACACACACACACTCACACACACACACACACACACACACACACTCACACACACACACACACACACACACACACACACTCTAAGCTATGAGTGGTGGCATGTACCCTTAATCCTAGCACTTGGGAGGCAGAGGCAGGCAGATGTCTGAGTTTACATCCTGATCTACAGAGCAAGTTCAAGGACAGTCAGCAGTACACAGAAAAAGAAAGAGAGAGAGAGAGAGAGAGAAAGGGAGAGAAAGGGAGAGAGAGAGAGAGAGAGAGAGAGAGAGAGAGAGAGAGAGAGAGAGA
>NC_034600.1:70523618-70525980 GCF_900095145.1 Mus pahari | reverse complement strand
TGAATTTCTATGGCTGTTACCAAAGTTCAAAAGCAGCTATTTGCCAGGTGTGGTGGCGCACACCTTTGATCCCTGCACTGGGGGGTGGGGGGAGAGGCAGGAGGATTTCTGAGTTCGAGGCCAGCCTGATCTACAAAGTGAGTTCCAGGACAGCCAGGGCTATACAGCGAAACCCTGTCTCTAAAAACCAAAAAAAAAAAAAAAAAAAGGCAGCTATTTAAGTTACTTATTCAATTTCAGGAAAGTGTAAGAGTGTGTGTGTGTGTGTGATCGTGAATAAGAGGGAGACTGCCCCCCTTCCCAAGTGGAAGGACTGATACCTTTCCAAGGCCTTAAAGATATCATCTCCAAGTGTGCCTTGACGCTCTGGGACAAATGGAAGGTACTTCAAGACCTTTTCCCATCAAAGTCCTGTGAGGCCTATCTGACCATCTCTCCCTCTTTGCCTTTTCCTCTTGCCAAATAGTCTATCTTGTAGCATATGACCACAGCCTACTAGATATATCTTGGTCTCTCCCTGATGGGGCCTGGCCTTCAGCCTCCTCCACACACTGGCCATCTCTCCCTCACCCTTCCCCAAGGCCACCAGCCTTCCTATACTGTTTCTGTTGTCTTTCTCTAGAAAACCCCAGCCTTGAGAAATGAGACCTAAAGTCCTGGCCTTTGGTCAGAAGACACGTTTTTGAAAACAGTATTATTTTCTTAAAACTTGAGTAGAAATGTCCTGGAATCCACAATATTTCTCTCCTCAAACCTAGGCCTTCACCATACCAAACCTATGGGAGATTAAGGAGGCATGGCAGCCGGGCGTGGTGCAAGAGGCAGAGCTGGCTACTGCCCTGGGCAGTGGCCCTGCCTTCACCTCAGCTCCTGGAACTGCAGAGAAGTTCTCACAGCAGGAAGGCCACCCCAACACTCACCAGTCTGCCCCCTTCTTAATTCCTTCAGAATGTCCTCAGGGTTTTCTGTGGAATGTTAATGAGAGACTTTTCTGATGAGATCTCCTTTGCTAAAATACCAAGCTGGGAGAGATCATAGGCTAGGGATGCCCTAGGGGAGAGATGCAGATGCCGATGAGGTCCTGCAGGTTTGCTGTCAATTCAGAAGTCTCCCAAGCTCTTAAGGCAGTCAGGGGTCAGCTACAGCTACACCCTTCTGTATCCCAAGCCCAGAGCAGGCTGCAGACCACCTCCTGTTAGGAGTAAATTTTCTTACAATTTCACAGCAGAAAGATTCCCCCCCAACTCTATACAGTGATGAGGGGCAGGGAGGGATGGAGGGGGTGGAGAGAGAGACAGAGAGAGAGACAGAGAGAGACAGAGACAGAAAGAAGGAACCAACAGCAATACCATTTAAAACCCAGAAGCGACAAAGGATCCCAGATTCTTCCAACTTGACCACCTGTCCTGGGCTGGCAGGAGGGAAGGCTGCTGGCCCACACACACCTGGCCAGTCTGTGACTCTTGCACATCGTCCTTAAGACACAAAAGCAGCCCCCTTCAGTTCTAACCTACAGCTCTCTAGCTGACAGGCTTTGTAGCTATTGTGGGTGTCCCTTTTGGCCACAGAACCTGAAAAAGACTAATTCTAGACCCTGTCCAGAGTGGCCAACACCCCATCCTGAGTGACACACATCTTCACAGTCACACCTAATTCTAGACCCTGTCCAGAGTGGCCAACACCCCATCCTGAGTGACACACATCTTCACAGCCGCACCTCTAAGCTCCCATAGAGCAAGCCCGAAAGGGTAAGCGGAATCTCATCCTCCCCTGGGGCCGGGGACACAGGACACATCCAAAGAGAGGGAAAGCCAGAGTCCTTCTAGATTTATCTTTGGACTAAAGGCATTTGTGAGACACTCCAAGCGTTTCCTAGTGCACAATGGGCAGAAACAGAATGACCGCCAATCAGGTCACCTCCAGGAATCCCCATGTTCTAATTAGCATTCTTCACACTCATAAACAACACCTTCGTTTTAACCTCATATTCCAGTGCCTATAAAATGGTATCAGGATAGTTTTTACAACCCACCCCTTGGCATCGTGCTAATGAGTGCCTGCAAAGTCTAGTGACACAGTTGAAAGCTGAGAGCTGAGGGAATCACAGAGTTGAGTTGGGTCACTTTGTAAAGTATAAAACTCAAAGTAACTGGGTATTAACCAAATCTCAGCATAAAAAATAAAATAAAAAACAAAACAAAACAATAAAGAAGCCATTTCTAGCCGGGCATGGTGGCGCACGCCTTTAATCCCAGCACTTGGGAAGCAGAGGCAGGCAGATTTCTGAGTTCGAGGCCAGCCTGGTCTACAGAGTGAGTTCCAGGACAGCCAGGGCTACACAGAGAAACCCTGTCTCGAAAAA
>NC_034600.1:70495231-70522518 GCF_900095145.1 Mus pahari | reverse complement strand
TCAGAAAAAAACAAAACCACACACACACACACACACACACACACACACACACACACACACACACGGTAAGCTTTCCACTCAGCTTTGAATCCAGTAACTACTCTCACTTAATATCCCATTTCTAAGCTATCTTGTAATTAAAGTACTTAAAATAGGCCCAGAGAGAGTGAGTTCAGTGGTTAAGAACAATTGCTGGGCCACGGTATGCATTCTCAGCACCATTATGGAAGCTCACAACCATATATAGCTCCAGTTCCAAGGGATCTGACGCCCTCTTCTGATCGCTGAGAGAGTCAGACACTTATGCGGTGTACAGACATCCATGTAGGCAAAGCATCCATACACATAAAATATAATTTTTAAATTTAAAATATAAAGTACTTAAAACACATTGTTTCTCAGTTTGTAACCTTCTCACAGCATTTAACAATAAAGCTAAAAAAAAACTTTAAAAAAAACCTAGCTACAACAGAAAAACATACTAAATAGTTCTTTCTTTGCTGCATTTTTTGGAGCTGGATCCAAGCCCTTTAAACAGAAAAGCAAAGCAACAGCAGAACATGTTGGCGTCACAACTGGCTCCTTTCCAGGGAGGGTCTCCTACGTCCCAACGTCATCGCTGACGTCACAAGCTGACTCACAGACGCAGAGGATGAAGGGTTACCCACTTACTGTCGAGTTAGTGCCATATCCGTTTCCAACCATCTCTAAGGAAAGGACTCTGGAGAAACCAAACCTATGGGGGAGGGCCCAGGCTGGCCCTTCAGAAGCCTTACCTTCTGTGTGTTTGGCTTGATGCATCTGACAAAGAAGGGATTTGAGGAGCTCAGTGTTGCCATTAAGGAGTGCAGGGAGTCCTGGGGGGAGGAGGAGGACACATGGGTTTAGTCAGAACAAAAGAAAAAGCAATAAAAATCAGAGGAATAAGAGGTTTTGATGAAATGATCTCATGATGACGTAAAACAAGACAAAGATCTCACTTAAATATTTAGAGTGAAGAGCTTGACACACACAGGGCCAACTCAAGTCATCCCTCTGTGGGGCACAGAGGATAGCTTTACTTCCCCAAATCTCAGTCCCCTCATCTATACAATGGAGAGTGGCGTTAACTCACAGGGTGATGTGGGAGTAGGCCCAACAATGGATGCAAAGTGGTTGGCCCAGTGCCTGGCTCAGAATAAGAAAGTGGTAGCTGGGAGCTGGCGCCACCACATCTGCCCTGTGCAAAGGCTGCCCTTCAATGCCAAGTTGTCACACCCCCAGGACTGCCAGCTATGCTGACATGTGACACTCCTCCCCCCCCCAAATCACCAGCAGCTCATCCCTTGCCTCACAGGGCGGATCTTATCAGCATCTGCTGACTTACAAGATGCAATGGCCCCTTCAGCCAGAATTTTCACTTAAGGGGAAACAGATAATTAAATGTGGGGGCAGAGGTCTTCATAGGCTGCACCTCCAAATGACAAAGAAAGCTTACACATCCACAGTGCCAGTGTGCTTTATTTCACTCAGACTTGGGTAACTGGAATCACTGCTATTTGGGTAAAAATGATCAACATTCCCAGATATGACAGTTATGAGATATATAATATATCCCCAGGTTATAGTTATGGCATATATATATATATATATATATATATATATATATATATACACACACATATATATTCACAGGTATAGTTATGATATATATAATATTATATTCATATTAATATATTATATTATATATCATAAAGTATCTTTTCTTGTACATATAGTGGATATATATAGGAGATATATGAATATATATATGAAAAAGATCAATCTTCAAACATGGGAAGAAATACCCTATTTTCACATGAAAATTTAAATACAATAATAATGTCTCAGGAAGGCAAAATAAAAATAAGCCTTCTTAAGAAGACCAACTATATTGGGTGGTGGTGGCGCACGCCTTTAATCCCAGCACTTGGGAGGCAGAGGCAGGAGGATTTCTGAGTTCGAGGCCAGCCTGGTCTACAGAGTGAGTTCCAGGATAGCCAGGTCTACACAGAGAAACCCTGTCTCACACGCCCCCACCATCACCACCACCAAAAGACCAACTATTTCAACAGCTTAGCATTAAGTAGCTTTCCCCTTATTTATTTAAAAGACATTTTTATGTATCATGCAAAAATACATATATTGATATATTTATGCATACTGTACATTTAAATATATACATTTAAAGTATTTCAGTGTTCTACAAATTCTTCTATACATATATAGTCTATACATGTATCTGTTTTATAGATATCATAAGTATCCCAGGTACTTCTTATGGTAAAGTATCAAGACAATAAGCCACTAAATACATTGTTGTCAATATTAAAGTCCACACATATGAGCTCTTGCAAGTCTACAAGGTCCTTCCCATCTTGTCTCTCAAAACAAAAGTAAGACTTGAAGTAATAAAATATTTCTATTTTAATCACCTTGGTAATTATGAGGTTGTTAGACCACTAGAAGGAAAGAACAGCAGAAATTATTTTGTTCATTTAATTTATAAAAATCTCAAAGCACGTCTAAGTATTCATGCGTGTGCCTTTCTTTTTAAATGTTGGAAATTGAACGATGGTCCTTAAGCATGATTGAAAAAACCCAGCAAGTACTCTAATGTGTGTTATAACAGAAACAGGGTTCAGTCTCTCATCCGCCTCATGTCCACCTGCCTCCTGCCTCACTTCTGCTAGATCCCACGAATGGTAGATTCCTGCAAGCCCGTGGCTCAGACTGACCTTGAACTGCGAGCTGACAGTGGGCCGCCGGTGTTTGCTTCCGCATTTCAAGGTGTCCTGGTTGTTGCGGCTGGAGACATGTTCAAAGAGGTCATAGATGAAGTCGAACCTGTGGGAAGGAAGCACAGACTGTGAGGTGTGCACACGTGACCGTCAGGTACCTGGTCACTGTAATTACAGTGTAGTTCTACAATGATAAAGTAATACACTGGGGCCTGAAGAGCTGTGAGAAGATACAAAGACTCAGTGGGGCCTGACAGGGGGGGCCACACGCCTTTATTCCCAGTACTCGGGAGGCAGAGGCTCCTGGATCTCTGAGTTCAAGGCCAGCCTGGGCTATGGAGCTTGTTCCAGGACACCCTGGAACAGACAGAGAAACCCTATCTTGGAAAACAAAATAAATCCAAAACCCCTAAAAAAGAAAGAAAGAGAGATGACCTGGGCAGGGGTCTCACTGAGGGATAGGCTGGAGATCCATCTAAGCCCCTACAGCCCTCCTCCACTTCCTCGTCTGCACCAGCCCATACAGGAGATTCTTCGGGTGGGGTGGGGGAACGGGTTCCAGGGCCGCTCATAGAAACCAGCACCCCAAATGCTCAGGTCCCTTGTTTATAATTGCCCACTGTTTGCACAGAGCCAACATACATTTCCCCACACACCTTAAGCCACGTCTAGATTACTTACAGTAACCGCACAAAGGACAGTCCCCCTAAATAGATCCTAAGTATTACTGAGGGAGGCGGTCCTCAGCCTTCCTGATGCTGTCACCTCTGAGCACAGTTGCTCATGTTGTGGTGACCCCTAACCACAAAATCATTTTTGATGCTATTTCAAAGCTGTAATTTTTTTATTGTTTTTATTTTTTTATTTATTATTATTTTCTTTATTTACATTTCAAATGCTATCCTGAAAGTTCCCTATACCCTACCCCCGCCCCTGCTCCCCTACCCACCCACTCCCACTATTTGGCCCTGGCCTTCCCCTGTGCTGGGTCATATAGTTTGCAAGACCCAGGGGCCTCTCTTCCCAATGATGGCCGATTAGGCCATCTTCAGCTACATATGCAGCTAGAGAGACGAGCTCAGGGGGTACTGGTTAGTTCATATTGTTGTTCCACCTACAGGGTTGCAGCCCCCTTCAGCTCCTTGGGTATTTTCTCTAGCTCCTCCATTGGGGGCCCTGTGTTCCATCCAATAGCTGACTGTGAGCATCCATTTGTGTTTGCCAGGCACTGTCATAGCCTCACAAGAGGCCGCTATATCAGGGTCCCTTCAGCAGAATCTTGCTGGCATGTGCATTAGTGTCTGGGTTTGGTGGCTGATGATGGGATGGATTCCGGATGGGGTAGTCTCTGGATAGTCCATCCTTTCATCTTTCAAAGCTGTAATTTTGCTACTGTTACAAACTCTAATGTAAGTATCTGTGTTTTCCGATGGTCTTGGGTGACCCCTGTGAAATGGTCATTCAACCTCCAAAGGGGTTACCACCCACAGTTTGAGAAGCACTGGTTTAGAAATAACAGTGAGACAGAAGTCTGTACATGTTCAGCACAGCCACCAGCTTTGTTTCTGTTTTATTTCTAACACAGATTTTCAATCAATAGTTGGTCAGCTCTACGGACAAATTCACAGATGCAGAGCTGGTGTGTGATGTCCACTGTGCACGGTGGTGAAGGTTCCATCTGACACGTGTTGGGACAGTGCTAGTAGGAACAACATCCAGGTGGACACAGGTTCAAATCCTGCCTCTTCTACTTCGCAGCTACATCACAAATACGAAATGCCCATCCCTCTCTCTAGGCCTCAGATGGCTCATCTCGAACGATGGGAGGAATTTTAGAATTTGTTCTCTGGTTCCAAAGCAAGAATAAAATGAAGATGTGGCGTAGGCCAGAGGCACAGTGCCTGGGCCGTGGCCAGGAGTCTGCAGCTCTATGACAGCAGCGAGTGAATTTATTAAACCATCACCACTATTGATAAAGTAAAAGGCTTTCCGATAACTCATCATCTGCCTAGCACTGTGGACAGACACTACTAGCTATAAAGCTGGGCATGCTGCTGGTGCCACCGCCACCACGCCACGGGGAAAGACACAAGGGCCATCCATACACCAACTGTATCCTCAAGGTGGAGACCATAGGATTCCTCCCTGGGCCTCGAAGAAGTTTGTGCTTCTGCCTGGGGCTGCTCCTCACCCCAACTGCTTTAAACTCTTAGAGAACAGCTTGCGTTCCATTAAAAGGTCAAAGCTGTCAAAGGTGAAAGAGAAGTAGGCTCCCCCATTTGCAAAGGGGAACCCGGGCTGCTGCTGCAAAGTCTCCCCTTTCACACTAGATCAGCTTGTGATCCCTGTGAGCAGCTCTTCCTCCTACAGCTTTCCATGGCAACAAAAGGCCGCCACTTAACATCAACAGGCGGCTTGTATTTAAATGTATCCTGTCGATGCTAACAGCTGAGACAGCCTTGTCAGGTAACATGCTGTGGCATTTTCCAGCATCCTGCGTTTTCTGCCGGTCTGAAAAACTCATCTACAAATAGAAGTAGCTGAGAATAGTTTAAGCAGTGCCTTTTCACGGGGTAGAACAGAAGTGTAAAGATCAAGCGCTTTGGATTCGGAGCCCAGCCTGGCTCCTCTCACCCTGTCCATAGCTGGCTAAATGACAAGGTGACCACCTGGCATTTACGCTCCCGAGAAACAGCACAGCTTTTCAACAATTGTCTACTTCCTTCCGCAGCCATTAAAAGTTATTTCTGTATATATTCATGCTATATCCCCAAAGGTTTGAAAAGCCCACAAGGAAGGGCTTTGTCTCAAATCCTGTCTCTTTTACCAAGTCGCTGGACAATAGAGAACTTCCTGCCTTAGTAGATGCAAATAGCTAAACTAATCGTTAAAATTTTCTGTTCTCCTTAACTCCTGATTCCATGGTGTGAACTTACAATTGCTGAATGAATAACTGACTAATACCTTAATAATTCCGGTTGCATTAACACTTGCTTAATTTTCTTGACACCTCACCATGATGAGAAACAGGATCCTATAAAAACCATACCTGAAATTAAAACAGCTCAGTGACCATAGTGTGGGCAAGCAGGCTGGCCTGGTCAAAATCAGGTACCTGGTAGGTAAGCTTAGCCTCTGGCCATCAGCGGTGGCCACCATAGTGGCTTCCTCTCAGCAAATCGCTGACCTGCTCCCTGCCTATGGTTCCTCAACAGCGTAACCAAATAGATAGAGAGTAGTATCCATCTCATGGGCTTCTTGTTTCTGCCTCACTCTGGGCACTCCTTGCTTCTATATTCTATCCCTTAGGCCACTGGAGAAGGAGGTAAGTCATTTGCTTCTACAACAGCAGTCTGTTCTCTACTCACAAATACGGATATCTGCACATGGAGCAGTGTGCTTGCTAATGACTTCACGGAGGAGAAATCACATACCTGCTTTCCCTGAGCAGGTTGAGAAGGTCATCTCTGAATGTGTCTCTGTTTTTTTCCAAGATGCCTCGGACATCATACTGCACCTAATTTAAAAACGGAATACGAGAAAATGTCGAACTCTTAATAAACTACGTGCAAGTTAGGATCTACCAGGTTTTGTGAGGACCAAGTAAGCAAACATCAATAAACATCCTGTTCTTGCATCCATCCATCTATCTGTCTGTCTGTGGTCCATCCGTCCATCCATCCATCTATCATCTCTCTATATCTATCCATCAATCAATCTATCTATCAATCAATCTATCCATCCTGTTCTTGCATCTATCTATCATCTATCTATCATCCATCCATCAATCATCTATCTATATCTATCCATCTATCATCTATTATCAATCTATCTATCCTGCTCTTATATCTATCATCTAGCTATCCATCCATCCATCCATCCTGTTTTTGCATCTATCTATCTATCTATCTATCTATCTATCTATCTATCTATCTATCTATCTATCTATCTATCCTGTTCTTACATCTATCTATCTATCTATCTATCTATCTATCTATCTATCTATCTATCTATCTAATCTATCCTGTTCTTACATTTATCTATCTATCTATCTATCTATCTATCTATCTATCTATCTATCTATCTATCTANATCTATCTATCTATCTATCTAATCTATCCTGTTCTTACATTTATCTATCTATCTATCTATCTATCTATCTATCTATCTATCTATCTATCTATCTATCTACCTACCTACCTACCTACCTATCCTGTTCTTCTTTCTTTCTATCTATCTATCTATCTATCTATCTATCTATCTATCTATCTATCTATCTATCTATCTATCTATCTATCTACCTATCCTGTTCTTACATCTACTTATCTATCTATCTATCTATCTATCTATCTATCTATCTATCTATCTATCTATCTATCTATACTGTTTTTACATCTATGTATGTATGCATGTATGTACGTATGCATGCATGCATATATGCATGAATGTATGTATACATGTGTTGGTCTCGTGCAGCACAGACTGACCTCACACTTACCTCTATAGGCAAGAATGACCTTGAATTTCTGACTGTGGATGAATCTCCCAGAAAGAAGGCAATGTACCTGCTTGGCCTTTCTACACAGGCTAAGTAGAACTTTAATGACTGGGAAGAGTTTGCAGTGTTAAAGGTAGGGGGCCTACCTAATTACTAATTGTCTTGGACTATCTTGGCCTCTTTTTTTTTTTACTTCGAGACAGGGTTTCTCTGTATAGCCCTGGCTGTCTTGAAATTCACTCTGTAGACCAGGCTGGCCTCAAACTCAGAAACCTGCCTGCCTCTGCCTCCCAAGTGCTGGGATTAAAGACGTGTGCCACCATTGCTTGGCTTCTTGGCTTCCTGAATAGTCATTATTCTCCTCTCTGTGTAACCTAATGTCCTTGTGACTATCCCATGAAACGTTTTGGGATGCAGCCATTAAAGAGACCACTAGTTTCCACCAAGAAGAGGGCTTAAGAATGTCCTCTGAGGCCCGCAGCAGAGGCTTTCTGCTTTCCTTGCTATACCTCCCTACCTGGGGCTCTCATCCATGTATCTGAAGAGGGTCTCTATGACCTTCTTGTTGTGGTACTATAAAACATCATGACACTGTTACTATATTAGAACATTATGCTTGGGGTTCCTAGGTATGATCATGCATATTTGACTTAAAAGTTCCTCTTTACCCGCTGAGGGGAGAGTTGTATTTTGTCATTTCTATGGCCTTTACCTTCTGACCTTTCTGCTTCTGCTACCCATGCCTGGTGCATGTGGTATTTGGTACCAAACCAAGGGGTTTTTGTATTTCTAGTCAGTGCACTGGCAACTAAGCCACATCCCCAGCCCTCAACATCTTAAGAGGAAATTACCTCTCCAGCATAGTGCTTCACTCCGAAACTGTTGACTGCAACACGGGGTTTCACATAAAAGTGGTTGTTCTAATGTAGAAAAACAAAAACATAAAAGCTTTATTTTACTCCTTGATTTTCTTCTGACTTCTAGAAAAATCCACACTTAACACAAGGCAACCTCTGCAAAGCTAGGCGAATATCACCCTGGCAAGGGAAGACCTCCAAACCATTGCTCTCAACTCTCACAATAGGTTGAACAGTTCGGTTCCCACTTATGGAATAAATAAACCTGGCTGGGCATACTCCGGGCAGCTACACCAAAGCGAACTTTTTTCAATATAGGTCTGGTAAGTAAGGGAGGGGGCAAACTCCAGGTTAAGAGACAGAGAACATTGATGTGGGAGGCATAGAAGAGGGCTCGTCATCTTCATGCTCTCATCAAAACCAAAAAACCAAGGGCCGGCGGAGTTTGACATACAGCATGCTGACTGTGTAACTTCTCCAACAAAGTGCTGTCTGTGGCTTGAGGAAAATGGCTCTCTTCATTGATCAAGGCAAGGAGGCCAAGTTTCTACAGGGAATAGACAACGATTGAATGAATTAAGGGTGGAATGTCTTGTCTTTTAAACCACTTCAGAGTGCCAACCCACTCCATCTCCTAGCAAGTCAATACTTAAAAGAGAAACTTCACTGCCGTTTCAAGGGCTTAAAAGACTCAGAACGGTACAGCACAGAGAAGAGCAATGAACTTCTACATAGGCCTTTTCAAAGATGGGAGCCACTGAAACGTTATGGTTAAACTTTTACAACTGGCCAGTCTGCCAGTCTACAAGGCTTTGTTGGCACTTAGGACCTTAGAGAGGCTAGTGTTCTCTCTCTCTCTCTCTCTCTCTCTCTCTCTCTCTCTCTCTCTCTCTCTCTCTCTNCTCTCTCTCTCTCTTTCTCTCTCTCTCTCTCTCTCACACACACACACACACACACTCTAAAATACTGAGTTCAATGAGACAATAGGCTGGAAGCAGCCAAGTGGTTACATTCAACCTCATGGTGCACTGGCGTTCACGTTTCCAAATGGCCCATTGTGTTCTCCACATTCTCATCTTTGATGTGCATGTTTGCACAAGTTATTTTGTTCCCATAAACGCCAACCCGCCCAGCTGGGCTCCCTGGGGACTGTGAACATTCATTCTCCAGTTACCCATTACCTTCTCGATCAGGTCTAGACATTCCCCATTGTCTATCCAGTCGATATCTTCCCACACCAATCCCTCCCTGCGGGAAGAAGGGAAGGCCACATGAAATCAAGGTTTGCTTACTGATTTTTTAAAAAACAATTTGTTTTTGGAGTGGACTGTCATGTGCTTACCTGCTATATTCTAGTTGTTCTAAGGAAAAAATGTGTTTGTTGAAGTATTCCTGAAGCTTCTCGTTTGCATAGTTGATATTGAACTGCTCAAAGTGGTTAACCTAAGGGTGGGATAAGGGAGTAAGTTCTTCAGGGCCCCTAAGAATACATAGAAAAACGACAAAGGGGCAGGAGAGAAGAGAAGTGTGCAGGGAAAGCCATCCATGGCTGCTTTAAGAAACGTGTGGAAGAGCAGCTTCTGAACAGGAGGCGCCTGCCTGTCCTGCTCCCTGCGCGCGTGCGTACCTCGAAGTTTTCAAATCCGAAGATGTCAAGGATGCCGATGGACTTGAAGTCGTCTTTGCCTTTGATCCGGCTGTTGATCTTCTTGATCACCCACTCAAAGCAGCGAGCATACAGTGCCATGGCCAATGAGTCTCTGCTATCTACGGCCTGGAAGGGGAAAGGCGGCCATGGCATAAGGCATAACCAACCGGCCCATCCCGCCCCACTGTGGGAAGGACTAGGTTCCCGGGGCTGAGTGAATCAATGTCTTCCAGGGAAAGAAAAGAAGGGTCAGACCCACTTATTGCCTTGACAGACCCATTCATAAAGACCTGCCTTCCGAACTTAACTTCACATGTCCAGTAACAGGAGGGACTCCAAGTCTATATACTGGATGTGTGTGTGTGTATGTATGTATTAAGTATGTATATATATACATACATATATATGCCTTTGCATAGTTGACATTGAATGTATATATATATATATATATATATATATATATATATATAACATATATTATTTAGGTTTATATTAAAATTAGGTTTAAAATATTGAAACCTAGTTTTAAAATTATATATTTCTTAATTTTTTTACTCATAAAGGTTCTTTTCCTTATGGGATAACAGATTAGGGGCTGGACAGATAGATCAGTGGTTAAGAGCACTGACTGTTCTTCTGATGGTCCTGAGTTCAAGTCCCAACAAACACATAATGATTTCTAATGATCTCATAATCATCCGTAATGAGATCTGACGTCCTCTTCTGGTGCATCAGAGGACAGCTACAATGTACTTACATATAATAATAAATAAATCTTTTGGGCTGGAGCAAGCAGAGGTCCTGAGTTCAATTCCCAGCAACCACATGATGTCTTACAACCATCTTTACATCTCAATACAAGGGAGGCAGAGGCGAGCATTCAAGGCCTGCCTGGTTGACATAAAGCATGCCAGGTCAGCCAGGGCTACATAGTGAGAAGCTATCTCAAAAAGAAAAAAAGAAGATAGATAAATCAGAAAGGGCGGGCGATACGGCTCGGTGGGGACAGCTGTCTGAACACCAAGCCCGACAATCCTGGTGTCAATTCCCAGAAACTCCCACAGTGCATCCTCTGCTTCCCACACGGGGGCGCACGGCACGCCCACAAACAGACAATTGTAAGAGCAACCGAGAAGGAAGATTAAGGGGGCTCGCTAAGGGTTAGCAGAGGCAAAGAACAGTAACAGCGAGGTAACAGTACAATGAGGATGTAACCTTCACGGCTCACTTTAACTGAGTGCTGACTCCATAGCAGACGCTAAGTACTTACATCAAGTATTTGGTTTAGTATTATTATTTTTTAATTCTCATAAGAGTCCTATGAATTAGGTATAACTATCCTTGGCTTACAGAAGAGGGAACTGAGGCACAGTGAGCACATTTCCCAAGAACAGACAACCTTATGTGGAAGGATTAGTGCACAGCCTCAGCCAGCCCGTATCAGACCTGAGCTCATCAGAGCTTTGCTGCCCCATCACTTACAAAACAATTTCCCCTATTTCCCAAACTTGGGTATCTTTTCTACTTGGCCTATGAGCCAGTCATCTGGATGGCTCGCTGGGATCACATGTGCACAGTGAAGTCATAGAAAGCCCCCCGGCTGTCTTTGAGGCAAGTGTCAAAGGCACTGAGGGCAGGAGGCCATACCTGCTGGACGCTGAGAGGCGTCAGGATTTCTTCTCCCCTGAGGAACATGGATCTCTGGGTCAGTGCGTCTGTGAGCTGCGTTGGGTCCAGCCCAAGCAACTCTGCAGACCTACCCAAAGCTGAAAGTGAAGAAGGCACAGGTGAACTCACAGTCCCTCAAACACACCGGATGCTGGACCTCAGCTGGCTTCAAATCTAGCCACACACAGCCACACAAAAAGCGGAGGATGGTCTCGAACTCTTGAGGCAGACATGAAGGACACATCTCATGTAGTAATGGTTTCTGCCTGTAGCAACTTTCTTTAATGCCCTACATCATAAAAGACAGCTAGATTCTCAGTCTCTTTCGGAAGCTTAGAGATTTTTAAGTGTGTGTATGTATGTGCACTTGTCTGTCTGTCACCTCTGTGAGTACAGGTGCCTGGAGAGGCTGGCAGGTTGTGATCCTCCTACTGTGGGTTCCAGGACTCAAACCTGGGTCCTCTGCAAGAGCAGCAAGCACTCCTAACTGTTGAGTCATTTCTCGAGCCCCCAAATGGCTTGTATCAGCTTTTGAATTCAGTTTGGTAAGATGTTCTGTGATCCTCTGTGATGAGCAAAGTCACTTGAGGCTACCGTGAAAACAGTCTCAGAGCTCTTCAGCATCTCAAGGTCATAGGCCATCACTTTGCCCAGGCACTGAGTCCTTCTGCTTTATTACAGAAAACCATAGAAGGTCATAATTCTGGGAACAACTGATCTCGTGGTACCCAAATTCAATCAATGGATACATCTACAATACAATTCAGAGCAAGTGCTTTATTGGCTGAGCAGCCACAATCCCTCTCAGATAATAAATAAATGTTTTCTGTTTCTTGGGGTTTCTTTTGTTGCTAAGAGACGGTCCGTCTTATGCTTGGTTGCCTGGCTTGGCAGTAGCCTTGCTCTGTAGCCTAGATCACTGGCAACTCACCATCTGCCCATGTGCTGGCATCAGGCCTGTACTACCACCCCTAAGCCCACTGCATAGCTTTTAATGCAGTAAATATGAACAAACATTACCCACATATACAAAGGTTCTGTTCCGAGAGACAGAGAGACACACAGAGAGATAGAGAAACACAGAGGGACACAGAAACGCGCGCACACACACACACACACACACACACACACACACACACAGAGAGAGAGAGAGAGAGAGAGAGAGAGAGAGAGAGAGAGAGAGAGAGAGGGGTGACTGCACATTTAATGATGCAGTGCACTGCCTGAGGATACCAGAAGAGGGCGCCAGCTCCTCTAGAAACAGAGTGCAAACACAGGTCCTCTCCAAAAGCCACCTGTCTCTCACTCAATTTCTAAGCCATTTCTCCCTCTTTAACCCTAAACAAAGGCTTTTTAGGCTCCTAAGACATTGATAGAAACTACATGAGAATCAAACACAATAAACATTGAAACATTGACCAGGGGAAACCAGGCTCCTGGAGAGATATTTTGACCCCCAAACACACAGTATCCAATTTCTGCAACTAGATTTATTGGTTCTATCAGATACCATCTCAAAAACTGTATTATATATAAATTATGTATAAAAATAATATATATGTATATATTTAATGTACTTCAGCTGACATTTTATATGTTTAAGGTAAAGGCAGTCGCAGTGCAAATGGATAACTAGCAGGAGGCACAGCTTCCGGCAGGGCTAGGAAACCCGCTGTATAACTCTGAAAACCAAGGCAAAGCTCGACAGCACCCGACTCCACCCTTTTCCTGTATCAAACACTTGCTGCTCATATGTCTACTTACTTGGCCCATTTTCCTTCTTAGTAAGAACAAGAACAGACCCCAACCCCGGGTCTGGAACCTTGGACTCTTGCCCCGACACCTGACATCACACAGGAGGAGCTCCACAGCTCCTGAGCTGGACATAAGTGCTTAGCATGCCTGAGGGGTAAGACCTGGGGTTCAAGCCCCAGTACCAAAGGATGGGGGAATCTGTAGCTCTATTCTAGGTGCCAGAAAACCTTCTGTAAAAGACTGGGTTGTCAATTTTCTGGGTCTAGTCTTTTATGAAAGCACTGAAGGGGAGACAGGGTTGGTGGTCAGGGGTGGGTGGGGGTCAGCCATCACCTCACCTGTTTTGAAGGAAATCTGTGCCCCTCCAGCAGTGATAAACTCTATGTTGCCGAGATGCAGTATTCCCGCCAGCAACCTCAAAACTTCCCGAACTTCCTCCTTGCTGAATTGCATGACTTCCATTGCCGTCTAGAAGAAAAGGAAAACCCGTCCATGACTAAGTTACATTAAGGTACAGTTCTAAAGACGAGAAGAATAAAAAATTGATGGATGACCACTGACTTTAGCAATGTCCCATGTCCAAGAAAAAAGAAATCAGAAATGAAGACTGCCTTCAATACACGGCCACACGTCTGTGACACAGCCAGCCTCGTGCTTATGTTACTGAGCAGCATAGGAATCACTGACGTCACAACACCAGCAAGATGCTTCTCGCCTCCGATATTAAAGCGCGACAAACACTGCTGTCTTCATAGAAACCGGAGTGGCAGGGGACATGCAGAAACAACAGGTACTTTGAATGCGGTGTGTTAAGTAATGCCACATTATGTTTTACATATGTTATATGAAACTATTTCATGGATGACACTAGCTTATGTTGATTGGAGGCGGTAAGAATCAAAGTGGGGTTCTCTGTGTCAGGTTGTCACTGGCTAAAGTCAGAATGGCAGCAAGGAGGGACTCTGCCTGACAAGAAGAATTTCTGCAGAAGTGCTGGCCCGCACCAGTCCTCACAGGAAGTACTACAAGGCTCTCCGTCTGCTACCCACACACTGCCTCCTCCATAGACTTGCTGTGGCTCCCTGCAGAAGGGATCATTAATTCAAACACACCCCTGATCTCCACTTTGAAAACTTCGCTGTGCTTCAGTACCCTCAGCTAGGAAGCTGACAGACTCCCTCTGCAGGGCCATTCCAGAATGGCCACCCTCTTTCCCCCCCAGAATCTCTTTCACTTATTCTGCTTTCGTCGGTTTTGGAGGCCAGGGTCCCGTGTGTGGCACAGGCTGGCTTGGACCTTGATGTACAGGGAAAGATGGCCTTGATTTCCTAATCCTCCTGCCTCAACCTCCTCATAGAAATCTAGGTGAGTGCCACCACACATGGTTTCCGTGGTGCAGTACTGAGCTCAGGGCTCTGTGTAGCCTGACAAAGATGCTACCTCATCAGCTGTTCTCCAGGTCAACAGGTCCCAAGTTTTCCAAGATTTAAAGAGGAAAAAAAAAAAAAAAAAGCTTGTTTGAAAAAAGTAATACAGTCTGACTCATGTAGCATGAACTTACACACACACACACACACACACACACACACACACACACACACACACACACACATACACAGAGCCACGCACCACTCAAAACCCCTGTGTACACGCACTGAGTCCTATGAGGTCTAGAAATCTTAGCAGTGGTCCACAGCCAAGGATGCTGAACATGTGTGTAGTGTTTGGGAAGTCAGAGAACCAAACAGACCATTATGCATCAAAGTCCTTGCTACTTCACACACATCCGTGAGCCCCCATCCTGGGGGGCCAGATGGAGGCAGTAAAATAAATTAGTTTTTACTTCTGACTTGAAATAGCTTTCAACTAGCTTTCAGCCGAAAAATTTATGGTGCAATTTTGAAGGCTATACTAAAGCTGGCTATGACACTGAGCATACACTCATTGTCTGCAGTCCATGGAAAAGCAGGTGCCCTTCCAAACAATAATCATGTAATCATTAAGAAGATCATACGTACCTTATGAAAACACAGCATTCACAAGATGGCATAGAACAAAATAAAATCGTAGAATTGTGCCATGTAAAGTAACACTCTGAAACATTTATTGTTTTGGCATTTGTCTCCACTTCTAATTGCCGTTAAGTATATGATTTATAAAATAATTTCTTTTTTAAAAAGGGGAATCTATATGAGTAGTGCCTATTCCTGTCTCCTGCCCTCCTCGTTTGTTTGTTTGTTTGTTTTCTGGTTTTTTGAGACAAGGTTTCTCTATATAGCCCTGGCTGTCCTGGAACTCACTTTGTAGACCAGGCTGGCCTCGAACTCAGAAATCCGCCTGCCTCTGCCTCCCAAGTGCTGGGATTAAAGGCATGCGCCACCACACCCGGCTCCCTCCTCGTTTCTTACATAAGCAGGAGTCTTAGCTATGTGTCTAATAAATTACCTTAAATACCAATCCCTAATTTTCATAAGTTTGAGAGGAGTGAAACCTTGCTATTTCCAGGAAGGAAGATATTTCCTCCTCCTCTGTCAAAGTTGGACTTTTATTTATATATTTTTAAAGCCTTGCTTAGAACTCTCAAGAATAAAACTAAATGATTAAATAATAGGAAAATGTCACATTTGGGATGTTAGTAAAATCACCTAACATTTTTATTAATACTTATGGAGGGCTAAAACTAGTAAGTAGTTATATATTGAATATTTACAGATCTCTTCAGGGATATCCATAAAGAGAATGTGCAACTAGAATATATTAGTCAGGAACATTATGTCAACTTCATATATAACTTTTCCTGCCTTTTAACGTGATATATCATATTTGTCATAAGATCAGATTTCAAATGCCAACACTTGTTACTTCAATGTAACTGTAAATCTGAAACACTGGCATTAAGAAAGACAAACTGTCTGAACTGACTTGGGGCCAACAGAATGGAACTGTTTTGTGTGGGGAAATGATGCCCCTAGAAGAGCGGCCAGCACCCAACACCCTCCCAGGCCATGCTCCCTGGTGGTTGTGGCTCTCCAGGAGTGGGGCCTGCAGCAAGGCTAAACTAGATAATTACCTGTCTATAACAACAGTATCTTTTAATAACAAATGATTTTTCTTCAGCTTCCAGAAATGGGCATAAACACAAGAAGAAACTCCCAAGGCCAGCCAGCTCTTTCCCCTGATTCCTCAAGAATAAGGAGGGTTGCTAATTTCAACACATGCTTCTTCAATTGGGAGAGAAAAGAAGGGTTTTCTGTGGCAAAGTGTGAGGCCAGAAAAGAATGAAGGGACAACTTAAACCCCAGTTCTTTCTGGGGCTCTAGTGCCAGGAGTCCCAGGATATAAAAAAGCTCTAGCTCTGCATTTAAAACTGTGCGGTTTTTGCATGGGACCCATGTCATTCTGAATACTTTACTTATAGGCAAGTTTTTGTTTTGTATCCCAGGCTGGCCTTGCGCTCACTAAGCAGCCCAGGTTGGCCTCAAATTTTCATCAGTCACCACGCCTCAGCCTCCTCAATGCTGAGATCACAGGCATTTGTCACTGTGCCTGGCCTTCACTACCTCTAGATTACCAGACACAGGGCATGCGCTACATAAACAGCAGTTCTGATGCTGCACAGGTTTTGTAGATGCGACCTTCTTTCTCTTCTTTAGAAGTATTGTCTGAAGTTGGTTACCTTTGGCAATGCAGGACTCAGAGATCTGGGGTTAATATGACATTTTAAAAGAAGATGTCACAAAATCCAGCTTTCTCTCACTAGTGCCCCACAGCGACTGAGAGATAACTGTGCTTTAAGCTGTCGTTCTTCATCCTGTTCTGGCCTCACACATTTCCCAGTACAAAGCCGTCTGCCTTCTAGGTTCCTAGACCCCTCCCCTCCGAGGTATACACACAGAGTGTTCTCTTCTGGGGGTGCCAGACACAAAGCCCTGACCTTGTGTGTGTGGAGCCCCAGGTTTGATCCTGATAACCGAGGACAGATAAAATAGTGACAGTCGGTGTTAGAGATGGAACAGACGGAGACAGAGACACAGATGGACCACACTGCACTGCTCTGGACATTTGTGTGGCCTTGAACAGAGATGCAGAAGGAAAGATAATCACATCACTGCCTCGTCTGCTTTGAATTTCATTTCCCCCCCTTTCTGCTTTCCTTTTTTTTTTTTTTGTTTTTTTTTGTTTTTTTTTTGAGACAGGATCTAACTCTGTATATTAGGCTGACTTTACACTCAGGGCAAGCCTCCTGCATCAGAGTCCCAAGTACTAGGATTGCAGGCATTATTAGCCACATTTCCAGTGTGAGTTCAGTTTCCAACTTCAATCCAGATTATATACATGGGATGAGGAGAATTTATGTGCGATTGATAGACGTTTTGAAATCACACGGTATTTGTGTGTCACCTGCTGGGTAGAAGTTCCCTGAACTGTGTAGGATACTACTGTTGCCCTTGGTTACATACCAGCACTGGATGTGGAGACCTTATTGATGAAGACACCACACACTGAATGATCAGAGAGTTCCTGACCTTTGAATGACTTAAAAAGACAAGTCTAAAGTGTCTGGGAAGCAGGAAGACCTGGCTGGTGGCTCAGTCTGGGATCTGTGTACTCACACACCAGTTCTGTAATGTGTAGGTTAAGGGCAGGCTGTTCATCAGCTCTGCAGCCTCCCAGAAGATGCCATTCTCATGAGCTGCATGGCCATTAGGAGCAGAGCTAAATCCATGTAATGTCTGAGCATCCCTTGGTATGCACAGGGACTGGCTCCAGGCTCCCCTGTAGGCATTACAGTCTGAGAATGTTCAAATACCTCATAAATACGTGCAAATGCCTATGTACATCCTCTATATACCTTATCTCCAAATTACTTATAGTGCCCAATACAGTATATATACATAACCGTTACACTGTATTGTTTAGGAAACAGCAACAGGAAAAAAAGGCCCGAATATATTGAGTACATTTAACCACATGAAAAACATGCTTTCCCTCTGCTGACACTTAAGTATGAGACCGTGAGCAGTGGATAGACGGGGATGCACGCACTTGTGTCTGCTATATTTATACATGATTAGATATAGATACATGACTCAACCCTGGACACACTGTACTCTAAAGCGGAGGACTCTGAAAGACACTGAGCCCACCACGTGACCTCCAGCCATAATCAGACAGATAAGCTGTTCGCAGCGTACGCTGACCAGACTTATTCAATGCAAGTCACACTGTCCTGAGGCATTGTGAAACTGAGGGACACTAGCAACTGTTGCCACCGTGAGTCAGACTCCAGATCACCACCGCCCATGTAATCAGAACTAGTTCCAGCTAAGAGGCTGCAGGAACACTATTACAAGCCAGCGGTTACCTTGTCCCACAGCTAAGGGAACTATTTTTCAAAAGAAACCCTACCTACAGACTCAAAATGGGAGAGCTATGGCTGAGGGGGGGGGCAAGGCCTGAGGCTCAAAACTGGCTGAGAGTGGGTAGGGCAAGGCCTGGGGCTCTGTCGGTCTTGTTTTTAGGAGTGGAGGGCACTGACTCTGAACACGCTGTTCCAAGTGAGCCACACCTCTGTCCTGACTGACGCAGCAGTCACCCACCGTGTCTGAAGGACACCTAGGATTCCCCTCCAGCCCAGAAAGCAGGCTTCACTCTGACTTACAGGAAAAGAAATAACTGTTCTCAGGCGTTCTTTCAAATGTAGTCACTTCTGTTTTCCTTACCAAAAAAACAAACAAACAAAAATAACAAAAAAAAACATTTTTGTTTTTTTTAAGAACAAAAAATGAAATTCCTAATCTTATTAGAAAATTTTTAAAAATTAACTTACGATAACTTGTCTGAAGGATTCCTGGTCACTGATTGTCTTGTCGTTTGTGCACCCAGATTGATTCAAGTAATGGTAGTTTTCTGGCAAAGATAAATAAAATTCTTCTACAGAAAGACAAAGAAAGATGCGACATCAGTGCCCTGCTGGTATAACTGGTGAAGTTCAGAAGATGCCACTGTAATTTACCTGAGTACACTGGAGACTATTCTGGTTTTAATAACGAGAGCACACACACAATTCTATACTCCAAATGACCACACGCTAAGATGCTGGTAGAGCTACTTTTTAGAAATCCCAGGGAAATGAAAACAACTTCATTAAATTAAGCAGAACCATAGAAAACCAATGAATAAGGCTCTTGCTTTATTGCTTTCTTCTAAAAGCCAAACATTTAGGGTTAGGGATGGTTAAGTGGAAAAGGACTTGCTTAAGACATAGAAGCTCTCGGCCCACCCTCTAGTAGGACAATAAAAGAAAATAAGCACAAACTTGGAAGTGAGTTTCACTTAGGTGTGTTTTAAAAGTATAACCATCGCCTAAGGAGATGGCTCAGTGGTTAAGAGTACCGGCTGCTCTTCCAGAGGTCCTGAGTTCAATTCCCAGCAACCACATGGTGGCTCCCAACCCTCTGCAGCTGCACTTCCAAGGAACTGCACCCTCAAGTGTCAGCACCCTCAAACACCAATGCACACAAAGCAAAAATAAACGATTAAAACCAAAGTCATGTGGGGTGGTGAGTTTGTATTGCCAGAGCTCGCTGGCCAACCAGCAAAGACTCAGTGGCAAACTTCAGGTTCAGTGAGAGATCCTATCTCAGAGATGCCTCTGACATCACCTTCTAGCCTCTATGCACAAACATGGGAGCTCACTAGTTTACATGCGCACATACCAAAATACAGACACAGGTCTATGTAGAGAGAAACACAGACACACACACACAGACACACACAGAGACAGACAGAAATAAAGCCGCTTGCATTACATTATATATTTCTCACAAATATCCACTGCATTCAAAGTGTACTAAGATTACAAATAGTTTGAGGTTTCTCTGCTGCTAGTGTCCCCGTCTCTGCTGAAGTTGCTCGTCACTCACCTCGCTCTCCCTGGTCCAGCCCTGCCAGCAGTGCATAGAATATGTGATAATTCCTCTCCCCAGGATTCTGCCTCACTACTCGGTTCTGTGAGGAGAAACCAGATTTATAGATACATATATATTTTTTAAAAAATGTTTTTACCACTTAATACAAACAATTTCTGGAAACGGTCATTATAGGAAAACTGGATCATGACTACTTACTTTTTCTAATAAATCTTCATTCGAGAAGTAATGGACGGTCAAGGAAGAAAACAGGTACTGGGGGTATGGGGGTGGGGGAGGGGAGCTGTGTGCTGCTCTGGTCGCTTGAGTGGTGGCTCACTCATCTGTCTGCGTTGCTGCTACTGGTCACCTAAATCCAGTCCCAATGTCATGGTGCCCAACCAAACAGCCAGTGCTCAGTGACAGCTCCAGGGCAGTCATGGCTTGAATGTAGCCCCAAGGGGCCATGGGGAAGAGCCCTCACACAAGGTGGGGCCCAAGAGAAGGTGGCTAGGTCATGGTTACTATAGTTGTGCCCTCGCTGATCTTACAAGCACTGTAAGCTTCTTGAGACTAGATAGTCAAGAGTGGAGTCCACCCACCCACGTTCTCTCTTCCTCTAACTCCCTGGCATGTGATCTCTCACGCATGCCCCCTCTAGGATGCTAACCAACACGCTACAATGGAGCAAGATGGCTTGTACCAGAGCTGGAATACATAACTTATTAATATCTTAGCTTAAACTCTGACCTAAGAAAAAGCTGCTTTTATGTTTATTTTTTATTGGTTTGTTTGTTTATTTATTTATATTTCTCTAGACAGAGTTTCTGTGTACAGCCCTGGTTGTCCTGGCACTCACTTTGTAGACCAGGCTAGCCTCAAACTCAAGAGACCTGTCTGCCTCTGCCTCCCAAGTGCTGGGACTAAAGGCGTGTATCACTACCACCTGGCTTAAGGCTATTTTTTTTTTTTTAAAGGCAAAACTCGATAGAAACTATTTTTTTTCTATCAAGTATCCAGTCAGACATTACATTATAGCAACAGATATCAGAAAATAAGTGATGAATCTAGACTTTGGACATAATCTGAGACATTTCCAAAGGAAAAATGATCATTTACCTTGTAAAGTAACTAACAGGCCAGATACAATAATATTAAAAAGAAAAGAACCCCTGAACTAGAGAAACAAGTATTTCACACTCTTTTGGGGTCCTTACAATAAGAGATTAAAGTTTTCACTGTGAGGGCCAAATGCAGAGATAGCCATGAAACGAAGCAGGATACAATCTACAATTCTTCCACCCTGAATATTTCCCTGCTGGCAGATGTTCAGCTGAACAAACTTCCCGAAGCGACTGGAGTTGTTGTTGTATACTGTCTTCGCATTGCCAAATGCTTCCATGATCGGGCTGTGGACAGAGGACAAGAGGGCATCACTCAGAGCAAATGCTAATACACACAAATGGAAGGAATCTGCAGCCCAGGGAAGGCCCAGCCTGACTCTGTTTATTTAAAGAAGAGTCGGCTTTTCTAAACACTTGCTGAAATGGGCTTTTCCTGAACATACCCTAGAATGAGACTAAGATGGTTAGCTCTGCTGGGAGAGGAAGCTGCTGCACAGCTAACGGGACCACATGGCTCAGCTCTGCACAAATGAACTTGGCTACCGCAGTGCTGGGGAGATGCACAGAAGAGACCCTCATCTTGGATCTGAAAAGCCCTGGATGCTGGGCCTTCCACATGTTTGCACCATGGCCTGGAGATCTCCCAGATCTTCTCCAGCTGTTAAACGGAGTCAGGCTAGACCAATGGTGTGACAGGCAGGGTCATAAAGGGCTAGATGCTGTTGTCAGTTTTCAGAGCATGCGGTCCCTGCTGAAACTACTCAGTGCTGCTTCTGTTGTCTAAAAGTTGCCAGAAAAAGCACACGGGAGCATGGCAGGGTCCCAAGGAAATTATTTATGAAGAACGCTGGAGGAGCCGGGTGAAGAACTCTGAAAATGGAGGGTGATGACCCTTGCTACTGAGCTACAGGCTGGAAGCAGGGTTAAAAACTAAAGGCATATATACTTAAGTGTAATTTGTGTGTATGCAGGTGAGTGTGTGTGTGTGTGTGTGTGTGTGTGTGTGTATGCATGGTACTTTCGACCTTGAAAACGCTAAGCAAGCATTTTACCACTGTGCTGCATCTCCAACTGAAACCAAACCAAACCAAAACTGCAGGATATTAAACTAGGCTGCAGTTTGCTGACCCCAGGACAGCTCTCTGCATCCGTCCTCTGTAATGTCTCTCTTGGTACAACCTGACAAGGCGCCAGTCAGACACCAGATAAGTCTATAGATGATACTCAGCCACACAGCCTTCTGTCAGTTCATGTCAGGACCATGGCTGGGCACTGCTGATCTTGTCCCAGGTGAGGCTGTGCAAATGCCCTGGGCTTACACCGACAGTGCGTTTGTCTGAATGCCACAGCAACTGGGTTAGTGTGTGTCTGAGAGCTTCCATCAGCAGCTGCAGTCAGTCTGCTTCTTAGAACCTATAATGGCCCAACCGGGAAGGGAGGGAGGGAGGGAGGATGGATGAACCAGGAGATGCTTCTGCCCAAGCAGATGCTGCTGAAGGTGCAGAAAGTGCTGGGTCCATGTCAAGACCATTTCAATTTTGGGAGGGGCAGGAGGGGCAATGGTGGGGGGAGGGGAGGCAAAGGCTCACTATATCACCCTTCCTAGCATGGAGCCCTCTAGGCACACCTGGCCTTGAATTCACAGAGATTTGCCTGCCTCTGCCTCCCCTGTGCTTGGATGAAAGGTTCGAAGCTGAGATCTCTTAATGAGATCCTAACAGGCAAGCTGGAAGAGGAACAAACTGACTAATTTTAGCTATTCAGCTCCAGAAGGAAAGCCTGAAGAAGCTTTTTGCCCTTTGGCCGGGGAGGGAGGCAAGGCGATGTGCTCGCTACCTGCTTTGGAGGATGGCTTGCTCGACGCTGGATGTCTTTTCCTGCAGGCCCAGGTCCAAAGACTGCTGGCTGATGACGGACAGGAACTTGAGGATCAGCTTGGTGCTTTCCGTTTTCCCGGCCCCGCTTTCCCCACTGAAACACAAAACACACAAGGGTTGGTTTCTAAAGAAAGATGTAGTCTCGAAACAACTAGCTTTGCCCAAGGCACTACACTCCCTAAAACAAGTCGCCATTGACAACGGGGAGAAGGGAGGTCCAAATCCCTATGGCTGGACCAGGAGGAGGGCTGCGGGGCTAAGGGTACCTGCCACCAAGCCCGATGACCTGACTTTACTCTTAAACACACATGATACAAAGAAAAAACAGACGCCCACAGGTCCCCCTGACCTCCACAAGTTCACTACAGCCTGCATGCCCTCCTTTGACACTCAAACGAGAAATTCAATTTTAAAACTGCCCGTTGCTTTCATTTGCAGGGAAGCAGAGGCCCTTTCTCCTGCAGGCTGGTCCCCCTCCTATATGCTGCTTCTTATGCAAGACTCAGGAGACAGACGGATGGCACTGTTCAAATAAGGGGAGTCCTGCACAGGCAAGAATCTTTACTTTGTCTTGTTCCCGAGCCATGTCCCTATCTCTAACAGCACCCGCTGAGGTGGGTACCCGCTGGGTGTGTGTTAAATGAATGGGCACAGTCACAGTACTTTGGGGGAAACAATGAGCATAAGAAGGAGACCGCCAGTGTTCAGAAGGATGAAGCCCGCACTACACGACGAGCCTCCCAGCTATCCTGAGACAGAAACAGGCAAGAACGGGCCGAGTGCCTGGCTCAGAGCTCAACGCAAGGGTCTGATTCCAGAGTCCCATGGATGTCTTGCACTTAGAAGCTGGTTACAGAAAGTGGACAAGGCACTTCAGACAGAGGGGACTGATGGGAGGCGCAAAGGATGCCTCAGCTATGACGTCTACCAAGTATGAGGCCGGCAGAGAAAACAGGAGCATTCTGGGTAAGATATGATGGAGCAAAAGCAAGAAGGTAGTCTAACAACCTCAGAACTGTCCTGTCTGATGCTTGAGATGGTGGAGTGAGTGAGTCAAGCCAGTCTGGACTGAGCTCTCTGTTCTCCCCAACAGGAATCATCCTGAGTCAGGACGTAACAGTCCTTTTGACATACCTGGCCTGGGCACAGACCAGTGCTGAGTGTACGGCTGGCACCGATGTCACACAAGACTGAGTAGAGTCCAAGCTAGGAGAGGAGGGTTTGAGGAGACAGCCAAATGGCTACTTACGTGTTGATAAGTACACTGGCAAGTATTGCTCATTGGACAAAAAAAAAAAAAAAAAAAAAAAAAAAAAAAAAAAAAAAGGCAGGGCCTCAATTTTGATTCCCAGTACTGCACAAGCCAGGTATGGTTGTGCATGCACGCAGGAATATCAGATGTGCAAAGTCATCCTTGCCTACCTAGCAAGGCTGACGCTACATAAGACCTTGACTAGAAACAAAAGTCAATAGAAACTAACTGGGAACATTCCCTGATTGAAATAGATGAGGCTTCTTAAACCCAAGGTCTCATCCTTTGACACCGAGGTAGAAGTTCAGTCACAGGGCTGTGGAGGTACCAGCGAGCTTTCCAGCGTGATGAGCTGGATGCAGGCAACAGTTTCCACATCTGTCAAGTCACCTCGCTGGATACATAAAATTAGCTCACTTGACTTGATAATTTTACTTTACATTGGAGAGAGCAAAACAAATCTACTTCTAAGACAGAGTGGCTTCCAGACCTCAGCCTTGGGAGGGTTGTGAATTCTAGGGCAGTTGGAGAATTGTGAGAGGAAGGGTCTATTTAGGGGAGAAAGTGAGGGGGGCTCAGAACCCAACCCAGGATGTGAGATATCGGGGTACCTGAGGACTTGGAGAAGCTGCTCAGGTGGCACTGGGAGAGCAGGAAAACTCTGGGGGGTGGGGGGAGAAGGGAAGAGAGAAGAGAAAGTAGGGTCAGAGGAGAAACACCATACAGACCCCGAGTTAAGGAAGAGAGTGAGACAGTTGGGGAGGAAATCAGGGTGGCTTATTTAAGTCATGGAACCAAATGTGCACACCCTCCCCTCCCCAAACATGTAACAGCTGGAGACTTTTGAGTGATTATGCCTAATTATCATAAAACGAAATCCAAGTGTCAGGGGCAGTGAGGCTGGAAAGAACCGGGAGCAGTGTGCTCTTTAATCAGGAAGGAGGCAGGCAAACACCAGCAGGAGATGGTGCTGGCATGCACTGACTCTCCACGCACGCACGGGGATGCTTGGGGTGTTAGCAGGACAGATGGGAGCTGGCTGGCCATGTTCTAGATCTACAGTGTCTGGTTCTTACATTCCACCTTCCTGCTTGTGAATACACTTCCCACTCAACCGCACCCCTCCCATCTGTTTCACGCTGGGGTGGTTTCCCTGCAGGGGCTGGACAGGGCTGAGAAGCTGAGACACTGGTGAGCCAATCACAGAACCTAGGACATAGGCTCTTCGGCCTTTCTGTTTGCATCTGCTGATAAAGCATGCCCTCCCTATGAATCAGATTCCAAAACAACACAGTTTTCTTAAAATATAAATCAGCTCAAACCTAATTTCTATCATTTCCTAGTGGATAGCTAACTAAAGGGGCATCTCTAAGATCTAAAAGATTATGTCCAAAGGTCTTAGCAAGTGAAAGCAGTCCTTACTTCATGGCTTCTGCAGGAAGCAGCACTTGGTTGGAGCAGAGGCTAAAGTTCAAATCTCTGTCGCCGGTCACTCACCAGGTCTGAGCCTTATTTCTCCACAGACGAGGCTTCTCCGAGCTTCTCTGGGATTTATAATGAGCTGAACTTTCTCCACAAATTCTGGTCCCGTTCCAGACGGTCCTCACCCATAAGCATGTTCTTCACCCCCTTCTTACCGTAAGTCACAGACCATGTCCTCTGTCACATGGTCTCTGCCTAACCGAACACCCAGCCCTGGCTCAGCACCCAGTTCAAGAAACAAAGAAGATCAAGAACCCGGTTACATTTATACCATCCCATAATATAAAAGGCACAGTTAAGAAATGGCTCCAAACACAAAGCAAGCAAAGACCCTGAGCGCTTCCTCTGAGTCGCTCATCCTTTGATTGGCAGTTAAGGCTGGCTGCCTACCACATATTGTCCTGGTATGAAACAGCACAGACAAGTTAGCCTTAGCTTTTTACCCAGGACAGAAGTTATGGGCACTGTTTAAGACTGAGCTCGGCACTGGGCCCTGAAAGAAGGACTAGGGTATACCAAAATGGAGTCACTGGAGCCAAGCGCTGCACAGACAGACTGAAGCCTTGAGGAAGCACATGGACCCCAGGTCTGACTTGGTTTTCCTGAAAGCAGGAAACTCCAGTCTGTCTGGGTCAATCTGAGAAGGAAGTTCCTCCACTGCAACCCTGGCAACGGTAGCCAGGAGTCGGCCAGTCAGTGTGGTTGTCCCGTCATGTCCCCTGCTCTCTTGACTTCCTCTGTTCTGCTATGTCCCAGGAAGAAGCTCACTCTGCTTAATGGCTTGGAAGTTGCCTCAACACCTAAACCATGACCAGGAGTCGGGAGTCAGTGGCACCTACAAGTACATTTGCTGTGACTTTTGTCACTTTACACTGCTCTGCATCTCGACAGTTCACTCACATTCAAAGAGATCACAACAAACTAATCTCTCTCTACACACACACACACACACACACACACATACACACACACAGTGGTAGATCTCAAACATACAGACACATACATTTTAGAAAATTTAATTAATAAAAACAAAAGACAGTTTTAGAGCAGAACACTCTTGAAATGGCACAGAATGGAAGCCTAAAGGCCTGGCATCGCCACGCCCAGCTGGGAATTTCAGCCAAGGCTGAACTGCTAGGTTTTAAATTTACTTGATAATGTGGAGAGCTAGAAAGAGAATATTCTCCGATTTTAATGCCAAGAAGGCGAGAGAATGCTGTGAGACTAGCAAGGCACACTGCATCCACCAGGGGGCAGATCAGGCCCGGGGAAACCAAACAGATGCTCAGATCCAGCAACTTAGCTTTAAACTGCCTTGTTTTCTTAATTCCAACATCTTCCATAAAGAAATGGGAGAGACGGGAGAGGGGGATAGCAGGGCAGGAGAGGGGGATAGCAGGGCAGGAGAGGGGGATAGCAGGGCAGGAGAGGGGGATAGCAGGGCAGGAGAGGGGGA
>NC_034600.1:70486104-70494797 GCF_900095145.1 Mus pahari | reverse complement strand
GCCACCATGTGGTTGCTGGGATTTGAACTCTGGACCTTCAGAAGAGCAGTCGGGTGCTCTTACCGACTGAGCCATCTCACCAGCCCTGGTTGCACGTTTTTAATCCCAGCATTCAGTAAAATGAGATAGTTGCATGCATCCTGAGTTCAAGGCCAGCCTGAGCTACATGCGTAGACCCCGACTTACAAAAGCAAAACAAAACAACAATCTTACATGATGTTTGAGTCACAAGTCCAATTCCCTTATTAGGCATGCTATTTCTTAAAGCTATTTCTATTCACAGTGGGTAGCTTCACTTGGACTAACTTTGAATTAGCATGATCCCTGTTTGATCTACTTAATACACTGACAGTTACATCCAAGCTACTTCTACAGCCTCACGTTAGCGTTGCTACAGTGACAGAGAAGAGAACAAAGTCCATCTCTCCCAGGCTTTGGGGGAAGGGAAATCAGTTCATCCATTCACGTACATGTCATTTCTATTTGTTCAAAAGAGAAAAAGCAGGGGAACTTTTCATGAGTACAATGGCCAGATCCTGCAGTATGAAAATGGTGTGGCACCCGAGACGGTCAGTCATTATAGCATGCTCACATCACAGGCTGCCAAAGGTCCCCACACCTTCATGCCTGGCACAGTGTATTGCTCACTGTCATACTGGGCAGCAGGAACACATCTCAGCCATCTTCGGGCGTGCTCTCCCTAGGCTGGGGTCTGTGGGAGGCCCTCCACTGGTACCCCTCCCCCACAGGGAGAGTCTCTCTGATCTGGGGAGAGGATGGGGGAGGGTACAGCCTGCTCCCCTCAGCCTCTGATCCAGTCAGTCTTCACCATCTGGGAACTGTCCTCCGATTACCTGCCTATGTGCACAACCAGGTCTGTTTGTGTGATGCGGGGCTACAGTGTTGGCAAGCTTGATTGGCTTGGGGTCCAAAAATGACAGACGGCACTCTCCATCTGTCCCTGTGCCGTACTGTCACAGAACTGGAAATCCTGTGGGTATCAATATACAGCTCTCCCCCACAACCAAACTGTCCTTCCCACTTCCTTCCCTCTTCAAATAATATAATTATTTTGTCACAAGTTGGGGGTAGAAAGCCATGTAAAACAGCTGTCAAGATCATTCACAGTGGCAGTTCCGTGGCCTGCCACTCCTTGGTCACTGTCATGTCCCATGAGTGGGTGCCTGGAGGGACACGTGAATGAAGAACTTGGATATTCCATGGTAACCTCAACACTTCATCACATCTGTGTTGGATGTCATCCAGACCGGACTCACCACTCCGGCCACAGCCTCCCAGAGCAAACAACAGGCTCCGATAGGATGCCGCTGGGATATATGCAGTGGGCCAATTTGCATCCATTAATAATGGACATGTAAGAAGCATATAAAAATGTACTCCAGGTCTTTTAAGAAATGCCGTTCTTGGTGGGAAGGGCTTTCATGGTGGGGGCTTCAGCTACTTTATTTTCTGAGTAAGGAAGAGCTGAGTGATGCTGGAGGCTCAGGCAGAAGGAATGATGTTTGAGACAAGTGTGGGTTACACAGTAAAATCCTGCCTTAAAATTAACCCAAGACAGAAAAGTATAGAGACACGTTAGACTTGGCTCCAACAGGCATGTCATATCTAACACAAAATTAATTTAAATAAACATGCCCTTGTACATTCTCTTAATGCACGCACAGCAAGCTCTCGTTCTCTACCTAACTCATAGGTAAACTTTAGGACAGTGGTTCTCAACCTTCCTAATGCTGCAACCCTCTAAAACAATTCCTTGTAATTGTGGTGACACCACCACCATACAATTATTTTCATTGCTACTTTGTAACTGTAATTTTGCTATTGTTATGAACTATAATGCAAATACCCATGTTTTCTGATGGTCTTGGGTAACCTCTGTGAAAGGGTCCTTTGACCCCATTCCCACTCCAAAAGGCGTCATGACCTACGGGTTAAAAATTACTTGCTTAGGGGGCGTTCCCATTATTAAAAAAATTTCTTAAAATCAGGATAGTTAATATATGTATATAGTAGATTTCTTCTACAGCACAGAAAAAAGAAGTCTTGCTCAAAACATTCAAGCATAGTGATTAGCATACTAAAATATGTAAAATATTTCAAATATGAAAGAGCCATTGAATAAACAGACTGATAGTGCTTCATCTGTGAAATGGCCCTAAGAATAATGCAAGAAAATTGGGAGGAAAGAGGAAAAAAAAATGGGAATAAATAAATGATCGAACAAATGAATGAACGGAGGGCCTATGTAGGGCAAACCGCCAACCCACACAATCTGTCTGCAACTGAGCGCCCTCAGCAGGAGCCAGGTAGGTTGGAGCGCTCGTCTGCTCTCCCATGAATAAGGTTTCTACTGGGCGGGGCAGACAGTCGGCCCACCCCTTCTTCTCTCCGCTCTGGCTCACCTGATGAGGACACACTGGTTGTCATGGCGCTTCCACAGGCAGCGATAGCATTCGTTGGCGATGGCGAAGATGTGTGGTGGAAGCTCGCCCAGGTGGCATCTGCTGTACTCCTCCATGGTGGCGTGCTCGTACAGGCCAGCGATGGGCTGGTAGGGGTTCACCGACGCGATGATGGAGCCAATGTAGGTCTGCAAGCAGAGGGAAAAGACCGGGCAGCGTTACCAGGGCAGTGAGACCAGGCTCGGACCTGCAGGTCGCCTGCTCTGCATTCTGCACACGGGGGCTGGAGCGATCCAGCGAAACGATCGTTTCACGGGGCCTCACACCACTGCCCACGCTGTCCGTACACCCTGAGGTCTATAACCTCGACACTGCGCAGACGCAAGGAGCCGGTTCAGAGTGGGCTTTCAGGAAGGGGTCAACGGTGAACTAGGATGGCAGTGAGCCCAGACCAAATCCCTGTTCCCAGGTGACCTCCCTAATCCCAATCCTTTCCTGGCACAAAGCCCGACTAGTTCCGGTTCCCTTCCTCCACTCCGTAGCTGTTATGAAACAGCAGGTGGCAAGGGCAGAAAATAGAAAAACGGGCAGAGGTGGGGTGGGGAGAGGGTATGGGTGCTACTGAATGAGCAGTTTCTGTGTGGAGAAACTTGTGGAGGTCAACTATGATTAACGCATGGCACACAGCACTGGGCATGTCGCCGAAATGGTTAAAAATCATCCCAATGACATATCCTATGCCAGGGTCTATCAGCCACAGGTTTTTTTTTTTTTTTTTTTTTTTAAATTTTGTTTTGTTGTTTTTCAAAACAGGTCTTTCTGTGTAGTCCTGGCTACCCTGAAACTCCCTCTGGAAGACCAGGCTGGTCTCAAACTCTGATCCACCTGTCTCCAGCTCCCAAATGCTAGGACTAAGGTGTGCACTACCATGCTCGGCTACACAGCCACAGGTTTTAAAGTCGACAGCATCCTTCCTTAGGCCTGCCAAAGCAGTGCAGCACAAGCTAGTTCCCACTGCTTAAAGCCACCAGTCCCCCACAGAGACTTCTACCCACGGGCACTTCTGCATCTAGGTTCCCCAGTTTTCCAGGGTCACACACAGCCAGTAAGTCAGCATAGAGAATCAGCGTCCCTGCAGACACCCCCACCCCCACCCCAGGGAGCACACCTGCTGTGGCTTTATAAGGACCAGCAAGTCTTTTCTTTCCCCATGTGTTGAAACCCTGACTACAATGCCTAAAAATAGCACCTCACTTGAAGTCAGGGACTTTCAAGAGTGATTAATTTAAACTTGGGCTCTTAGGGGTATCTGAATCCGATTCTGTCCAGTGTCTTTGTAGGGAAGGGACAGCTGGACACACAGAGACCCCATGGACGCACACTCGGAAGTGGGCCAGGAGAAGAATGCAGAAACCTGCTGACGACTCTGTTCCTAGACCCCCTGGTCCCTGGAACCATGTGGGTTGTTGTCCCTGAAGTCCAGGCAGGCCATACCTGGGTCTGACCCCATCAGAGTTCAGCATGACCCTAGGAAATATGCAGTTCTGCCTTTTTTCAGGAGAGGAAACTGAGGCAGGAGGAGAAAGTTTTGACAACAGCTATAGCGCTAGTACATGGCGGAGATGAGATCGGATCCGAGTCCAGCCAGCCTAATTCTAGAACCTTCTATTACCAAGGGGGACAGCCAAGGTAGACAACAAGTCCTAGCATTCTGAGAGCACCTGTACCTCATTACAGTTGAAGTGATTTAGATTCACATTAACTGCCAGGAACACCAGGCCAAGCATTGTATCTCCAGTGCACCTTTTTTCAAATGTAAAAAAGTCTAGGCTGGCAAATAATTTAAACCAAAAAGAGATTTAAAACATAAGTGGCATTACCGTGGCAATTTCACTCTTAGGTGTATAACCAAGAAGAATGGAAAGCAGATACTTCGATACTTGTACACTCACATTGACGGCAGTATTACTCAGACAGAGGTTGTGAAACCCAAAGGCCCATGGTCAGACCACAAGAGAGCAAGCTATGGTACATCCATACAATAGAATACTCTAGCCTCGCAAAAGGAACACAGTAATAATTATATAGATGCTATAACATCAGTGTGTGACGTTTGAAAAGCACACCATGTTAGAGGCACCAGATTCTTCCAGAACAGGCCCATCCATAGAAACAGGAAGACAGAGGCTGCGAAGCTCTGAAGAGGCAGAACTCCCATGGGGAGGGGCACAGGTGGTCAGGACGAGGTTTCCCTTTGGGGTGATAAAGATACCCAGGGTCTAGACTGAAGTATGGGCTCTTCAGCATCTCGAACGCACTAGATCCCAGTTGTCTGTAGACTTAAATCTGATGGACTTATGTTAAGTAAAGTCTACCTCAATTAGACAAAGGACTGTTACTTTGTAAGTAAATGTGCCGGTCTTTGGAGACGTGTATGTTCTAGAAAGTCTACTTCACTTGATCACGCTCTATAGGGAAAATTTAGCCAAAAAGGGAAAAACAAAACAAAACAAAACAAAACAAAAAACCAGAAGCCACTCCCCATGGGGAAAGGAGTAGGGCGACACTCTGGCCACACCCTGGTCCCTTCCTCTTCGTTAGATCTCTATGGAGGGGACACCAGGGCTCTGAGTGCTTGGTCCCTACCTCCACATTGTCGGTCTGTCCTCTCTCTGTTAAATATCACTTTTCACTGTGAGAATTTTTTCACTCACACCAACAGAGGTCAGTGGTCAATGCCAACACTCCTTAGAAAGCCGACGACAGCAACAGAGGTGCAGCCAGTGCCATCACTGCAGCTGCTTAGCTGGGCCTGGGGCAGGTAGAATATGAGAGCTCTAGGTAATACATTAAGGAGATACCACATTTCATTCACTTAATTTGGTGTGAGGCTGCACATCTATCATCTGTGAGACTGCTTTTAAAAATGATACATCATGTCTTGATTGTCTTGCATGTCTCTATTCACCACACTTGTTTGGTGGCGTAAAATTCTGAGCTGCCCTTCTTCCTTCTAAAGCACAGGCAGGCCGTGTGCTTAGGGTCAGTAAATAACAAGAGAACTCCAACAAGCAGCTAAGTGGCAGGTGGAGGAAGAGCATCCCCGCCGCCCCTGCACATGGTAGCAAGTGGGGCGGAAGGCAGAGCACTGGGGAGACCCTGACAGCTGGGAGGCAGCACTGCTTGCAAACTTTGATCATTCTGCATGCTATAAAAAGGTATGACTACTGTTCCAAAACTGGCTGTGATGGCGCTGCAGCTTAACGCTGGGGACACATGCAGGTACCAGCTCCTGCATGCTGGATTCCAAATTCCACAACGCTAAATAACTCAACTCGGTTTTATGGCTGTTCAGAAATAGAAAATACATCCTATTTGGAAGCAAGTTAACTGTCTTGCCAGAAAAGTTCCACATAACTCACTCTCAAAGAAACATACCTCCTTGCCCATTTTAATAATTTGGAACAGCTACTGCACATGCGGCCTAAAAACACTAAGAGAAACTCACTGTGTTTCTTCAACACCAAATCTACCAACTCAGGGCCTGCAAAAATGGAACGCACCTATATCTAATCCATCGAAAATATAATTTGATTTCACAGAACATGTATATGTCAAAATACCACATTGTACATCTTCATAAAGTATTTTGTTTTTACTGTTTAGTCATATATGTAACTTCTTAGCCTGCTGACTAAGATGAAGTGGAGTCCTGCTCTCGTCACTTCAATATCTGATGCACGCTCTAAGATTGATTGATATGGTGAGTGTATTTTACAGGAGGAAAGTGGAGTAGCCTCTCTGCCCACTGCAGACATTGGCTTGGTACTGCAGTACCTCTAGGAGCCGTGTAGACCACCTTTCTGTAACATCAGGGATAATTGAAAAGCCTTGTATGAACCACAGCTTTGGCTGCACTGAGTCATAGACATGGAGGGCTATCCTATTGGTGGACTATCACAATTCTCTCAATAGAAAAGGCTAATCTCAATACCACAGTCTGGAGAAGTCCAAACACTTGGTCCTCAGTCAGGTGTCACCTTCCTTGATGCACAGCGTAACCTCTCTAAACCAAGATTCTGATCAGCTATAGCATGGTCCCCTCTGTTAGCACCCAAGTTTACTATCTGGAAGAGTTCTGTGAGCTAGAGGAGTTTATTACCATCACTGCTAACCGCCCTCTTCATCCTATGGTACCACAAGGCTGCCTACAGATCAAGTTGGCTGAATGTACCAGGGAAACCAGTTATCGACAGTTGGTGCTGTGATGTATTTTGCTGAAGGGAAACCCAGTTAAGTGGAAATCATTTATTGCAGATTTCTTTCCCACCCCTCACCCCCCGCCCCCCGTACACCCCCTGCAGCCATGCCAGTTCACCAGAGTGGTGATTAACTTTCTAAATCTTTACCCTGTGTGAACTGCAGCCTGAGATCCATATTCTCAACGGACTACAGCATCTTCTTCCCCTGGACTAGAGCACCCTCTTCCCCTCTTCCTCTTCCCCGGAAAGGGCTCAGATACCACACGGAGGAGGCTGACCTCTCCTGAGCACCTGCTTCTCCACCCCAGAGTCCACACTGACAAATGGCAGTCTGGCGATCCTGTAGAAATTCAGACTTTCAGAGCCAACATGGAACAAAAGGCACTTGCTGCGAAGCCCAGTGACGGTTGTCCAATCCAGGACCACGGCAGAGACAGAGAACCAGCTCCCACAAGCAGTCCTTTGATCTCCCCAAGTGCACCACGGCCTGATGGCGTGCATTTCTCTGAATCTCCATGACTCGACATGGAAAATGTCTTTATTTCCCAGCAGGTTTATTGGTTAACTCTCCTCTCAGACCTGATGCATCCTATCTTCAGCCAAAATCCGGTTACCATACTACATTTCCCCCCAAAAAACTCGTATGTATTCTCTGCCATCATTTTTTGGTGAGTTGAATGAAGTTCATTAATTTGCACCCTGGCAAGCTCTTGGCCACCTTGCCAATCAGCAGTGCACAGCCTTTGCTCCAGTACCTTGAATGCCCTGCACTGGATAAATGCCTTGTGGTGGTCTGAATGAAAACGGCCCCCATAGGCTCATAGGGAGTGACACTATTAGTAGCTGTGGCCTTGTTGGAGGAAGAGTGTCACTTGGGAGCAGGCGTTGCTTTCTCGGAAGCTCAGATTCCTAGTGGCTCAGATTCTCCTCCAGCTGCTTACAGATCCAGATGTAGAACTCTCAGTTCCTTCTCCAGCACTCTGTCTGTCTGCATGCCATGTTTAACGCTGTGATGGTAAAGGACTAAGCCTCAGATCTGTAAGCCAGTTAAATGTTATCCTTTGTAAGAGTTTGCCGTGGTCATAGTGTCTCTTCACAGCAACAGAAACCCTAAGACAAACGTCAAGCTAGTTTACTTTTTGACACTCATCTGCTGCCCCGAGAGTCACTTTCCTCCTTGGTCAAATGTCCCCAGATGCTCCGATGCACAAGGCTTGCCCGAGGCACGCTCTGCTGTCTCCTCTTGATGCTGTCCACCCATTGGACTCCGCACACTCCCTGTCTCCCTGAGTTCTAGTCAGTGGTTTGCTCATCTCTGTCTTCAGCAATTAAGTGCCTTCCACTTATGCAGGCTTTCAACACAAAGCTACTGTGAACAAGAGGAATTCTGCAACCCTGGAGCCCAGCACAGAGCCTGATATGCAGGCAGGGCTAACTCGATATGGACAGAGTGGGAATATACATTGCAAATATCCTCCCCCGCCCCACCAATATACCCATGCTCTCATTTCATTCAAGGGTCCTCTCTGCTCAGTACCTTCTGCATAAGAAAACCATTTGCCATGGTCTGATTACACCAAATGAAAACATTGTTAAACAAAAGAACATTAAATGTTAACATTCACGTATTTTTAAAAGATGCCAACATCCCAAGAGCCAGAGCTCAGCAACTAGATTTAGAACTTTCAGCATCTCCACTTCCCCGAGTGAATTTATGTTTCAAATTCTCTTCCTGTTGAAAGGAATCTGAACCAAAAGGAGAGGCAGGGTGTGTGCGAAACATCACAAAAAACAGAGGAACCTAATTGCCACCATAGTGTGCTGATGTGGAGACTGGCAGCTTACGGGCCCAGTTTGGTTTATAGAAGACATAGAACCAGCCAGATGGTTACAATTACATCTTGGCAACACCAGTCTTGATTTCAAGTAACAGTAAAAAAAAAAAAAAAAAAAAAAAAAAAAAAAAAAAAAAAAAAAAAAGGTCAGAACACAAGAGCCTCCTTACAAA
>NC_034600.1:70455813-70486080 GCF_900095145.1 Mus pahari | reverse complement strand
AACCTAATTGCCACCATAGTGTGCTGATGTGGAGACTGGCAGCTTACGGGCCCAGTTTGGTTTATAGAAGACATAGAACCAGCCAGATGGTTACAGTTCCAGGACAGCCAGGGCTATACAGAGAAACCCTGTCTCGAAAAAAAAAAAAAAAAAAAAAAAAAAAAAAAAAATAATAAAAAAAAGGTCAGAACACAAGAGCCTCCTTACAAACCGCACCACACTCAGCTGTTCCTGGTGTGTGTCTTGTGCCAAATCTAGGCTAAGCATCCAAGACCTAGGCTCTCCTGACATTTGTGACAAGTAGAGATTTAAACAAACAAATAAACAAGCAAACAAACAAAATGGCTTTGACAATAGATGGAAGCAAATCAAAAAGTCTACTTAGGAAGGAGCACTCAACTTGTGGAAATGAAATACAAATTTTGATGATGGTGTGCCCCAAACAGAAACCTCCACAACAGGATATGCCTATCTTTTACATGGCTTGTGTTTTTGCCAGAGGCAAACTCCACTCACATCTGCTGAAATCAACAGGCAGCTAACTGGCTACGACCTCTCTGCTAGTTCATTTTTCTTCCTCAAAGCAAAGTAACTCAGGAACAACAATCTACACCTTTACACACGCGGGAGGAAATGCCACCTAACCAGGATGGGCTAGGTCTTGAAAGAGCTAAACACAAACGAGCTGTAGAGCTCTTGGGATGCATCTTTTCACACAGCCTCTCTCTGAAACCCAGCTCCTTTGATTCTACTCTCTGCTGCCGACTGCTCAGCAAGACCAACAAACTAACCAGAGAGCTGGGCGGAACACAGAACTGCTTCCTCTGGGGGCCCTCCTCAACGCCATAATTGCGGGCTTCCCGAGGCTCAAGTGATGTGGTCTGGAGTCATTCCTTACTTAGTTGCCAGGAGAGTCGTCTCCTCTACAGAACTGACTCAGAACGGACACAGCCCATGATGGAGGGAATGTGAGTCTCCTCCATCTGGCAGGAAGCAAAGCTGCCACACCAAGGCCAGCAGTGCCCACACTCGGACAGAGAGCTTTACGGCCAGAATAACGGAAACCTCATCCGCTCCGGTCAACACTGTGCTAGACAATCTGAGATGATCCAGGCTACAGGGTTGACTAGGAGAGGCCTCCCCAAACCCACAAATCCTGGTCTCCTTGAGGAGCTGCCAGGACTGTTGGTGTCATGCCATCCTGCTGCCATGCCTGACAAGCTGGGAATCCTTCCTCCACAGATCTCTGCGGCTTCTTACCTAAGGCCTTATCCCCATCTCTGAGCTTCTCTAAAACCGTCCTCTCATCAAGGCTGAATCATTCCAGTAGTCTCAGCTAGGAGGCTGTATCCATGTCAACAGAGGTAACGAGGAGTCTACATCATCAACTGCACGCTCTGACCAGCTCACTGGGAGGGGAGGGTTCCCAATTTTGACACTTGTGACAAGTTGGGCCAAATAACACCTGGTGGTAGAGGCTGCCTTATGGGATGCTGAGAAGCATGCAAGGGCCTCTATTGGTTAGACATCATTAGCATCTCTGAAGTGAGCTATGATAATTAAGTATGTCTTCAGATACAGCCAAGTGACCCGAGAAGACAGTCATCCAGTCGAAAACAGATGCTTTAGGATTTTCTAACCTTGGATAGCTATCCTAGCTAACTTCTCAATATTTCCGCAAACATCTGGTCCTACAACTAAGGTCGACTTTCCCCAGTTTAGTGAGGCCCTCGTGTTCAGCAAATTTTCTTCTGTGTGGTGTGTTCATCGCTTCTCCTCAGGAGGTGGGAAGGGAGGAAGGCAAGGAAGGGAGGCCCTCCTCAGATCCCCACCCCACCAAAGGACCATCGGTGAAGACCAACAGGCATGCATCAAATCACGGAGGTCCAGAGAAGCCAGGGGTCACAGTGAGTAGCTACCATGCAGAACAGGGGAGGACAGGAAGGCAGACAGACAAGGTGGAGCCTCCGGTGTAGAGGGACGTGGGGTTCCAGGAAGGGGGTCCAGCATTCGGGTTAAAGGTGAGGTTCCACAAGCACTGTCAGGAGGAACAGAGGATCCAAACATACCAGTGGCGGGACAGAGCCCCGTGGGCCTACAGCCATGACCAGAAAAGACTTCTCGCCTCTTTTCCCAGGGCAAGCACTGGGCAGGGGTATGCCTACGGACAGGAAGAGTTAAGGGACCTATGTCATAGCTGGGAGCTTCAGTGACAAACGAAGCCTGTCACTATCGCCTCTCCCGGCCCTCAGTGAAAGCTGACCCCTGCTGTTCAGTCTCTATGCGGTGGGTGCAGTAGTTAGGCCTTGGGTTTTCCTTTCTGCTAACCCGCAGACCCAGCAGGGAGGTGCTCCAAACCTCTCCCAGAGTCGCCAAACGTGGTGCCAAGTCCCAGTTTCCTTTTTTCCTTTTTTAGATTTATTTATTATTATATCTAAGTACACTGTAGCTGTCTTCAGATGCACCAGAAGAGGGCATGAGATCTCATCACAGATGGTTATGAGCCACCATGTGGTTGCTGGGATTCGAACTCAGGACCTTCTGAAGAGCAGTCGGTGTTCTTAACCACTGAGCCATCTCTCCAGCCCAAGTCCCAGTTTTCTAAATAAAAACTTGTTGGTATGAGATGAATAAGTCAGATAAGAAAATGTAACAGTTGAAGGTTCTGAAAGCGCTCACTAACACCATTTCAAAGTGGCTCTCACAAAGTGAGGGATCTGACCTCTGACATTCCCAAAAACAATTTATAAGACTTGGAATTTCTGAAAGGCTAAATTAGCCATGTGGAGCTGAGTGTCTTATGGGGAAAGTGGGCTCGGTTCTCATTTGTCTCCTCCCAATCCCCCCTTTATTATTTTTTTAAATTAAGATAATCTACCTCTTTCTGTAGATGATGTTAAGTACTAAATAAAAACAGCAGGAGGGCAGGTGTGTTTTTGTTTTTGTTTTTGTTGTTGTTGTTGGATGCAGTCCTTCTGAACAGAGGGTAACAGACCTCTTTCCTGAGGTGGCCCTTGCTACTGCCAACCTGTCATCTCAGAACAGAAAGCCACGGCAGGACATCCACACGTGAGTGCGGGCTAGCTCCAGGAGTCCCTTTTCATGAACAGAAGGCAGAGCACCATTTCCTCCTGGAGACACAGACCCACACGCATCCCTAGAAACTGGGGTTTTAAGTTCCTGTAGAGACGGGTCTCCATGGGTACAGCTGGGAGGGCAGCTACCGACCTCACCAGGGGGCTGCCCTTCTGAGTTGCTTTACTTTTGTAAAAAACACAAACAAGCAAAAAAAAAAAAAAACAAAAAACAAAAAACAAACTTTGAAATATTTATGTTGTGTATGTTTATGTGTGCTCTCATGTATGGACATGCACACAGGCATGGGTGTGTGTGTGTGTGTGTAGGCCAGAGGCTGACGTCAGCTGCCTTCCTCAATCACATTTCACTAGGTCTTCGACAAACAATCTTTCTCGGAACCCAGAGCTCACTGGCCACTGCTGACCATTCCCTCGGGATCGCTGTGCCTCGCCACGACCACAGCGCTGGTGTTCCACAGCTCTGGTGTTCCAGTTGCATGCTGGCTTTTACGTGGATGCTGGATACTCAAACTTCAGTCCTTCTGCGTATGTGGCAGGTATTTGACTGACTGAGCAATCTCCCCGGCTCTGATCTAATTGTGAGACTTAAAAGCTGTGGTCCTTTCTTGGAGAAGAAGGGGGGTGGGGTGGGAGTGGGGGGACAGACACATACCTGGAGGAAAGGCATGAAGCCACAAAAGGATTTATAACCGACAATCCAAGGAAACGGAATGTGGGTGGCTCTACAAGCTGGGAATTGCCCTCTGGTGCCAGTCAGGAATAAAAAACAGACCTCTCTCTACAAACTGCACATGACTGAATTGTGCCAGCAAGGAGAATGAACAGGAAATGGATCCCCCTAGGGCCCCCAGAAAACAGTGCAGCCCTGCAGACACCTTTACTTGAGCTATCGAGACGTCTTTTATCAATCATGCCTACATACTGTAACTAGATAAATTAGCTGTTTTATGTTAGGTCAGAAACAGAAAATTAAGACAACACCCTGAGCAAACCCTTGGATATGTTCTGATATAATAAACAGACAAGGCACAGAGCTGGGACACAGGGCAGTGGTGGCTTTTTCAACAGCGAGTGGTTCGAATCATCAGAATACCTCACAGAACCGTACCTCCTGCAAACAGCTACAGCCAGGACAAAGTCAGAGGGCGTCCCCTGTGGGCAACACTACTCTTATGCTCATCTCAAAAGGAGAGCACACTGGAGCATAACTGACTCATTTCAACTGTGTTTGGTGTACAAAAACTGTCCTTTTTATTCAAAAGAGATGGAGAAGAACTTCACATCAGAAAACAGGACCAAGACTGTATTCAAAGACTTACTGGGCAATTTAGCTATCAGGTTTAACATTATTATCATGAAAAGGGGAAAGAGGAGGTTAAAAAAAAAAACTGTTTTAGAAGGCTCTGCTTTTAAAAGCCTTGGGATAGGCTTGCTTCTCCTAACTGACACACTTTCTTATCTACTGAAAGCGTGTAATAAGAACTTCCATCTATTTTCTTCTGACAGGGAGCCTGGGTTCCGAAATACCTGCAAGAGGTGGGGCACAATAATTGTTTTTTCAAAAATCCAGCTTCATGTTCTCTCAGCAGCTAGAAGAGGCTATCTGCGATGTGCATGGCATAATTACGAGGCCCCTGGGAGTATCTTTGTGTCAAAAACGACAATGTAAGTCATCAGAAAGCCTAGCGTGTAGCTGCATGACATGTCTGAGTGTTGCTGAGGAAAGCACACAGGGCAGGGGGTAGTGCAGACAGAAGAATGAACACACAGGACGGTTGTGTGCAAAATGCAAATGGCGCAGGCACTTCTACACAAACTCGTAGAAGTGCCACACTTTCTAAGGGACATACAGAAAACACTGTAATCTGAAGCTGTAGTGTCAGCAAGCTCTCCAGTCAGAGGACAGAGACACAACCTGTGTGCAGGACTGTCTGAGAGCATGTTGCAAACAGAGGGCGAGCCTGGCAAAGATGGCACCTTCACAGTGTACGAGAAGGTAAAGAAACAGGCTTTTCCTCACGCCAAAGCAATCTGAGCATGGAACTCACAAACATCTCTCGTCTCCTCTCTCATTCCATCCTCTATCCACCCATAGACGTGAGGAGGACCACACATTCAAGGCTGGAAATCATCACTAATCAAAACAGTATAGGCAGTGTTAAATACACTTCCTAGGGCACAACAGTCAATAGTGTTATGATGTTAGACTTCAAAAGAACACTATATAAAATTGAACATAGCACAAAATGTATAAGCGGCTGGTGTACTTTTTAAGAACCTGCTAAAAGACAGATTCTTAAGGGGATTAACACAAACAGGACAATTAATCTTAACAGGTAAGAGAATGTATTTCAATTTCAAAAAGTTATTATAGAAGTGAACTTCTTAGGATTTATTTTACTTTTAATTACGTGTGTCTGTATTTGAGTATGTGCGTGTGTGAGCGCAGGTACCCTTGGAGTCCAGAAGAGGGTGTCAGACCGCCACATAGGCGGTCATGTGAGCTGACTGCCCTATGTGCTAGCAACAGAGGTCAGGTCCTCCAAAAGACTAGTGTGCACTTGCAACTGCCGCAGCTCCTCTGCAGCCTCAAAATGAACTGTAAAGATTACTTTTCCACACTTGTTTTACATATTTCTTATAATAATAATTTAATCCCATGTCATGAAAGCAGTGAGAAAAATATACATGAAGGTTTTATATCTGCATTTCTCTATCCAAAACAGCAAATAGGAATCCTGCAACTTAGATAGATTTCCATGATGGTAAATATCACTCCAGGATGAACCCCAGAGTCAGAAAACACCACCAAAATCAATCAATCAATCAATCAATCAATCAATCAATCAGTCAATCACAGAAAAAGTCAAAGAGAAGGAAGGATCAGGGTACTGGTGTGTTCTTAGTCGAGGAAGGCCAAGGAGTCTATATGATCTCTGCATAGAAGATCATTTAGGGGCTGGAGAAGTGGCTCAGCAGTTAAGAGCACTGACTGTTTTCCCAGAGGTCCTGAGTTCAATTCCCAGCAACCACATGGTGGCTCACAACCATCTGTAATAAGATCTGATGCCCTCTTCTGGTGTGTCTGAAGACAGCTACAGTGTATGCATATATAAAGTAAGTAACTAAATCTTAGAAGAAGAAGAAGAAGAAGAAGAAGAAGAAGAAGAAGAAGAAGAAGAAGAAGAAGAAGAAGACGATGACATGTAGCAACAAGGGACGACATGTATCTTCACAGGACTTGAACTTTGAACTTGGCAAAACTTTTAGAAAATGTAGTTTTTCTGAAATTCATGCGAGGTGCTCAAAGGGCAGGGTATACTCCTGGGAGGACAAACACTCAGACTCGAGGTTTCTTTCTGTGGGGGTGGGGTTCTGGGGACAGACATCAGGGCTGGCGGAGCCTGGGCAAGCCCACGGGGCTCCACCTCGGAGCCGCAGGCGACACTCACATAGATTTGGTTCCTCTTGTAGCGCTGGAAAAGGTTGTACATGATGGAGCCCCCGTGGAGCTCAGCCAGGGAAGCCATGTCGTCCACGCCCTCCTCGTGCAGGGGGTGCATAGCTGTCACCTTCTGGTTTGTGATCGTACTCTGCTTGTAGGTGAACACCTGCAGGCACAAATGAATGACACTTTTAGCTGCAGTGAATGATTTCCTTAGAGGTGCCAGACTAGGAAATCAATCTTAGGATGAACGCTCTAAATTTTAGAAATTGTAGAAATGCGTTTTTCCCCCATTTTCTTTATTCAATCTATTTTCTAAAGGAAGACTTTTTTTTTTTTTTTTGACAGTAAACCTTAGATATTGTGCCAAGTAGCAATCATCCTTTGAGACTCACAAAAACTGAAAATTCACAGTTCACGCCTCTTTATGGTTCTTTAAAAACCAGGGAACTAACTACAGGCTGGAGGGATGGCTCAGTGGTTAGGATCACTTGTTCTTCTTGTGGAGGATGCGGGTTCGGTTCCCAGAACCCACATGGGAGTGTCCAACCACCCGTAACTCTAGTTCCAGGTGACCTGATGATGGCCTCCTCTGAACTCCAAGTGCACCAGACTCATACACACAGGCAGGTAAAACACTCACACACACAAAATAAAAACATTAAACCTAAAAACAAAATTCTTAAAAAGAAATCAATGAGGCTTTTTTAGGTGGGATCTTGGTTTCCTACAGTTTCATTCTGGATCATATGGTGGCTTCAAAACTTCATAGCAGAATTCCTCAATTAAAATATATTAAACTACACAGATTTTTAATTCCATCAGTTTAAAGAGTCCCCTCCATATGCTACGAGACTGTCATAAGTCATTGCATCAATATGTAGACAATGCGATCAGTAGTCCTTCTCCATCAAGGCATGTAGCATGCCTGAGTTCTTGGTTTATCAGATGATTGACCTTATGCGTTCAAGCAACGAGTGCAACATGTATGTAGCAGCGTGCACGCCAAGCAACGTTCACGTGGTGTGGTTGGTGACTGGGATTCTTTCTGAACTACTTGGTGCTGTTTCCCCAGAAACGACCATGGGATTTACCACAGCCACTTGTGCTCTGTGTGTGGACCAAGTCCAGCCTACTTTACATACACAGACACATATAAAAGTGACTTTACTATGGTGTCCACACCTTCATTATGTTCAGAGTCTGAACTTGTTTTTGCAGTATAGGCAATCAAAACTGAGGTCTAAAGAAAACAAAGAAAAAAAAAAAGAACGAAAAAAAAAAAAACCTGAGGTGTAGGCTCAGCTACATCCTCACCCCCTACTAGAGTACAGTTAATAGTGTTTTAAGCCATGCAAGCTTCCTGTAAATAAAACAAAACTACCAAAAGATTATTTTAGAAAGAATATAAATAAAACACACACACACACACACACACACACACACACACACGTGCATACGCAGGCACACGAAACCATTTCTGCCATGTTTGAAGAGGTTTTGGATTTGGGATTTTTAAATCAAGTATCAACCAGCTGCCTACCTTGCAACAAATGATATATTCTTACAAAAGAGATCACCAGGCTGAGACCTGCCAAACTGCCAACCAGGCTGGTTTGGTACAAGTGGCATGTTTTATTTTTCTAGAAGAAAATAAAACTTCAATAGTGGTACTTATACCAGATGTACCACAAAAATTGGTCCAAACCATCCCTAAGAGACTTCCCCAGACCAGTACACACCCTTCCCAACACACCCTTCCCCTGACACACCCTTCCCTGACACACCCTTCCCCTGAGGTAGAACTACTTTCCCCAGATGCTGTGTGGTAGACACTCACTTGAAGATGGAGCCCAGTTGCCCTCCCTCAGGTGATGGAGGGCCCTCCCTACCACAGAATCACCCTGAGCTGGGTAGAGCCCCCAGGCTGCTGAGGGAGTGGAGGTGGGATGTACCACATCCAGAAAAACAGCTATAAAGAAAACGGCACCCGGACATCCCAGAGACAGGAAACACATGGCCTTCCATACTGAGTCATAACCACCAAGGAGAAAATGAAAGACACATGGCCAGCAATGGATGCAGTAGCCTCGGGGCAGCCTAGACAAGCCCTCTGCCCTTCTCCAGCTTGCTTCCCTGCAGCGTGCCAGTCCAGGGTGGTGTTCTAGAAACACCCTACGTGGACAGGGCACTCCACAGAGCGTGCTGATGAGGGCGCAAGGCAGAAGGTGCCCCGCCTGGTCAGCTCCTGCTTAACTCAGGAGTCGGCACGAGGGCCTTGTGCTGTGTCTCTCACGAGACTGTTCCTTAGGAATGACCAACATGGTCAAAAGCAGCCCTGAGAAACTGCTCAAGGCTCTGCGATCTCAAAGCTCCTCAGAGTTTAATAAAAGTCACCCCCAAAGCCCATTTAGGAAAGAAGAGTCTCGAGCCAGTACCACCCGCTCCCACCTCAGGCCCCCCTCAGGCCCAATCAGCACTGGACTCTTTCTGAAGAACGAGGGAGTGCCACAATGCAGTAACAAGATGTATTTCTAAAAGAAGTCAGAATAAACTGAATTATAGCAATAAGGCAAATGCCAGGAGAATGGTGGTATGATTAATAAACAGCAAAACGGATTCAGCGGGCAGCCAGAAAAGACCTGCAGCCAGGCTGAAGGTCCCGAGCATGGCCCTGGGAAGCATGTGCTGTTGAGAGAGAGAGAGAGAGAGAGAGAGAGAGAGAGAGAGAGAGAGAGANGAGAGAGAGAGAGAGAGAGAGAGAGAGAGAGAGAGAGAGAGAGAGAGAATATGAACGAACTATAAGAATGTTCACGATAGATGGGAAAACCCAACTCTATAAGTTGTCTTATGATCTCTATGCACACATCTATACACAATAAATAAATAACTGTAATAATTTTTTAAAGAGAGAGAAATGAGCAAACCAGGAAGATTAACAGCCAAGGAATCAATTGAGAAGAAAGAAATGGAGCCTTGGAACAAAACAGCCCACATGCAGAAGTATGAACCAATGGTCAAGAGTTGACTGACATGCAGAGGTATGAACCAATGGTCATGAGTCGACCAGACCACTGAAGAGAGTGGGATACAAGGAACCCATCAACAGATTTTAAAACACAACTCTGAGAGGCTGGCCCAGGCCTGGATCCACTTCTGGATGCAAGCAGACAGGACATGGCACACATTGATTAGTCAGAAATCAGTTGGGCCCTCAAGTTATTTAATAGCTTAAAACAATACAGACACAGCACAGTACACCTCTCCCTATGCTTTTGTGACAGGTTTTATAGTTCAAAATAATATTAATAGATTCCTTTTACTGATGTCATTAGGAGACATAAGACAAAAAACAAAAACAAAACAAAACAAAACCACCCAACCTTTTCCAACTGAAGAGAATTAAAAATGGAAAAAAAAAATCCTACCAAGGTCAACACATGGGACACAGGATGGCCTAGGCTGCAGCAACTTCATTTCATTATAGCCTAGAATTTTCTTGGAGCAGCAGATCTCAGTTTTCCTCCTAAGGACCAAGGGAGAATGTCTGGAAACATTTATACTTATCAGGGCATAGGGGAGAAGAGAAAGGTGCTCTTGACATCAAGGGGGAAGAGGCCAGGAATGCTGGGAGCACGTAAGAATGCTGGGAACAGGTAAGCTATGACCCAGTGTAAGTGCTAAAACGGTAGCGCCTAGATGGAGGAGTGCCCCAACATCCCCATGGCCAGACACCCACGCAGACACCTGAGAAAGCCACAGGCAATGTCAAAGGTTCTGAGATAGGCTCTTTCTGCACAGCCCTGGCTATCAGGGAATACACTCTGTAGACCAGGCTGGCCTGGAACTCACAGAGATCCACATGTCTCTGCCTCTGCCTCTGGGTACTGGGATTAAAGGTATGTGTCACTACCATCTAGCACAAAGACTTGTCACTTTAATCAAGTTATTTTTAATCTCAAAATAGTGTACTTATTGCATGGAACTTGGCCCTCCATGCTTATGTGGAATTTTTATAGTACAGTGATATTAACAGATTCCTTCCATTGCGAGCAATGAACCATCACCACCCACCACCATCATCATCACCACCACCACCACTACCATCATCATCACCAGCACCACCATCACCACCATCATCACCACCAGCACCACCACCATCATCATCACCACCACCACCACTACCATCATCATCACCAGCACCACCAGCACCACCATCATCACCACCACCATCATCACCACCACCATCACCACCACTACCATCATCATCACCAGCACCACCATCATCACCATCACCATCATCACCACCACTACCATCATCATCACCAGCACCACCACCATCATCACCACTACCATCATCATCACCAGCACCACCACCATCACCACCACCACCATCATCATCACCAGCACCATCATCATCACCAGCACCACCACTACCATCACCACCACTACCATCATCATCACCAGCACCACCATCATCATCACCAGCACCACCATCATCACCATCACCATCACCACCACCACCATCATCATCATCACCACCATCACCATCATGCTGCTTGGTTTTGGCACAAATCTAAACACATCTGGAAAGAAGGCATCTTAATTGTGAAAATGTCTCTATAAACTAGACTACAGGCAAGTCTGTGGAGGCATTTTCTCCCTGACTGATGTGGCAAAGCCCAGGCCACTGTGGGTGGTGCCATCCCTGGGCAGGTGATCCTGAGCTGCATAAGAAAGCAGGCTGAGCAAGCCAGGGGAAGCCAGCCAGTCGCCTCTGCGTCTGGGTCCCTGCTCTGTTTCCCAGGGTGAGGTATTCCCTGAGAGTATGAGTGTGAGTTCCACAGTGTCTCCCGGAACTGACAAGCCACTGAGAGACAGGAAAACGGGCAAGCAACTGAAAGCCACGAGCAGCCGTGCCAGGGCCTTTCCCTGTATGGGAAGGAACTACGGGAGGCAGATGGCAGACCATTGGGCAGCAGACACAAGACAGAGGGCTGGCATGGGGACAGAGAACAGGGCTATGACAGGTCCCTGTGCCCTGCCTCCGTGCTCCACATAGGACTGTCCCCTCTTAGAGAAAGGGCTGAGTCTATACAGTAACTGGCACAATAGTTAGACTGAACAGCACCCCCTCCCAAATCTCATAATATTTAATTTTAGGGAAAGCCAGACCTCAAAACTGAATTTAGGCATGAGGTCAGAAAGTGTAAGCTTTTTAAAATGAGGGATATGTGTACATGTTTCTTTTTAATTTATTATGTGGGGGATCGATCGTGGCTACATCTTCTCGAGGTGCACTGTTAAGACATTGGTATACATTTAGCACACATACCAGCCAAGTCAGGATAGCCAAAAATCTACCACCCCAAACTCTTATCTATCTATCTATCTATCTATCTATCTATCTATCTATCTATCTATCTATTTATAGATTTTATTTATTATATGTAAGTACACTGTAGCTGTTTTCAGACACCAGAAGAGGGAATCAGGTCTTTTTACAGATGGTTGTGAGCCACCATGTGGTTGCTGGGATTTGAACTCAGGACCTCTGGAAGAGCAGTCGGTGCTCTTAACCACTGAGCTGTCTCTCCAGCCCCACCCCAAACTCTTACTGTCTCTTTGTGTTGCTAACACCCCAAAATCCTCTCTACTCACTACTCTGAAACCTACAATTGATAATAATTTCCCTCCTGTAACACAGAGCTTGCAATTATTCCTCCCACAGACTGTGCTCCCGCGCCTGCCTGTGGACTCCCATTTTTCTGAACTAGATTACTTTCTTCGTGAAGGAAAATGCTGGTCATTTCTAAGGAGAATTTACAGGGCAAAAAAACCTCAGTCACGTCTCATTAGAAGCCTTCATGTTACTTCTGCCGCCATGTGGGCTCTGACTATCAAGACCGGGGATGTGCATGTGCAGCCTCCTTAGGAGCCGCCTCCTCACTGAAGAACTGAGTGTGAGGGAAACAGCCTCTGTACAACAATGGCTTCCTCATCACAGAACTAAGATAAACCACAGGGAGATTGTAGTCCACACCCACGTACCCCAACACTCGGTTTACATTTTAAAAGCACGCACACTCACCAGCAACTTGGACACTGAGTCTAGATAAATGGAAACTTCTGTTTGAACAAAACTGAACAAAACACACACAGGGACACACACACACACACACACACACACACACACACACATACACACGCATGCTCACATCAGCTTTATTCCTGATAGCTGAAGCCAAAACAAGGCAGTCAGGGAATATTCCAGGCTGTGAAACTTAGGATCTTAAAACGACAGCATTGCACATCAAGAACAGGCTGGGGCTTCAAGAGCTTAGGGAGGGATCAGCAGGGACCAGCAGGAGGGCAGAAGTTGGCAGTAAAGGGCACTTGAGGGGTTGTGGGATAGGGGCCTTCCCCAGGAGATGCCCTGGTCCACGTCCAGGTCTCAGTGTCCTGTTGTGCTCAGTTCTCTGGGTCAGTGCTCCTTTGGGAAGGAGACTCACAAATGGTTGGGAGCGTCCTCTGTAACTGCTTACAAATGAGTGTGGATGAAAACAAAGAGATTAATGATAAAGAAGCTACATCTGGCTGTGGTGGCACACACCCATGGACCCAGGTCTCAAAACGCACGGCCAGGCATGTGTGCTTTCTTAGTCCTCAAGGGATGTCACCTTCACTGCTCCAAAAGCCATAAACCTGATGACCTGAGATGCCTCAGCCTTGGCAGCCACCATGTTTACATTGCAAGCCTGGGGACAGCAGAACTGACCCTACCAGAACCTATCTGCCACCCCCCACGTATGTACACCTCTGTAAAATATATACATACATATGAATATGAAGCTTTATGCTGTGGTTTTACTGACATTTTAAAAACCTCTTAGAATCACTATTTCTTACCAATAATCTAAGTGTCTTTTCAGATGCAGCTGGCAATGGCCAGCACAGGAGCGACTGTAACCTTTCCTCCTTGTGAAGCAGGGACGGCTCAGTGTGAGCCAGAGGGACTTGGTGGCCCTGAACCCCACGGGAGTGGGCCAGTGAAGTCTTCCATCCCCACCCTCATCTCTGACACGGGGTCATTAGAAGCCTGGATTCTCCTGTGAGAAGGGTATTGTCACAGAGGAGCCAGCACCCCTGGGCACCCCAGGAAGCACCTCAGAGGTCCACAAAGATCATGTGACTGTGATCAGTTGTATGATCTGATTGCTGCCATCCTGACTGAGATCCCGTCATAGACTGTATCAGTGACTTCCAAGTTAAGCCTCAATTCCTTAATATAGTTTTTCTTCAGCATCTTCCTGAGGTTCCCCGTGCTTCCGCCAGGCCATATCCACCTACAGCTGAGCAGCAGTCCTTTTAAAAATGGCACTGGATCCCCTATTCACCTTCCATCCTTGCCTGCCAGGGCCAACACCCAGACAAAAGCCTCTTGTGACACTCACCACCCAAAATGTCATTTCTCACCCTTCTTATCTCTTTCTAGTAATGGGGATAACAAGGCTTTCAGTTCATGGAACAGTGGGTGACACAATCCAGGGCTTCCTAAGACTGAGTGGGAAATGGGGCAGGATGAATTTGTGGGGGTCAGAGCCGGAGCATGGCTAACCACAGCGGCTTGCTTGCTGGCCCTGGTGCTGGACCCATCCTTGACTGAAATGTGTGTGGAACACCCTGGCTCCTCAATGCTTCATCCAACACCACACTGGTTACTTAGCAACTACCTGCTAAAGGGAAGTGCACCACTTGCCCACAGCTGGCCCTGTGGTCATTCCTTGAGGACCAGCATTTGTTGTCTAACCTGACTCCAAAGGCTGAGCTGTGGCTCAGCCTCTGCTTGCCTGGCAATTGCCTTAAGCTGAATATGAGGGCAGAGACAGAGGATCGAGGAGAGGCGGCTCACAGGTTAAGCACATGCTGCACTTGCTGGAGGCCCAGGCTCTGTTCTTGCCATCTGGTTCACCCGTAACTCCAGCCCATGTCCCTCCAGCTCCAGGCGATCTGGTGCCCTCTTTTGGCCCCCATGAGCCCTGACTGACACACGAGTGAAGATGACCACGACGTGGCCTTTCTTTAGTGAACATGGAGCCCCAGGTTTTAAGACAGTCAAAATGGATTCTGCTTGTGCTTAAGCACTAGGCTTCTTCCTACTGCCTTTGTCAAGTGAACATGTCTCTAAGTGGCGAGGAAGAGACAACACGCAAGGCATGCAATAATCCAGAGAGGGAAAAAATAGCGTCTGATTGATTCCAGATTCCAGACAAAACCCAAAAGTCATTTTTGGCTGTTTTGTTTGTTAAAATATGTACAGCGAGAGGCTGAAGGTTCACTTGGCTCAAACTTACGGCACAAAACCTAAAAGGCACCAAGGCCAGAAACGAAGCACAGCGAGACGTGGAACTTGAGAGAATTCTCTTCCCACAATGCCCCATGGACTGGTTTTGCCTCGCGGCCCAGGGCATCTATGGAGAGATCTGAACCCCTGAAAGGGGGAAGAGAAGGCAGTAGGGGGTTGGGGTGATGCTGGGATAAAGGCCATTAAAGTGAAGTTCTCCTAAAAAAGAGAAGCTTTGTTAATAACCTAAGAGAAGGTGAGCGGGGCGTGCTTGTGTGTGTCTTTAACTCAGGAGGCAGAGGCAAGTGGAGCTCTGAGTTTGGGGTCCACATGAGAGCCCCAGGATATAAGACAAAACCAACAAGAGTTCATAGCAGGAGGTGAGATGGTTTTCCTGGGATTTGCAGCAGGAGCAAAACAAGAGGGTTGAAAACAGACTGTTCAAAGGAGCGGTACATACCCTCGCTCCTAGAAGAAAAAGAGGCAGAGGCAGGCAATGGCGGTGAATATCTCTGGAAACAAAGGATGTAACCCCCCTAGCATTCTGAAGTTGAAATATGGTCCAGTCTGAGAGCCGGAATATCTGCTCAGAAAACCTAGAGGAATTCCAGGTGATGCTTTCCACAGAGCCAAGGTCACGATCAATAAGCCGATCATGACTGAATTTGTTGATATCACCATCCTTTAGCGTGTCCATCCCCACTGGGCTTCCTCTAAAGGAGTCTGGGGCTCCTTCCTTTCTGGGGGTACCCTCACCACCGCACATCTTCACATGTGGGTCACAATGGAATCGAAGCAAAGGAGTGCCCTCTTGGTCACAACCTATAGGTCCACAGGCCCAGCGAGGGGCTCCTCCCGGCTCGGCTCTGCTGCACACCCAGCCTGCCCTGAGCACCTGCTGCCTCCTGCTTCCCCTGCAGGGTCTATATAGGCTGCGTTGTGTCCTCACCTGTGCCGCCTTCATCTCTTCACAGAGGCAAAACCAAAGAGCACCGGCAGTGCTCAGCGACCACACCCACACAAGAGACTTTCTCTGGATGGAGCCCAGGAAAGGCTGTGACAATAAAATGCCTCCAACAACAAGGGCCCAGCCACAGGTTAGGGGAGAAAGAAAAACTGCACCACACTCAGGGTAAAATCCCCTCGAATTCAGAAACGAAGTCTTAGCACACTCGGTGGTACGCGGCCTGCATTAGCACACTTGGTGGTACATGGCCTGCATTGCCGGTACTTGGGAAGCCAAACCAGGAAGGCTCTGAGCCAAACCTGGGCTGTTGCAAGACTTTGCCTCCTAAGCCAAATCACACAAAACAAAATTCTGTTTCCCTGACCTCGTGATGGTTGTGTAAATGGCTTTGAAAGCTGTGTGAGCTGATGCACAGGCGTGATGCACAGGCATGCGGACAGAGGCTTTGTTAAGCAGCTTGGCGGTTCTCAAACAGGCAAGTGGAGTTGCCACGTGACCTGGCAACTCCACTTCTAGGAACAGATACCCAAGGGAATCGAAAACATGCATCCACACAAAACAGGTATTCACACCAACACTATCAGCCAGAAGGTAGAAAAATCTTAAAACGGGACACAATCTAATGTCACTTAGCTGTCAAGAGGAATGATGTATTGATGGATACTACAACCTGGGGGAGCCCTGAAAACATTGAGCAGCCACATATTACATGACTATCTGAAATGTCCCAAACAAATGAAGGGGGGGAGGGAGGGAGGGAGTGAGGGAGGGAGGGAGGGAGGAAGGGAAGATGGAGGGAGGGAAGGAAGGAAGGAAGGAAGGAAGGAAGGAAGGAAGGAAGGAAAAGGCATGATTGGTTAAAATGGAAAGTTGGGGGTTGGAGAGACGGCTTAGTGGTTAAGAGAATATACTCTGGCAACAGACCCAAATTCAGTTATCAGCATCCATGTTGGACAGCTCTAGACCATCTGTAACCCTGGCTTCAGGGGCTTTGACTCCCTCTTCTGGCCTCTTTGGGCATTTGCATGCACGTGTTCATATATCCCGACAGAGACATAGTTTTTAAATCCCTAAAAATGTTATAAAATTGCTTCTGCTGATGGCTGCATAACTCTGGAGCATACTTTTAAAAAATCCTACTGAACTATACATTTTTACCAAGTCAGTTCTATGAAGTTGCTTTACATCAAACAAAACTTACATAAAAGGAGGCTGGAGAGAGGAGAGGCAGTTAGGACAGGACAGACAGGAAGGACCCAGCAGAAGATGAACGGACTTGTACAGCTGAGAATGACGATGCTTTGACGTCTCTGGGCAGGTACTAACCAGTGGGATCGAGAAAGCCCGGCACAAGGCAGCCCACCCATCCAGCTGTCGAATAGCCTGCCCTGGGTTACAACAGGCTAACACTGGGTTCTCTGTATGCTCAGAAGGCCTCCTGAAAGTACTGTTTCCAGTACTCGTGGTCAGAAGTGTGGCTGCCACTGGCTCACTGTAACACATCAAGCCTAGAAAGGCACACACGTCTTCCAGATGGAGGCTGAAATCAAGGTAGAGGACAAAGGGGGTCAAGCTGTCAATCCATGTTTTAAATAATAGCTCTCCAAATGTCATCAATCTCTGCGAGAGTGACTCTAACTAAGAATTCACTCTAACTAAGGATTCTCAGGTAGTCTTCTTCAAAGACTACCTGAGAAGAAGCAATTAGTCACCATGCACATTTTCAAGTGAGTTCCAGGCTGACGTTAAAACCTGCTCACTATATGCCAGAGCTGGGATGTTGTGGATAATTATTTTTTGAGTTGAGCTAAGCCCGTTCAACGAACAAAATATTTCTGTACAAAGGTCAGAACAAGTTACTAACAAACCGGACAGTTCTGATAAGTAGGCCAAAATTCCATGGGACATTTTCTAGACTTTCAAATTTTTAAAAAAAAACATCTTTTACTTAAGAACACCAAAGTCTGTCTGCAGACGTGTAAATAGTCTTTAAATTATGCACAGGCATGCATCATAAAAGCCAAGATAGAGAGAAACTCGGTTGCAAAGGTTTAAGTTCGCCACTTCTCACAGATGGAAAAGGCAGTTACATCTGTCTCCCCGGCTTCACGGACCATCAAACCGCAGCAGACATTGTGGGCAGGACACCAATGCCCAAGTCAGGCGCCTTCAGCAAAGCTAGGTTCTATTTGAACTCTTAACAATGGAAGCTGACTTCTACGCTGACTTTTCTCATGCAGTTCCTCATTAATAAACTTTGTCAGTTTGTCTAATATAAAGCCCACGATGATCGTTTTGTTCTGGCCTCATTATCCCAGACTCCAGAGAGCTAAGAGACTTGAAGGGTATTTTTTTAAGCACACACTCCCTTAAGTTTCTCCACTAAGGGGCAGCCATGGTCTTCCCTGCTGAGATTCTCACCACATCTGATCACTAGACAAAGAGGGCTCAATCATGAAGGCCTGAGACTAATCTTGGTGGGAGGGGCAGGCGAGGGAGGGGACGGCACTGCGTGAGAGGCAGGAAAGCAGGTGGCCAATGCGACCCTGGATTCGCAGCCTGCAGTAAAGCCTTCTGACAGATCATTTCATAGAAAACCCTTCGTACATAATAGCACAAATTAGACAGTATGCCCCCGGGCTTATCCAAGTTGAAATAACTGTAATTTCTGAGTCTTGTGACAGGGGGTTAGGTCATCTTCCTGGCCCAACTTTGCTAAAAGCTCTTTTGTTCGGTGTGTTGACGCTGTACCCTGCACCCAGGAAAGTGTGAGGAGCAGAGGAGACACTGCGTGAGAAGTGGTAAAGTGAACGAATCAAAGGATGAGCAGAGACAGAAAGCGATGGCTCCAAGTGTCCACCACCATCCCCACAGGCAGAGATCTGGGGCTCCAGGCAGACAGAAGGTCTGCGAGGAGCCACTGAGATGAGACACCTGCTCTTTCTACAGTCACGCAAAACTCTGTGGAGGGTACACCCTACAAAATGCTGCTTTGGGTTCTCCTTCGGCTTGCCCTGCTCATACTCCGAGCCCAGGCTACCTGTCCGGACCACACACTCACCACGTACTCCCTGGCAAGTCTACTGATCCAGCACCGACCTTCGGACCCGTCAGACCTTCCATGGGCTCCACCTTAAAGTGTGTTTGCATCACCTGCCTTCACATGACTTAGTCTGACATGCATGTGTGCATACTGTATATAAATTATCTATATGGACACATAAACTATGGCAACTCCGGTCGGTATAATTTACCAAACACTTACATCTGACACTCAGCTCCCTCGGAGTGTGCTATTCTTCTGTCAATTTTATGAATGAAGTTTGAGGACCTGCAGCAGCTTAAGTCACTAGTCCAAGGTCACCTATGTGGTGGGCAAATCGGAGGTGAAAGAGCCATCTGTGGGGGCATGCCAACCTGAGGGCCCTGGGCTGCACCGGGATGTATTCAGTTTTCTCGTTTTAAATGGTTCTTAATCTGCTGGGCCCTACAAGGGCGTACTCACCTATGTATTATTTATGCATGTTGTGTATTTGTATGTCACCTGTGCGCATGTGTACAAAGAGTCTAGACGAGGGGGTTGGATTCCCTGGAGCTGGAATGACAGGAGGTTGTGAGCCACTGAGGTGGTGCTGGGTCCCGACCTCGGTTCCTCTGGAAAAGCAGCGGGTGCCCCCCCCCCCGCTACCTAGCATCTCCCAGCCACCCCCACCTAGTCCTCTTTGTCTAAATTATTAACTGATACTGAGACAATCCCTCTTGCCTACCTATTACCAAAAGTCCAGTTAAAATCAAACAGACTTTTTTTTTTTTTTTTTAAACTGCATTAAGGATTGGCAGAGCATATCAAGAACCAAGTCACGAGGTAAAACAGTCATGGGAACAGAAAGTTAATGCTTAGCCAAGGAGCTTCGAGGTCCCCTACTGTTTATTAAGAGCATCAAATTACCTTGTACAAGTTCACCTGGGGAGGGTAAGTGAGGACATCAGTAAATACTAATTATACAATTACACAACAACTCCAAACCTGTGTTAACCTGTGTTACTTCATTTTAATTCAGCCCTGTGACACAAAACAGGGAAAGGGGGCCATGGGTGGGGGTTCCCTACTCACCAAGCAAATCTGGTCCTGGCTAACTACAACCAACTCACCACTGTTCCCCCACTGTCCCCCAAATACACTCGGAGTGTTCTTCATCCTCCCATCCTCCGCTCTGCAAAGATCTGTAGATCTGCAGTGTTTCTCTCATAGCGTCATGCAGGAAACTCACTCTCTCCCACGAGTTCTCTGAACCTGGAGCTCCCTAGTTTTCACCCAGCCAGAGAGCAAACCCCGGCTCTCCTCCTGTCTCCACCCAGAATAGTGTGGGTTCACAGGTGCACCCTGTCTTCCTTCGGCGCAGGGATCCAAACTTGGCTCTCCTGTTTGTACAACACGGGCCTTTACCCACTGAGCTGTCTTGCTCACCCCATTTTCTTTTTTGAGTACTGGGTACGTCCAATCTGGCACTCAGTTTTCAGTTCTCCTGCCTCGTTCTCACCAGTGCTGGGACTACACAGGTATACAACTACACCCGGCATTCTAAAATAAATAAATAAATAAATAAATAGTCTACTTTAAAAAAAAAAAATCATGTCTTTATCCTAATTTATCCTAGTTGAGTCATTGTTTATGAGGGTTTTGTTTTTAGATTTTATGTATTTATTTATTTTTAATTAATTTATTTGATATGTGTGTGAGTGCCTATATGTATGTCTGTGTACCACATGCAGGTACGTGCCCATGGAGGCCAGAAGAGGTTGTTAGCCCCCTGGACCTGACTTACAGGCATTTGTGAGCTATCTGATGTGGGCCCTACAATCTGAATTTGGGTCCTCTGCAAGAACAGTAAGTGTTCTTAACTGCTGAGACATCTTACATAAACCACAGTTAAGATGCATATTTGACAATTGCGTCGATGCCAGACATTAACACGGACGTTCATCTTCTGGGAACCTTAGTAAAGTAAACAAGTCGGAGATCAATGATCCTGAAAGGAAAAATGAAACTGTGGTGTAAGATTTATTCCTTTTCCATTATCCAAGAATGTGTCTGCCTCGCTCTTGTCTTCTCTTCCAGTCATAGGCACGCAGGGAAATGCATGGTTATAAAACTAGCAGTGGCTCAAAGAAAAGAATATTTTTAAATGAAGCAAGAAAACTTACTAGGTTTAACTTTTTATGACTTAAATTCACCTTCCAGAACTTAATGTCTGGTTGTTGTGAAAAACTGAAGGTGCCTTGGTAACCTCTCAGAATGTAAAACTGGCACAGACTGCATTCCGGTTTCTCATTTCTATGCAACCACTCATTCTGAGGTTCACCTTGTGTGTTACTTTTTGCCTTTAAAATGATATAACCACCTAGGCAAGACTTTGAAAGTTCCCGCAGGACTGAAGACAAACATTACAAGCACACAAGGCAACAAAGAACGCAGTATTTTCCATAATCTTGTCTAATCAATATACACTAATGACGAAGTTAAAAGAAAAAAAAAATTTGGTGAGTTTAATTGAAAAAAAAAAAAAAAAGCGTTGTCTGGACTAGGTTATCCTTGAGCAACAGGCTTTGTTCTGTTTTAGGATTTTAGCTTTCTTTTTTATGTGCTTGTTGTAACTTGAGTTCCAGGTGGTTGGGGGTCACCTGACAAAGACGTTGGGGAAACACACTCTGGTCCTCTGCAAGGGCACCAGGGACTCAACCACCAAGCCAATCCTGCAGCCTCAAGCCATAGCCTTTTGCTTTCGAGTCTCAGGTAACTTGCATCCACGCGTGTGCGTCTGCGCACTGTGAGTGCAGTACTCACGGAAGCCAGGTAAGAGCACTGGATCCCCCTCGGCACTGGGGGGGACACCAACAGTTAGCAGAGGATGCTGGGACTCAAACCCAAGTTCTGAAGAGCAGTCAGAGCTTTTAACTGCTGAGCCATCTCTCCCCCAAGAAATAGTTATTAAATTATGTTGTCCAGACTTTAAAAGGTTCAAAGGACAGTTAAGAAGTAAAGGGCTTGGAGCTGGAGAGATGGCTCAGTGGTTAAGAGCACCGACTGCTCTTCTGAAGGTCCTGAGTTCAAATCCCAGCAACCACATGGTGGCTCACAACCATCCGTAATGAGATCTGATGCCGTCTTCTGGTGCATCTGAAGACAGCTACAGTGTACTTAGCTATAATAATAAATAAATCTTTAAAAAAGAATTAAAACAAAAGTAAAGTATTTCTATTCACCATTCTTTATATTGCCTATAAAATATGTAAACTATCCAGTTAGATTTGATTCAAATAAAGAAATTCAAAGGAATTTTATCTATTTCCTCAGATGTGACTAATTTTAATTGTCTCAGTAAGAACAATAATTGATGATTTAACACGGAAGGTTGACGTGTTTGGAGAGCCAGTTGAGGCAGTAGTATGCCTGCTGTGAAGGCGAGAATGTGATTAGATCCACAGGACCAGTGGAAAGGCTAGCAAGGGCAGCATGAATCTGTAACCGTGGAGCCAGGAGTGGGCAACAGAGACAGGGCAAATTCCCCAGAGTCACTGGCCAATCAGTGAACTCCAGGAGTGGTGAGAGACTGTTTCAAAAGGTGAGGAGGGATAGAGACAAAAGACCCCCAGTTATGGATTCTTGCCCCCCCCATACACGCTCTTGCCCCCCATGCATGCACACACACATACCCAACTCTTCACATGCATACACCAAATACATACAAATCATCAACAAAAAAATGTATGTGTAACATGATCAAAACCTCATCTTTAAGCAGAAGTGTGAGAATATTTAAAGTGCTGGCCACAGATGTAGACCTTTCCCTGAGACGTTTTGTTCACATAAATAATAGATCCATACTGTTGAATTATCTACAGAATTTCCATGCCCCAACCAAGACACATTTTTCAGCGGTCAACTGTAAGATGACAGAATTACTCATCCATCTTAGTTATTTCCATGTGAAAGACTGTCTTTTACTCTGAGACTACATCTTTGTTGTTGGGTGTGTGCTAAATTGTCTTTGGTACATAAAATTACAGTAGTGATTATTAAATGACAAAAATAAAAGACAGGACCAGACTATGTTGTTCTCCTAGAATTTCTTGATGGAGAAATTCAGGGTCCTGGGACCCTCTGGGTGTCAGCCTCCAGGTGCTAAAGAACATCAAATGCTGACTTGTAAGTACTATAAGACCAAACAGGATCTGGATACAATTTCCTTCACACCAAGCTTTTCTGCAACATTTAAAACCACCCTAAAGTCATTCAAGGGTGACAATCATTGCTGGGTGTGAGACAAAATGTTCTAGAATGGACCTGCCAAGTCTCGTTCATTCCTTCTCGCCCACACCCTAGCGGGAAGACTGACACTTGGCTCCATGGAGTCTACTGCCATAAAAATAAAACATTCTTCAAGATCTTGGTCATCAAGAAAAGGCATCACTGCCTTCCTTGGATTAGCTTCCGTCACCTGTATAGTCGTGGCTCGAAGAAGCTACAGTCGGCTGTGTCACCGGTGTGACTGGAACTGAAAGTCCAGGTCATGGTTACTGCACTCAGGCTTGCCTATGGGTGACGGACAGGGGCTGTCATTTTCACCAGGCGCAGCCTGGAACTTCCACACTCCTTCCCTATTCCTCTGGCAAGGCTGAAAAGTATATCCTTCACCATTTCAGACTCAAAAGAGGGCAATTCAGAGTTACTTAAAAAACAGCGAGCTATGTCAACGCCACCACAAGTACCCTACGGAAAGCAAGTTGGTGCCATTTGAATAATTAACTATCATCTATGACAGGAATTTAAATGTAAACAGCCATCACAAAGAAGGAAGCACCGATACATATGGGTTGACCCAGAATTTCACCAAAGAAACAGTATTAATGGGCTTTAATTCATAACCATAAGAAAGTATTTTACTTTTCCGACTTAAGAAGAATGCTTAAGAAGAGACCTGAACACTTTTCTTTACTGTAGACACTAAGAGCAAATGCAATTCTTAATTTTTTGTTGTTTTATTTTTTGAGACATGGTTTCTCTGTATAACAGCCATGGCTGTCCTACAACTTGCTTTGCACACCAGGCTGGCCTTGAACTCAGAGATCCACCTGCCTCTCAGTTCTTAATTTCTTAAAACAACAATACCACACGTGTCCTTTAATTTAAAACACGTGCGCGCGCACACACACCACCCAATGGTATTTACTGCTTGCGTTTACTATGAAACACTATGTGTATAGGTGCTGTTTTTGAAACCTCAGGAGGTTGGTTTTTGATTTTACATTTTAGGGTTTTTTTTTTTTTTTTTAAACATAGCATTGTGTTATATGTATAGTCCAAATAGGCCCTTAACTCCCAATCCTGCCTCAGCCTGAGTGATGGGATTCCAGGCTCATGCCATCACATTCAGCCCAAATTCTCAGAATTGATTCTTAGAGGTGATGTACAGAGAAGCCGATCCGTTGCATGTCAGTGTCTTCGGGGAGCCCACCCCTGACACTGCAGGACCCAGCTGCCATCTTGTCGAGTGCATCATAGGAACTTAGGAATATCACCCAGGAGGATATAAATAACTCCACATAGAAAAGCACCAACCCAATCCTCATGTCAACCATTTTAATAGCTGGGGGAAACAAAACAAAGCAAAACAAAATGAAGCCTGCCACGCATCCCGTGCATGTTAGAGGCGGCTAATGGTTCTTGTGCCCTAATAACAGCACACGTTTAGTCCCGCCTTTCTATTATAAAATGGTTTTACAGTAGGTAAAGAAATAGATCCAAAAGGGGGCATGGCTTTAAGAGAAGCAGGTTCACACAAAAGCCAGCTCAAACAGAACATTTATTAATAATGCTCTTGCCCATGCAGACTCAAAATACTTGACCTACAAAAGCACCTGTTAGCAAAGGAAGGTGAGGCAGAGTTGGGGGACAAACACCTAGAAATTGCAGGGGTTTGTGCCTGGAAGAGAAAAGATAAGCTCACTGCCTTTCCTCCATTGAACATTAATATCAGAATATTTTCGTATTGGGCATTCTTCTCTCATGTATGCTAAACCAATGTCTAGTAAAATTCAGACATACATTAAACATCTGGTCAAAAGACTGACTAACAATAAATTTGGAGAAACATCCAGACGGTGTTAAATAAATGTATTCATTTCCAAAGATACTTGTTCACGAAGTATCTGAACTGGGATACTCAGTTATGGGGGAAAAATTTTATTTTGCTCTTCCCCAATTTGCTTTGAAAGCTTTTCAACATTTCAAAGCAGCTGAAATATATGCCAAACCATACAAAAGAAATGAAGATGGCAGGCTGAGCACATCTGCTTTGACCCAAAAAACAAAGGTTCGTTTGCTGTCTTCAGGCCAGCCAACTAAAGGCACACATAGGCCAGATGGCTTCGATGCCCTTTCCCCAGAGTAACTGAGGGGGCTGACATTTCTGTTTACTCAACGCGTCTGATCCTGACGGCCACTTTAGGTACAGAGTGAGACATTAACTGGCCTACACTAACATCCCTGGAGCTTCGCACAGTAAATCCAACATGCCGACCTCTAGCTGCTCACACAGGTTTTAAAAAGAATTCCAAAGGAAGAATACAAGACACTGTCAGTTACAGATGTAAGACCCAAAAGGGACACTGGTGGGGGGAACGGGGGGTGGGGGGGGAGAAGGCCATGCTTAGGCAAACTCAGGCCACAGCCCAAATGGCTTAAGGCAACCACCTGAAAAGGTGAGGGGAAGTAGCCGGCAAAGGTCTTATCTGCCCCCACGGTGCCTTCAGTAAAATCGTCGCAGCATAAGACCTGTTTCCAGAGGGCTTACTTCACTCTTTGGAACTAATGCCTTTCAGGAGAGAATGAAAGAGTAGTTCTGAGACTCTGGTGATTTTGTTACTGGTATTCCTCAGCCTCTGTATTTCTTAAGAAAAGGTTACAGTTAAACGCAGAGCAGTGGCCTTAGGAACATCACCTGGTCCACCTAGCTCAGTTGACACTCAGAAGTCATGTCCTCAGATCTGAAAATTTTCCCTGTTGATGCCATAGAGAAGAATCAAAGGAAACGAACCGACGCTTACAAATGACATCCTAAAACTCAGAAGGCACCCATGACTGTGGGTCACGTGGTTGCTGAGAGGCTCAAACTGAGCTCCTTCCAGAAAGATCAGGCTGTCGCATCTCCTTACAGTAACCCATTGACACTACTCAAGCAGGAGAGCCTAGAGTCTGTTTGGAATAAATTCAGAGGTATACAGATGTTTTACGTGTGTGTGTGTGTGTGTGTGTGTGTGTGTGTGCCGAGGCTGATATCAGAGCCACCCTGGATCTCTCCTCCAGCTTAGTCCTTTGTGACAAGGACTCCTGATCAGGCCCACGACTTTCACTGTAGCTCCATCACGGAGACTACATTCTCTGTGGCCTTCCTCTCCGCCTTCCTAGGTGGAATTACAGGTTGGCTGCCGTGCCCACCCAGCACGTGCATGGCTCTGGGTGTCCAAATCCTGGCCCTAATGTCTATGCTTTAACCAGGACCCAGAGCCTACGTTTAAAAAATACGATACTCTACATTAGCAAATTAACTGGTCACTGTGTGTCTCCGTGTGGAGGTATGAAAGAGAACATCCCCTGTAAGCTTGGGCATCTAAACATCTGATTCTCAGTCTGTGGTGCAATGTGGAGTGGTCACAGGAGGATTATAAAGTTAGAAGCCTTGCTGGAGGAAGTACATCACTGGGGGTGGGCTTCATCCCACTTCTCCTTCTCTCTCTGCTTACGTTTGCCAGTGAGGATGTGAGCCCTTAGCTTCTGCCTCCAGGCACCATCCCTGCCATTTGTCATGCTCCCCTGCCAGGATGGACCGCAGAACTGTCAGTCCAAATAAACTCCCCTCTGCCTTGGTACCGGTGCTCCACCACACAGCCACAGGAAACTAACCAATTCACTCCGCATGTCACGGAGAAAGCCATTTCTCTCCTACAGACGAGCTACCAGTAGCAAGCTCTCCTGCTTAGGCAGAAGAGGCAGGAGAAGGGTCCCTGGTGACCCCTGGTGTTTATCTATGGCTTCAGAACTTGCCAGACAGGAAGGCAGGCAGCTGTTCATTCTCAGAGGCTGTCTGTCACACCGCAGGCTGCCGACAAACTGAACACTGCACTTGAGATCCTGAGTGTCGGTCTTCCTTGGATGCCAGCTATCCCTCTTCTCTTCTCCAGGGTGAGGAAAGCATCCGCTACTGACACTGAGTGATAGCATTCACATCAAGCCTCTTCCGAGAAAGCAGGTAGCCACGCCCACTCAGCATCCCCCTTGCCAGCCTACATTCCACAGAGCCCATTCTCCAGACCTAACTGATCTGTCGGTCATCTCAGAAGTAGGAGAAAGTGCTGCCATTTTCTCAGACACGAGACTATATGCCGCATTTGGGAGGCAGAGACAAGAGGGACCCAGTGTCAAAGGAATAAGGTGGAGAGCCACGCCCTGGCCCTCTGCACACACGAGCACGTGTATTTGCATACATCCATGCACATATAGCACACACCCACACACACACAACTCTCATACAAAGATCTTTTAAAAGACAAGCTATTTCCTTTCTGTGTTAGACCATAGCTCAGGCTTATGACCATTATTAACGAATCAAATCCTGGGTGCTAAAATGTGGCTATAGCCACTTTTGCTCTTTTTTCCTAAAAGCCACATCTGCAAACTATTTTAGGATCACTGTCTGAGCTAGCAATGAGCCGATGATTCGGAACGTGAGTGTGCCTTTCCTCGGGCTGGAGGAATTATTTTCCCTGCGGTATTTACATCTTTGCAAAGAGCATCCCAAACTGGGCACCCAAACCATGCCTGGAGTTTCAGATGCTCACATCCCTAGCTCACTTCTGCTGCCTCCACTGAAGTAAAGCAAACGCCGTTTACTATTTTCTGAGGAGCAGTGATTACACATAAATGGTGCAAAACAAGAGACGGGTTAAAATAAATGTTTAAAATGAGCTATGTTCAAGTTCTCATTATAAGTACATTATATGCATCTTTTAAATGAAATATGTTCAGATATATTGGGGTGTGGGGGTGGACCAGGTAATGCTAGAGTTGAAACAGCAGCAAGGTGAACTTTCCTGGTACCTCCATTGAAGACAGAAACTGGGTTAATGGGACAGGGTTTGCCCTCTGCAAGGGAACTGGCAGCACTCCTCGGAGGCGTGGTCCCTTTTGAGTTCTTGGTTACAAAAGCTTCCTGAAACAGGACAGCATATGTTCCAACCCATTGTCACAGGAGTGGCTGTCTGGGCTCAGCCAGTTTACATCTGTCATTAGCTCTATTTGCAAGAGCAAAAGCAGATGCCTGGATCAAGAGACCATGAACTCTGCCTAGGCAGAAAGATGGATCTCTTTCAGAACAGAGGATCATTCCAGGAGTCTGAGATACTTGCTCAATTCTCCAGGGAGAGCTACCCTGCTACCCTCTCCGGGAGACTCAGAAATGGCATGAATTATTGCAAAATCACTCGAACCACTTGGTACATCCAAACAGCAGCTCCCTTAAAGAACACCCCCTAAAATGCAATTTCTGCATTAGGAACCTCTAACGCAGGCTTTGCGCTGAACCTCCAAATTCAGGGCTGAAGTTTTATGTCAGATTGCAAAAGCCTCCTCTAGAGTCTAAAACAACCCTTTGGGGCTATTCTTTAAATCAGAAACTCACTTGGTACAGTCAAAAGCACCTAACACATCAACCATGCTGCAACTGCAGACATTTCATCTTCAACAAGCTCGTGAAAAATGTACCCACAGGGATATTTTAAAACCAAATTCCAAAGAAAGGCCTCTTCAAAAGGAACTGGAATGTTTTGAAGGTATGGGGGGGGGGGCGGGCGGGGGAAATCACTGAAGTAAAGCAAGAGGGGAGGGAGTCTGATCCTATGGTGGGGACTCTGGACCTCAGGCAGGGGTGGGGTGAGGGGGTGAGGGGGTGGAGGCTGTTCTTGCTAATCAGGGGTCCTGGGGTTCTGACCAGCGGAGGACCCAGAAGGGATGGAGGCTCACTCTGGAGGGAAGGCTCTGTACATTTCCCCTTCCAGAGCTTCATTCACGTCCCCTGCCTGCTCTCCTGGCTTTACCTGTAGTTCTCTACCTGTGATGCACCAGATGAGTGCATCACAGAAGGCATGGGACTCACAGAGGGCGAACGGGAGGCCAGCCTGAGCTATACTGTAAGGGGCTACCTCAAAATGAACACCACAAAGCGAAAAGCTAGCTTCAGACACAAAGCTAACCTCGGGAGTTCCGACTGAAGCTTCTAAAAGGAGAGAGAAACCATCTCCTCCAGCTTTAGCACCTCACTTGCAAAAGGAGCACCTCACTTGGCACCTGGTGAGCTAACACAAGGAGCTGCTCTGGTAATTATAAGCACCAGGGTCAAGATTTATACAGCAACTTGTGGGTGTTTATAAGCACAACTGGCCTGTTTTGTAAATACCTCAAGGAGGCATAAATCTTCCTTGGAAATGTGCTAGGCTGGAATCCACACCCCATAGACTTCTCCCACTTTTGCTCTTACAAGAAGTGGCTCTCCATCAGGTCCTGGAGGGGGAATGTTACAGACTGAATCCCTGGCTGGCATTAACATGGAAAACCATGATCTCCGGATCTCAACTGTTTCGGAAACAACAGAGCTCAAGAAGGACTCCTCTGTGCTGTAGCAGTTGAGGGGGTGCGTGGTCTATGAGAGTGACCACCTTTGTCTTTAGAGAACAGGCATGGTGAGAACGATGATGTGGGGGTACCAAACCCCCAACCTGCCATGCCCCACAAATGTGTTTTCAAAGTGTGGCTTCCAAATCAGGACCATGCAGACCAAGTGTTCGGGTGCCACTTGATGAATCAGAAAGGACCAGTGGAAGCCCAGGACCCAGTGGCTCACAGCTTCCCATCCAGGTCTGATTCTCATTCAGTTCTAATAGCACTCAGTCAGGGGAAAGCAACGGGTTTTGTTTAACTAAATTTTATCTAATATGTGTGTGTGTGCAAAGGCACCACACCACATATATGTAGGCCAGAGGACATCTTTCAAGCGTGGGTTCACGTGGGTCATAGAGATCAAATTCAGGTTGTTGGGCTTGCTACTGGGGTCTGTAATCACTGAGCCATGTCCTCAGCCCAGGGAACATGAGTCTTGTCTCGGGCCGCTCTTCTCATCTTAGCCAAGGCGTTCCTTCCTCATAAGAAGACAGAAGGGGAGGGGGAGGAGGACAGGAGAGGGGAGGGAAGGGGAGGGGAGGGGGGAGGAGAAGAAAGAAAGAACAGGAGAAGGAGAAAGGAAGGAAAGAAAAAAGAAAAGAAAAGAGGGAAGGGGAGGGGAGAGGAGGGGAGGGGAGGGGA
>NC_034600.1:70421440-70455643 GCF_900095145.1 Mus pahari | reverse complement strand
AGAGAGAGAGAGAGAGAGAGAGAGAGAGAGAGAGAGAGAGAGAAAGAGAAAGAGAAAGAGAAAGAGAAAGAGAAAGAGAGAAAGAGAAAGAGAAAGAAAAAGAAGGCAGTCTCATAATGACTGGATGTACTAGCATCCTATTAGAATTCCCAGATCCACTCAGGCTGGTTGGCAATCCTGGACTCAAGACATACTCCTGGCTTCCCAAGCAGGGAGGCAGCACCATTGGGAATAGCTCTATGGCCCAGAATCTTATTTAGATCACTCTGAGTGATTCAGGCTGGGAACCTCTGCAAGCCCCTGCAGCCTAAATATTGTACCAGAAGCGACTGCAAACCATGATCATCTATGGTCATCCAGATGAGGCTGGCAAAGGTTTCCTGTGATGGGCCAGGAGACAATGCTTCGGGTTTTTTAGCTGTGCCCCGGCCCCGCTGCAGTGTGAACGCCCCTGCAGACCGCAAGCCGAGGAGTGGCCAGCATCTTGTTCCAATAGAGCAGTATTAGGCCTCAATTCCACATAATTGCATGACATTAACTAGTCTTCTTTTGACTTCTTCCAAACATTTAACAGCCTGAAAGACACTCTCAGCTTCTAGGCTGTTCGAGATGGGGCTATGGATGAGGGCCGAGCTCGCTGCCCCTGTTCAGCCAAATGTGGGAGTGATTATGCATTAAGTTCAGTAATGCTGTCTTCTTGGCATATGTCCCTTCAACACAAACAGCTGCATTCAAAAAAGCTACATGCCACATCTTTAGAAGCTCAAGACTTAATTCATGTGCAATAACATATACAGCCTCGATGGCCACAGAAACAGACTAAGCTTGCAGGGACCTTAGGAAGGTGAGTCCCTCAGAAGCAGCCACCGGTTTCATTTCTTGGATGCCCATTAGGCTGACAGCAGCAAGACAATTGGAGAGTAGAAAACGGGCCCCAGTTCTCAAAGCTGCAGGGCACGCATCTGAGAGGCATGGGCTTCCCGCTCACTCCGCCTTGGCAGCTGGCCCTCTCCCTGTACTCCTAGCCAGCCTGCACCGACGAGGGAAAGAAACAAGCCAGGCCCCGTCTGCTCAAGACGCTACAACAAACTACCATCGGCAACAGAAATGCATTTCTCACCATGCTAGAAGCTGAAATATGAACATGAAGTTAGTGGCAGCCCCCACATCTGGTGAGGGTTGCTTCTGTCTTTTAGATGGTGCTGTCTTCTTGTGTCCCCCCTCCCCCAACCCGTGATGGGAGAGGCAAGGAAGCTCACATGCACCTCATACCTTGGGACACTAACTCCTATTTAGGACTCCTAAAGGCCTCGTCTCCAGGATTCATCACATTGGGGGGTGGGGGGATAGAATCTCAACACAAGAACTACAGGAGCATGCCCTCTTAAAAGACACTGCAGCCACCTACCAGCCCCCAGAGCTCTCCTCTGTTGGGTAGCTCCAAGGCCTTTCCCATCCATCTAGCCCCAAACACTCCCCCTCTCTCTCCTTGAGGCAAACGGAGGGAAAACTGCTCTCAGAAACATCAGTACAACTCAATGACTACCACCGCGGCCAGGTAAGCACAATTTAGCTGAGTGTCACAGGACACGGGAGATGTCAGGAAATGGGAACTGTTACACCAATTATACAGCATAAGCTCCTGCCAATGAGCTCATGGGTACAGGTAAGAAAGACAAGAGATGGGCATGGAGAAACAGTTCACAGGTCAGGAGCATTTGCTGCTCTCGCACAGGGCCTGGGTTCCATTCCCAGGACTCACTTGGCTGCTTACAACCATGTATAATGCGAGTTCCAGGGATATGATGCCCTCTTCTGGCCTCTGCGGGCACATACATACACACATATGCACATACAGGCATGCTACACATATGTACACTTATACACGTGCTTCAGCGAGGGAGCAAATGAGAAGGAGGGGAAGATAGCAAGAGAAGCATAGGCCTCATCAGGATTGGCACTGCGTGTACATGACGGCTGTCCCGCCATCGCTGGCAGGCCTGCTCTCCTAGCCCCAGAAAGGCCAACTTCCTCACCACTAACACATGTTGGGTGGGATGTTCAGCGTTAGCAGTCAGATAACAGAATCTAGAACCACTTGGAGATTGTGGGCGTGGCTAGAAATGCTTGTTCTGACAGCATGACCTGAGGAGGGAGGTAGACTTACCCGCTGTGGGGGATGCCATTTCCTGGCTGGGATCCTGGACTGAGGAGAGAGAGGGAATGGAGAGGCCACATGCCTCCGACCTTCTGCTTCTTCTCTCACTGTGGGTGCAATGGAACCACTCACTTCAGGTTTTGACGTCCCTGCGCTGGCAGCCTGCCCCTTGAACTGTGAGAGGAAACCCTTTCTCCCTTAAGTTGCTTTTGTGTCAGAGTGGTTTATTTTATTTTATTTTATTTCCCACAGCAACAGGAAAAGAAATAAAGACAGCTGGTCCAAGCCTTCCCTGTGCGGTGGTCTGGGCAGTGAGACACCATGAACAGATTGGCATGCACCACTGTGGTCCTGGCAAGACGACACCGAGAGGCAGTGTCACTGAATTCCTCTCACCCACTCGCAGTGCCAATCCCGATGGGGCCTTGTCCTTACAGACCATGGGAAGTGCACAGCTTAGTGTAGCACAGATGGCTCCTTTTCTCCCTCCCTGCCTCTTCTTCCCAAGGTGGAGGGAAGACAATCAGGAAGAACAGGATTCTTTCCAGTCACCGCTGAAGCACCCTGGGATGGAATTCTGAGGACGGCTAGAGTCAGAAGCAGGCAACGGAAGACTTCAGCACCATCCTGCCTTCTAGTGCATTATAGATTCCAGAGCAGGTCTTTGTGGATAGACTAGATAATCAATTAGCCATGGATACCACGAGTCCTTGGAAAATCTTGTTCCAAATAACAGGCTTATAAATTAATTTCTGGACTGGAATGCAATTCATTCGCAAACAGAAAGGCTCCTGAATTTAACAAAGTTCTTCTGCTTATCCATCCTACTGAATCCCACACAGCACTAAACAATGCTGTGTCTAATTCCCATAGATAATTTCTGAGTTGATTATGATCCAAATAAGGTCTCTGAGTACACTTCTCACAAGCTGAGATGCATAACAAAGATATATTGCTTATTTAAATATTCATATAAAAAGAAAGTTTGATTTGGTTGGTTTTCTGTTGCATTTCTATCGGTTGTAAATTACAGCCTACTCTAAGCTTAGCATCTATCATTACTTGGCTGATTGGTTCAACATTCGTGTATACCAAGAATACAAGAGAACAGCCCAATTACTTTAGAATATATGAGCAATTTAATTTGCTGATTTAACCCCTAAACTGAATGCAGTGACCAACAGACTTATGTGGGAACAAAGAGAAAGCTGCTGAGAGCCGAGGCTGCATCCTGTAAGTCAGCAAAGATGAGGGGGAGGGCACAGGTGAGAGGAATGCCTACTGCAGATAAAAAAGACCCCATCCGTAGGACTGGGGCAAAGGGATGTGGCCCTGGATCCATAAAGGAAAGGAAATGCAGGTTCTGGATTCAGCGTCCCACCCCCACCCCCAAAGCCTGACCCCAGGTAGAGGCTATCTGCCTCCTCTTTAATAGTGTGTGTTCAATCCAGTCTTCACTCAGGCCAGGAAACACTGCTACCACTCCGGGAGAGGCTGAGGGCAAAACCTTGTTCTGGAAGACAAGGACCAGAATAAAGAGGATGCCAAAACCACTCAAGCAAAATTCAGTTAAGTGGACGGGGAAAGCGATCCCAGATGTCAGGGAGGCTCATCTCATAGAAACAGACAAGGGGGCCGGAAGGGAGCCTGGCAGGCGAGGGGCTACAACACGGGGCACGGCCCATATGCCTTGGCACCATAACGTGGCTGAAAATGTCACTAGAAATAGCTTCCTGCTTCAATGTGGCTGCTGAAGTTTACAGATCAGCAATGTCTGTGGTCTATTATTACAAACTTAAAAAAAAAAAAAGGATTTGAATAAAACTCAATTACCTACTCACTACCCCCCACCCATATAAAAATTATATGAAAAAGTATAATTTATATGTTTCTGGAGTCTGTCAGATGAAACGATTCCCTCAGAAGACTCCCTGCCATCCGGTCGCCTCGTTCTGACCCTCTGAATATATGTGAGCGATTACACACTTCCTGGGTAGAACTTAGGTGGCGACCTCCTCAGTCTATGATTGTTGCACATACTGCTCTTGTGTCTGCTGCTTTCGCGTGATGGCTCACAATCATCTGTAGTGGGATCTGACGCTCTCTTCTGGTGTGTCTCAGGACAGCTACAGTGTACTCATACACATAAAATAAGTAAATCTTAAAAAAAAAAAAAAAAAAAAGACTGAGAACGTTGGGCTTGGGAGATGACTCAGCCAGTAAAGACTACCTGAATTTGATCCCCAAGACTCACTGACTCTTACAAGATGTCTTCTGACTCACACCACACACACACACACACACACACACACACACACACACATGCACCCCCCCACATACATACACATATGCATGCACATACTCGCACGCACACACACACAAACACACACACGCACCCCCACACACACATACATACACATATGCATGCACATATGCAAGCACACACGCACATACTCGCATGCACACACACACACACACACACACACACACACACTCGCACGCACGCTTTGAAAGTATAGAAGATTTAGAATTGTTTGGCCACAGTTCCATTGCTTGGAAGACTAAGGCAAGAGGACCACTTGATTTGAGCGTTCTGGAGCTGGTGACCTGACTCAGGGGTTAAGGTGTTCACACTGGGGTCAGATTCTCAGCACACAGGTAAAGAGCCTGGTGCAAAGACACGCACATGGCTGGTTCTGTGAGGAGGCAGAGATGGGCAGAACCTGGGCACTTACAGTCAGCCTGGCCAAAACAGTGAGCTCTCGACTCACTCCAGATTCTCCAAGTCCACTCATGGGCCAGGCTGCCAGCCCAGGGTCCAGGAGTCCTAACAACTGCGAGCATCCATCCTTACGGACTTGACAGAGGAGCGTGAGAGGCACAGGGGAGTTGCTGCCAAGGCAGAATGGATTCAGATAGAAACTAAGAGGCTCACATCAGCGCTCACATCCTTGAATGTGGGCAGACAGTCATCTGCTGCAGGAACCAGGCTCCCAGGAGGAGGATAAGGCATAGTACAGGCTTAGCCGGTGTGAGGGAGTCTACTCTGAGGTGTAATGAAGAAGCTTCTAGAAGAAGCTAGGCATCTTTGTCAACACACACGTGTTTTTTTCTGGCAAGGAGTGTACCAATAGGCAAGCAAAGACATTTTTCCCCTGTAATCCCGGAGTTAAAAACTAATGGAGACATTTGAGCCACGGGATGTCACACTAACTTCCTGGACATCTAGAGAGTCTCAATCACGTGGGACTCGGGGCAAAAACTTAAAAACAGAGTCAAAGCTCATGACCAAGTCAGTTGGATGAATTGGACTGAGTACCACACGCTGGGTCTCCAGAGAACAGAGCTCTGGCTCTATGGAATTCCAGGGCTGAGGTCTCACGTCCATCTCAAGGACGGCATTTCCAGGATACAACAGCAAAAGTCGGGGAAAGCACAGAGAAGTCGGGAGCTCCCGAGCCAGGGTTCCCCTGAATGGAACTGAACTGCCTGTGTGGAGGGAGAGTCCAAGGACAACACAAACCTGCTGCCGAGGTGTCAGCAGAGAAGACGGTGCACGCACGATTTTGAACAACTGTCACTTGTCACTAGGAGGCTCTTCCTTTCTTCTTACCTGTAGGATGGCTCTGCAGCCCACCCACCACAACAGGCACACCACGCAGCCCGAGCTGGTCGGTGTGCCAAGCAGACCTACTTGAGACCATCAAAGTCCCCATACTATATAATCCAGAGTCAGGTCCCAAGCCATCTTTCTTTTGCCTTTTGAACAAGAATATTTTGAAATTAAGAATTTCATACACGCATTTGTGTGTCTGATCAAACTCACTCCAGCCATCCCATCTCCTCCATACACACCTTTCCCTCCCCACTTAATGTGCTCTCTCTTTTTCTTTTTTTAGAGTTGCCATGTCCACACAGTGCAGCTTGCATGTGCGTGTATGGGAGACCATCTAGTGGGGCACAGGTAGTCCCTGAGGGACCATATCACTGAAGAGAACCGCCCCTCCCCCCCACCATCATTCAGTTGCCTGTAGCTTCTCAGATGGGAGTGGGGTTCATGGGCCCCTCTCATCTGTCCATGCTGGGATCTGGGCTATAAAACTATGTCTCCCAGAATCACTACAAAAATAAAATAATAAGGCTATATATATATATGTATGTATGTGTGTGTGTGTGTGTGTGTGTGTCTATGTGTCATTGGATATCAAACCCATAGCCCTCAACGTGCTAATAAGCAAGCACTCCCCCACCCCCACTAACTATTCTATATCACTAGCGTCACTATTATTTTTTATGTTCCTAACAAAAGGCAGACAAGAACAATGTAGCTTTAAAATGCACAGCACAAGGGACTGTGGCTTACTACCAGGCTCAAAGTTTTGCTTCAGATGTTAAACATTTTAGATGGAGGTAGTGCTGAGGGCTGTACCACGCCATGTGTGAGACCGCCACTAATCACAGTTAGAATGGCATGTTTCACGTAGCACGTATAAACACATACTACAAGAAACACGCCACAGACACAGAACAGAAGACAGGTCACGCTCCAGTCCGAAAAGAAAAGAAAAACACAACATGCAGCCATTCATTTTCCTCCCAGCTTACACTTGGACACTGCAATCATGGCACAGCCTTTAGCCAGCCACCCATTAGAAAAGGTGCAAGGCAGGTTTGTAGCTGCTAGCAACAATGAAACGCAAGCAGGCTGAGCTGCAGACCCTGCTGTACAGGGTCAGGGTCAGGGCTTGGCTCTGCCTCCCAGCTGGAATGCAAAACAAACAAACGAACAGAAAGAAAGAAAAAGAAAAAAAAAAAAAAAAGCCCTTTTATTTTTGTGAATGCCACTGTAAGCTAGCAAAAAAAAAAAAAAAATCTTATCTTTAAACTATACATACATACATCAATAATCTAAAAGAACAAGGAAAACGAGGAGCCATTTGGTAGTATTAGGCTGAACCACAAAACCTGGTATTCACGTCCTTTCGACCCCTAGACTGAGCAACTGCATTGCACGTGGTGTAACCGAATCCACGGGGTGCTTCCATTGGAAGCCACAGCTTCAGACCAAGCACCTCTAAGACATGAAGCACTGCACAGAGCCACATGCAATTGACACTCTATGGATGAGGAAAGGACCGGAAATACGTATGCAGGAAAACAAACTAACTCTTGAGGAGACAGATCAGGGCACAGGATCCTTGCTTTACCATCACCAAGACCTGAGTTCCACCCCCAGAAGCAAGGAAAACCAGACAGATGTGGTGGGGTGTCCTTGTAATCCGGAACTGGAGAGGCAAAACCAGATGGAGCCATGGGGTCATAGCCCTGCCCGCCCAGACTACTTGGCAGTTACTGACCAACAAGTGTTCATGCCTCAAATGAAGTGGATGGCTCCTGACATACAACACTCGAGGCTGTCTTCGGGTCTCCATGTGAAGTGTACAACACACACACACACACACACACACACACACACACACACACACACACACACATTTAAAACCATACATAAGCCAGGGAACTTCTGCTGACCTAGATGAGATCACTAGAACTTTACTGCTCAATCTCAGCATTTGGATTTTCGAGTCACGGCATCCTAATGATACAATTTACAATTTTCCTTTGATAACACAGATGTGGTTCATAAACTCCTTTTCTCCCTGCTTCATAAGTCAGGCTGTTTCCTGGCAAGCCCCCCTCACCCCACAATTCAATTCCTAGCAGTTCCTGTCAGGCTGTCTAGAAGTGGGTAGGGGGTGGGGGTGAGGGTGGGGGTGGGGAGGATGATGACACCAGCTGCCGACCCCCACTTCCCGTCCCAGCAATAAAAGGAGTCGGTCCATGACACCGCATCCTCTCGTGCTGCAGACTCTACCAAGACAGCTGCCTTGCCGGACAGCTGGCCTAGCACGCAGTCTCCTGGCGGTCAACTGCACGGGTGTTGCCGAGCTTGAGAGGTGACAACTCAGCTGAAGTGTCAACGGCCTGCACAGGCCCTTCTGACTTCTGACCACCTAAGATTAAAGCCACTGAGTTCTAGTTGTCCAGTTCCCAGTGACTTGCAGGGCTAGCCTTTGCTATAGGACAGAGTCCGGGCTGCTCCACTGTTCGGGTCCAGCATTCACTGGGCCTGGTGAGATCCCTCCGGGAGACAGGAGTGTGCTCACTTATTTTTGTGGAGCAGCAGGACAAGGTAGCCCAAAGCTACCCATGTTCACAAGATGTACAAAGGACATAAAACATTTGCAAATGAGAGGTCAAGAGAGTGTGTCAGGAGGGGTGGGCAGCAAAGAAGTAGGTAGGGTGGAAGAGAGCAAAATCAAATAAAAAGGAATCAAAACAATCTTAAATGAAAGTCACTACACTAATTAGCTCATTCATATGTTTCGAAGAATTAGGCCCACAGCATTAACTACAACAGGCCAAGCTAGAAGGTCAGACAAAATCAGGTTAGAGCCGGTTCCGTGGGAGGTGGGGTTATTAGTAATTAGTGTGACTGGAAGAAGTCTTTGTCAGGGGTTAGAGACAACTCAAAAGAACCTAATGGCTTTTACTGATGGGTTATTAACATGAGATAGCCTGTTAAAGTCAATCTAATTACACTTGTCAGAAATAGACAGAAGAGATGGAAGAGGGCAGTGGCTTACAGGGTTTCTGCTGAGGATACTCCTAACCAGTAAATATTAGGAGACCCAGAATAAAGAGAACGCAGACAGAAAATCACTGTAATCCTTGCACAGAGCAATTGCTTTGAAGGAGTTTACTGAAGTGAATTAAACAACCTCCCCTTACCATACAATTAGGTAAGCTGATACACTGTAGGCTACTTGAAAGCCATGAAATTAGACATTCTCTAAACAGAGGTGATAAAATAGTTCCATCTCCCCAAGAGAAAATCTAATTTAGAATGTACTTCTCAATTCCCCACTTCCCCAGAGGGTGCCTTGTGACTGTCAGCATGCCTGTGGGGTCTCGAAAAGACAAAGCTCAGTGTCTCTGTCTCTGTCTCTGTCTCTCTCTCTCTCTCTCTCTCACACACACACACACACACACACACACACATGCACGCACACACTCGCACACACACACGCACATACACACTCGCACACAACACACGCGCACACGCACACGGACGGACGGCCTTAGCTATGGCTGCACTCTGAAGAAACGGCAAAGCTTTTTGAAAACCCACAAGACAGTCCAGAGGTTGCTGTCCAAGAAGGAAATTGGGGTGGTTTGAAAAAGAAATGCCCCCCCAAAGGCTCTGGTGTTTTGAAGACTTGTTCCCAGCTGGTTACACAGTTTAGGGGAACCCATGGAACCTTTCGGAGGGCACAGGAGGAGCCATGTCCCTGGGGGCGAACCTTAAGAGTTTATGGCTTCCCCTACGTGTACTTTGCTCTGTCCATTTGGTGCTTGTGGTTTGAGCATCTGGGCAGAGCGCTGCTTCGCCAGCCTCTGCCAGTTCTTGAGCCAAGCCTGAACCCGTTCTTTGAGTGGTCTCCACTTTTCTCATAGCGGGAACCCTGCAATTCCTACCCAAATCGCCAGGCTAATTATATGTGTTATATCCAGAGTGCAGGACTGGATAACATAAATCATACACTCATGACCAAGGGAAGATGTGGAGGTCAGGATTCTGTGTTGCTTTTGGATTTAGGTTCACATTAGTCCACTCCAGCCCTTGCTAAGCCCACATTCTATAAATACTGCCAAGGGTGGCCTGACCACCCGGTTCCACTCTCCACCACTGAGAACCATCTAACCACCAGGGCCAGCAGGGTATTCCCGTGGCACAGACTGTGACCATAATGCACAGCAATGGCTGTCCAGTTGGAAGCTGCTGCCACGCAAGCGAGATGCAACTAGAAACGAAACATCAAGGTCATTGTACGAAGTGCAGCGAGCCAGTCTCAGGGTAGTCACTGTAAGATGCCACACCCATAAAGGATTTGCCAAAATCACTGGCAAAAGTAGTAAAGCTACTTACTGGATATCGGACACGGAGAGGAGGTGTGTGCGTGTGAGTGTGCGTATGTGTGTGTGCATGTGTGTACGTGCGTGTGTGTGCGTGCATGTGTGTGTGTGCGTGTGTGTGCGCGCCTGTGTGTGCGTGTGTGTGTGTGTCCTCTAAAGCGGCAACACTGTGAGACAAAGAAGTTATGAAGATTGGCCTTGGAATTGTGAGTCCACGTAACCACTGAAGTACACAAAGGCCAGTGGATAAGTTGCAAAGGCTAAAACCATCTGCTTTGCTTTGCCTTGTGTGCACACCATGTATGTGGGGTGCTCAAGAGGCCAAAAGAGGTCACTGGATTCCCCGGAGTTGGAGTTACAGGTGGCGGTAAGCCACCTTCCGTGGGTCCAGGCATGCAAATTCTGGTCTTCCTTAGAACATCACATACTCTTAACTACCGAGCCTTCTCTCCAGCAGCCCGTGCTGCCCTTTTTCATCAGGGTCTTCTTTTTTACGTTTAAAAGAATAAATAAATAAATAAAACCAGATTTGGACTCAAAACAAAACTAAAAAGAAAAGAATGCTAATAAAATTTATTTTATAGTGCTTTCTGGAATGTATTTATGCTAATGGTATGCTGTTTAGATACCGTTTTCCCTTTTCATATCCTCTAGAGAAGACCTGACAGGGTCTGAAAGGAACTAAGCACTCCTCTGGGAAAGGTGGGAGGGAAGCTAGACTCTAATGGAGAGACAAAACACTCCAACCCATCCTGTCGTCCTGTCGGGTCAAGTACATTTGCGGAGATATCTGGACCTCCACTCCAGTAGCATAGACGACAGAGCACAGTATACTACCAGAGGCTGATGGGGAAGTGACAGAACTGGGCAGTGGCAACACCCATGCTGCAGACGACCGTGAGGTATGTGGTCTCTCTGTCCGCTCCCCAGATAACCAAATCTACCTGGTAACCAATGACATCCATCTGGGACGCCCAAGTGAGGCAGAAAGAACCTTTTAGCCTCACAAACTGGGGGGGGGGGGAGGAGGGGAATATTGCTGATGTTTTTAAAGGCACCTGTCTGCAGTGCTTGGTCTTATTACCCTGGCCATACAGAAGACTCCACGGAAGTTTCAGGGTTTCAAGAGTAAATGGCATGAAAAGCAATCACTAAGTATTGATCTTCTGTGTTTTTCTCATAGATCCTACCAGGCACACCCCCATCTTTCAACCCGCAACATAACAATGTCGTATGTCGAATTCTCAACCAAGAGCCATGCAACCAAGTTAGGAAAATGTTGGGAAACATTCCCATAACACTATACATTAACATTTCAATGCCATGATGGGCCACATGCCTAGTTCTCCTTGAGGTAGAAAAGGTACCCAGGAAAGAAGGAAATCTGGGTCCTTGTACTCCACACGAGTGGGACATTCGCTGTTCTCCCTCTGCAAGGATGGTGTCGTAACCCCCATACACATTCTGCACGCCACACCTGGTTTAGCTCTGGTTTATCACTTAGAAACATGAACGAGAGGGAGTCGGGTGGTGTGTGCTGGTCTATGTGAATGCCTGCATGGGGGAACCGCAAGTGCCCATGGGTAAAGTCGACTTCAGGAAGCAACAGGGACTTGTTCTTACCTGCCCATAGTCTGTCTGGAAGACCACGACGCCTTCTGCACAGGAATTTACAGTACTCGGGAAATGCTGGCCATTTTCTCTTAGCCAGACCCGTGCTCCCTGGATAGAAAAGAAAATTTAACGATGAGTTCAAACGGTATTCTGTCATAAAACACCGCTCTCAACATCACCATGACTCCTATAGGGCGTTAAAAGGCTGCTGCAGGCCCTGGAGAGAGGGCTTCACAGGGAAGACTGCTCTTCTAGAGGACAGAGGTTCAATTCCCTGCACTCAGCAGGCAGCACACCACCTTTTGTTCCAGGGGGATCTGATGCCCTCTTCTGGCCTCTGTGAGCATCACACACATGGTACACAGACATCCTTCAGGCCAAACACCCACACGGATAAAAATATATAAAGAAACCACATTTTCGGAGTCATCTGTGTGAAGAAGCGAATGTCCTTCTCGAGCAAGCAGAGACGTAACCTTCTGAGAACACTACCCACTGCCTTCTCTAACCCCCCGCACGTGACAAGTCCCCCCAGGCAGACAAGGTAAAGAGGAGGGCACCCCACGTCCCTACTGGACACATGGCCAGACCAGATGATCTCAGCTGGCTCTTGGCACCCAGTAGGCAGGCAGTAGCCACCACCCCTACATCATAGGAGACAGAGGCTGCGGGTGCCTTGTCTCACACATGGAGAGAGCAGGCCTCAGGAGCCACAGCCTTACCCAGGCTGATACGTTGGTGCTATCTGGTGTCCCACCTTCCCAGGTCATGCGCCACCTGTGTCTGCTTAAGGGACTTTACCCACTCCACTGCCACCGTTTGTACTAAAACGCACCAGTCAAGAAAGATCTTCAAAAGAGGGACTAAATTTCCCGACAGATAGGAGAACGTAGTCTGCTGGTGTGACCTCTCCTAGGGACTCTCTAGACAGCTAAGCCGCTGCAGCCCAGACAGCTGCAGCTTGAGGCGCTTAGGTTTTAACAACGGACAGGATCTTTTTACCCTGGTCTCCCCCTTTTATTGTCCCCCAAAACAAATGATCAGTGGCTTAAGCAATGACCCAGGGAGGTCACAAATCAGCCTTCCAATTCCTTTCTCTTTAAAAACAAAGATTTTTAATGACACATGACATGTGTAGGTGCAATGATGTGCTTGTGCCCAAGAGAAGGGGTCAGCTCTCCTCAAGCTCTAGTTACAGGACTGGTTGTGGGCCTCCTGAAGTAGGCGCTGGGAACAGAACTTGAGTTACACATATAACATGTATACCACTCTCTCATTCCTAAAAAGGGAAATCTACAAGATGGAGGGTTGACTGACTTCTTCCCTCCATACAGACAGGATGTGATTTAAGAACCGCCAGGCAGGTCCGAAAGCCTTTGCGGGGACCAGTATCTCCAGGACCCTAGATAAGTCAGCTGGGATTTACCAAGCTAAATCCCAAGGCCCCAGGAGGAAGGGGACACATGCTCAGGAGTCGATCATTCTTAAGATCAAGGTGGCCAGAGGCTGTAAGGGTGACAAAGCCCCTTCCTCACTGCCTAACACACTTGATTGTCCCGTGAGCTTGGAGACTCCCAGGCCCCAGGGATGACCCTGTGGAAGGCCTTTCCTTCTGCACATGTTGGCGGCTTTAGGTCATCAGGTCGATCCACAGTTCCTTAGCCGTCCCCTCAGAGGACTGGAGTTCTCCACTGTAAAGGTGGGAGACAGCATCAAACACTAATATGAAAAGAAATGTCTCACTGAAGTCCTGAGGACTATTTAAAGAACACCCGTGCCAACTGGGCCGAGTTCCCCTCTCCCCTCAGGCCTGTCACGTCCCTCTGACTCCCGACTTTGGACTGAGACACTGGAAACACATGGAAAGAGTGACACCAAGGCTGTCAGACCCGATTTCTTTATTAGCAAACAGCCGCGTCCTAAAAGAACATTGACTTCAGACATCCGCTAAGACTGTTCTCGCAAATGTTACTCCACACCTGAAAAATTCCAGGAAAGGGCTTCCAAATGCCTGAATGACTTTATTAATTTTTTTTTTAAATTTATGCACTAGAGACTGCAGTGGGTGAAAAATTTTGAATGACCTCAAAATATACATGCGCATATCCACACGTGCATATATACACTAAAGTTAAAATATGAAATGGTGATTAATTTGCACGTTCACCACAAAACCACAAATGTCTGCCATGACTCTCACCTACGTTATTTTCAACAGAAAAGAAGCCCACAGCACCATATCCTAATTTATTAACTTTGTCTACTTAATAAGAGTGAAGTGTTGTATTATACATTACCAAATTAATATAAATCTGGCCTAGGGGGTTGGGAAGATGGCTCAGTTGGTAAAGTGCTCGCTGCAGATGCCAGACAGGCTGAGTTAAGAACCCCCCAGAATGTATGTAAAAAGCCAGGCACAGTGGCATTCAACTTTAACCCCAGTATGGGGGAGGCAGGCGGCAATCTTCCAGCTTGCTGGCCAGCTAGTCTAAAGTAATTGATGGGCTAATTGATGAGCTTTAGGTTCAGTGAAAGACCTGTGCTAAGAGAAAGAAAAGGGTAGAGTTGATTGAGAAAGACACTGAACACTGATCTCTGGCCTCTACACACATGCACAAACCCCTTCATGTGTACACGCACACACACACACCGACCAGGAGAGCCGGGTTAACAGAAACCTCTGGACTTTCAGAAAGCACAAAGAGTATTTGACTGTGTAGTTTCCTCAGCCTCAGGGTCTTGACTTTGGTCTCTTTCGGTTCTCCACAGCTCTTGTTGACTTGCTACCTGATCAAACACACAGCGCAGCTCTGGGTCCAAAGGTCTTTTTAACAGGTGTGAGGTGCTGCTGATAAAGAGCCTTTATGAGACTTCATACTCAGAGCGGGGCCAGTCCCCTCCGACACTCACCTTCCACAAGGAGGAGAATGCATCGGGAACACTCTGCTCTTGGGAAACACAGAATTCACCCCGCAAACCAAGACGGTGAAAAGGCTATTTCTGCGCAGAGGGCTCTCCGTGGTTTCCTTGGATCCCCTGCCCCGACACCCCCTCCCCCCACTTTTCCTGCTTGCATTGCATCGGAGCAGGATGTCCAGGTCTAGAAGAGGCCACCCACAGGGACTTGGATTTAATAAGTTCACAAGCGGACATTTACCAGACCCTCCGACTCTGAGGAGAGAAGAAAACTTCGCCTGCCATATGTAAACTATTATAGTCTGTCATTGTTAAATAAGGCTGATAATTCAATACACAATGCAGGCAACCTAACATATGGAGAAAGCTCACAATTCGAGTAAAAATCGCCTTTTATAAGCAAGTGGAACATGTTGAATCCTAACGTACACATTTTACCAAAATGCAGACATGTTCTCATCTTAAAAATCTGAGATGGATATTCAAGCATTAAATTTAACAACTGAAAAACTTGGAGAACTTAATATCCAGTAACGTTTTTTGCAACACAAAGCCTACAACATCACCTCTCCTTTGATCTTCTGAACAATCCAGTAGAGAGGCAAATAATACTCTTTTTCTTCAAAAGTGTGGTTCATGGGAATTCCATTTTCAGTGGCCAGTGATTTCCAGGAGAAAATAAAAAAAAAACGTTCTACCAACTGCAGGTGGAGATGCAGAGACCAGCATAACGGGAGGTATATTCACTTTGTAATGCAGTCAGTTATGTTAAAAAACATAAGCCAGAGCTTATTGTGCATATAGTCCAGCCATGCAATCCCTAGACATCGACAAAGGAAAGAAAAACTCCTGAGAGTTTAATCAGAACCTCCTGATAAGGTTAAAAAAAAAAATTAAACAAATCTGAGATGGTTAATATTGATTGGTCATTTGACAGGATGTAGAGTCACTGGGGAGACAGGCCTCTGGGCACACCTGTGAGTGGTTATCTTAACTGGGTTCAGGAAGAAGGAAGACCCAGGCTAAAAGAAGATGGCACCATGCCCTCAGCTTAAGTCCTGGACTGTATGAAAAATGTAACAAGTCTTCATTCCCCATAGCTGCCTCAAGCTCCTTCCTCCATGCCCCTCCCAGCATGGTGGGCTGCTGGACCTTTGAACTGTGAGGCAAAGTAAACCCTCCCTCCCCTGCCATCCTCCCCTCACCATCCTCCCCCTACCAGCCATCCTCCCCCACCTCCGCCATCCTCCCCCACCTCCGCCATCCTCCCCCACCTCCGCCATCCTCCCCCACCAAGGTGTTCTTGTTGGGTATTCTATCACAGCAACAGGAAAGCAGTTACCAGGGAAACAGTAACTCAGATGAAGCCGGACGCATCCCTCTGTACGGCAGTACTGTTTAGAATAGCCAAACAACTCAGCTGTCTATCAGTTGGTATAGAGTCAGACAAAACATGATACATTCATACGTGACCGCCTCAGAAGCAAGAAAGATAAAGTCACTGGTGTGTTCAATGGTTCCTCCAACAAGAACGAACCTCAGGAACATTGTGGGGAGTAGCCGAGGCCAAACAAATAGGATTACATATTGGAGGCGTCCATTTCACAAGCAGCCTGGAAAGGGTAGATCCACAGACACAGGAGGTAAATAACCTGTGCAGTGCATAGCTATACAGATGGAGCAGAGAGCGTTCGACTGTGCGTCTTCCGTCAGCGTTTCAAATGATTCAAGCTGTTTTTAAAAATTATCAATTTACCAGCTTGATGGCTTCCTACTGGCATATAAATATTCCTAACCACTGTGGAGTAGGAAAGAAAAAAAACCCAAACTCATTTCTACAATTCAGCAACAGAGGAGTCAAGAAACATACCCAAAGTAAATCCATAATGATAAAGTAGTATAAAGACCATATGTTACACACTGAAACTCAGAAGCCCTCGTGTTGAATTCACTTAGTCCCTACGGAGCCTTGGGTGGGGGAACCTAGGAGGCCACTGCAGGCATCGTCAAACCCAAGGCCCACCTAAGGTTGAGTGGAGTGTGCTCAATCACTACCCCACTGGCCAAAGAAAGGATCTTAACCCTGGCCCACCACCTGGGGGACTGCAGCTACACCTCCCCAGGTATGTCAGGACCTAGCTGGCCACCCTCCTTTATTCCATTGTCTATGGCTCCTTCTACCTTTGAGGCAAGATGTATATTACAGGTCTTTACATAGGGAAAATGTGGTCTGCTGACCCCACGCTACCATCAAGACTTCAACCCATTGTTGCCTTAATCACACACCCACAAAACAGAGGGCACATACCCCACCTGAGGGTACTGTCCCTGCACCTGCTCACCGGGGCTACGTAAGGTACCCCACCCGAGGATTCTCTAGCAACTTCTATGACACAACTGCAACTGGTTTCTGATATGTGGTGTGCTGTTGTTCATTTTTTGTTTGTTGTTTGTCTTAAGAACTCAGAAGAGGGCTGACGAGGCCGCTCAGTTGAGAAGAACGCTTGCCTATTGCCCCCCAAATCCAGAAACTCAGCCCCATGTAGAACAGGCCTGGTGGTTCATGCAGCCTAGGTGATTTGAGTGAAATGCCCCATGAGAGCATTTGAGCACTCGGTCCCCAAGTTGGTGGGTTCATGGGGAGAATTAGGAGGAATGGCCTCGACAGCACTGAGGCGGGACTTTGGAGATTTCAGAAACCCTCCCCATTCCCTGAGTCTCCTCTGAATTCTCTCTGTGGATAGAGATGTGAGCGCTCATCTGTGACTATAGTGCTATGCTTACCCAATAGATCCTTACTTTCAAGTTGTTTGGGGCATGGTGTTTTGTCCACAAAGAGAAAGGTAAGTAACTAGACCACCTTTAACTCCAGAGCTGGAGATGGAAAGGAAGGAGGGAGCCATCCTTGGCCACACAGAGTTCAAGGCCAACCTCAGATACCTTAGACACTATCTCCCCATTCAACCCCCACAAATACTCAGGCCTCTAGTGATTTTAGAATGGATCTGATAAATTACTATGAATATTCAAATCTATATGCAGTTCAGCAACCACAGCTTTCCTCTTCTTGCTTGTAACAGGGTAGCTTACAGGGTATAGAAGCCTGGCTCAGGAAAGTGGGGGCAGGGTCCTGTTCCTAACAAAATCCAGACCTGGATGTGGATAATCTATTGTAGTACTATGGTACTATGGCTTTAAATAGCACATCTTCTATGCTACAGTCCCATCCCATGCACATCTACTGGAAGAGATTCCTTTAGACTATAGCAGGTGCTTTTTCCCCCAGTTTCTCTTCACTCAAACCCACATCAAGGAACACATGACCTTCACAGCGCCAAGTTTCTACAGGTTCCTCACCCTTGGCACTACTTTTATCTTGATCCAGATAATTCTTGGTTGATAAGGAGTTGTTCTAGTTGAGAAATAATTCTACAATGAAAACATTACAGACATGGAGAAGTTTTTGAGATTAAAAGCTTACCGCTATTGACCTAATTCACGGACAATGGACTCTGTTGTCTCGAGTCTGTGGCCCTGGACAATCTCATGAAGTAGGGACCAGGTGAGGTACACCCGGAACAGATCCAGCTTCTGGCAGCAAGAAAGCAAGGTGCACACAGGCAGGACACTGCAGCAGCATAACCCAAACTGTGACAAACACCACGGAGAGTCCATGGGGACCGGCAGTTTGGTGGGTATCACGGCGATACTGTCATTTTCCCCCTCCCACTGTGGTCCCTGGGTGCTTTGCTGGTTTGGTGGCTTGGTTTGGGTTTGATTTTAATGGAAACCCACCCTGTAATAGTTGTACAAAGATGGCTGGAACTGCAGAGACAACACATGCACTGCAGACTTTAACCTCAGGCGCTAACTTGATCCTCAAATGTTTGCAAAACCCCAATGTAAAACTCAGAAAGCCCGGGCTTGGCTCAAGCAAGGATGAAGAATGGGGCAAAGCAAAGGGCATAAGCATTCATCCCAAGTGAGCATGGAAAAGAATTGCACCATCTGGCCAGGAGTCAGGGGCTCACTGTAGGTGCAAGGGGAAGGTCTACTGGACACCCCCTCCCAAGAAGGCTGCATCCTACACCAGTGAGGACCTAGAAACAGAACAATTACTGCAGGCACTCCCCTGGCCGAGCCATGTAGGCATCCAACAGCAGTGGTAGTCTTTACACACCCTCAACATCTTTTAGAAAGCAAGCAGAGGCATGGTCACACAAAAGACCCCACGGACACACTTCCTCTTCTCAAGGCTACAGGTACTGAACCTGAGGCTGAGGTTGACAATCATTTGTGAACTTCAGATTCGGAAGAGGAAAGTCTCAACTTGGCCCACAGTTGTACTGGCTCTGAGTAACAGATGGGTGGATTTTTACTCCAGCCAAGAGAGAGATCAAAGTCAAAGATGAGGCCAAAGTAGCATCATCCCATGTTCTTTGGAGAAAAGTGCAATAAAGAGGAGGTGGGAGAGGCAGAGGCAGGCGGAGTTCTGAGTTCGAGGCCAGCCTGGTCTACAGAGTTCCAGGACAGCCAGGGCTATACAGAGAAACCCTGTTTCGAAAAACAAAAACAAACAAACAAACAATAAATGCGAGAGAGAGAGAGAGAGAGAGAGAGAGAGAGAGAGAGAGAGAGAGAGAGAGAGAGAACGAACACACTTTGGGAACCTCTGGCTGCTACTGATGAAAATAAGTGGTTTAAGAATCTTGAATGTGTATTGTTTTGCTTTGTTTGCTTGTCTTGTTTGGGTGTGGAGCAATGACAGCAGTCCATGTTTGACACAGGCAACACCTGCTTTATTGAACAGGGAGAAATCTCCCGGGAGCTCAGCTGGAAGCTTCCACCCCCTGGCTAGCAGGCCTCTTGCTGCAGGAGCTGTAACTCTCTAAGAGGGGTGAGGGGGGTCATCATCAATGTCACCCAGCTACAAACCCTGTGAAGACAGTAACAAGCCACCCTCAAGGCCCAGCCTCTGGGACAGCAGTGGCATAAAGAATATACGAGCATCCAAACTACTGTTTGCACCTCAGCAGATGGGATCTGACACCGCTAATCAACCAAAAACCTGACACCAGGTAGGTCCCAGACTGAGGGAAGAGACTATTATTATTATGCTGCTAAGTGACCATGGCAACCAAAAGACTCTCGATGGCATATTGCTGCACCCATAGGTAGGCGCAATGCACAGCTCTCAGCAGAGATGGGAACTCGCCCAGAGACTCACGACTGGACATTGTGGACAGTGGGAGACTTGGAACCGATTACCCCTAAATGAGATATCTGTATGACACTCTTGCAGGCTCAGGATTCACACAACAGAGCAGACAGAAAGACTGTAAGAGCCAGAGGTGGTGGGTGACTTCAAGGAAGCGGCACTTTCCAGACACGACAGAGTCCACAAACATAGGAACTCACGGAGACTGTGACAGCAGGCACAAAACCTGTGCAAGTTCAAGCCAGACAAAAACCCCTGCAGGGAGGAGGTGGCGGCGGCACAAAGTCCCACCCCTAATCATGAACCCTGAAATAGATATCCGCTGGAAGAAGGAAATCAGTTGTCTCCAGTGTAGTGATACTGAGGTATCAGTCACACTCCAGGGCAGGCCCCACAAATCATGCTCTGTGTGTGTGTGTGTGTGTGTGTGTGTGTGTGTGTGTGTAAAGAGAGAGAAATTAGGTGGGTAAGGAGGTGAGGGAGGATACAAGAGGAGTTGGGGGGAGGAAAATAGTATGGTCAAAATATATCATGAAATTCTCAAAGAATATACAAACGCATTTTAAAACTTCAATCACAGACATAAAATCATTCCCATTCCCAAAAACTATGCCGGAGGAACTGATAACTCCCCAGGCCGGCCCACAGAAATTCTTAATAGCACCGTTACAAAAGCTGACTCTCTTCTTCCAGCTGAATGATGGATAGAATGAAACTCAGGGCCTCAGGCTAGGCAGGAAGCCTGAGAACAACTTGGCATCACCAAGATGACACAGGCAATGGGGAAAGAGAAGCAGGCAGGGAAAGAGAACAGTAGGAGGTCTTTTATTACCAATAAACTACCCTGTGCTCCCCAGGTAAGGCTACAAAAAACGCATTGGCTCCTCCCATTCCCAATCAAAACCAAAACCACAAAAAAAGGAAGCTTTGTGGCCAGACATTGAGTCAGGAGTGTGTGAGGCTGCCAAGGGCTCTTCTCATGGCTGCTGGGTCTCTGCGAGCCAAGTCAGACTTCCTTCTTAAGTCTTATTCCCCCCACCTTTTCCACAATTTCTTTTGTTTGTTTGTTTTTTTGGTTTTTCAAGACAGGGTGTTTCTCTGTGTAGCTCTGGCTGTCCTGGAACTCATTTTGTAGACCAAGCTGGCCTTGAACTCAGAAATCTGCCTGCCTCTGCCTCCCGAGTGCTGGGATTAAAGGCATGCGCCACTATGCCCGGCATCTATGATTTCTTAAAACACCTGTCCAGTTACTCTTCCCCCCCCCCGATCCCCCACCCTGAAATGCCCTCTGTAGACCAGGCTGGCCTCAAACTTGGATCCACCTGTCTCTGCCTCCCAATTGCTGGGATTAAAGGCATGTGATACCATGTTCAATCAGTTACTATTTTGAACTGCTAAGACAAAGGGGGAGGGGGGGAATTCCAGAAACAAGTTGATGCTGAAAGAAATCACATTTGTCCAAATTCCTGAGCCTGCCCCCAAACTTGCAGAAATGTGATGGTGTAAGAAACAAAGATGGAGGTCAAATGACCCCCAACTCCTCCTGTCCGCCTCCAGATAACTGAAGGCATAGGATGAATTGGTGATTCTTTGTCATGTATAGACAAGGACCTTCAGAAGACATCCTGAAAGCAATTCGCACATGTACCTAAGGACAATTATCAATCACTTCTGCACACTCTACAAAGCAAGGGGACAAGTCACTTGTGTGATGCATGGTAAGTTGAGCTTGTGAGCATCAGTGCTGCAAGCTTCTACCCAACAGGGCAGTGTCTGTATTCTGGTCCTGCTCTTGGCACCTTCTTGGGCCACACCCAGCGGCTTCCAGCATCAGTCCTGCCTTACTTTAGCCTCATTCTGAAAGCCTTGCAAGGGACAGGGAAACATACAGGCACCATCTGCCCAACCGCACGCTCTGGCTTTCCCTCCAAACCACCAGAGCTACAATGTCACCTGTGGCCACTTATGAGGCATTTAAAAATAACTTAGTCATTTAAAAATAACCCATCAGGAAGGGGGGAAGGTGGCCCAGGAGGGAGTAAGGAACACCTACTGTGACATTGGTGTCTGCCTGTGTCCCTCCTGGTGCCAGCCAAGATTTTATTGAAATAAATGTACTTCACTCCTGCATGAAATCCATCCTCACGACTTTCCATATTTCTTCTTCTCTCTCCTCTCCTGAGATTTGGAAACTGTGTGACACGCCTATTTAAGTAGGAGTGGGGCCTGTGTGATGGCTCAGCAGGTGAAGGCGATTGCCAGCAAACCTGGCAACCAGTGTTTAATCCCCGGGACACGCATGTAGAAAAGAACTGACTGGCACTAAGTAGCTTCCGGCCTCCACCCCGGTGTTGTACCCTCAGCGTACTTGCACACATACACAAATAAAACAAATATTTAAATATTGTAAGTCGTTTGTTTTGTTTTTTCAAGACAGGGTTTTCTCTGTATAGCCCTGGCTGGCTTTGAATTCACTGGTCTAACCTGCCTCTGCCTCTCAAGTGCTGGAACTAAAGGCCTGTGCCACCACTGTCCGCCTTATTTTTAAGTCTTTAAAAATTTTAAAAATAAAAAGTAAAAAGCCGAGGCCACGGCAGAATAATAATAATGTGTGAGACCCAGCGCCTCCTCAGCGCCAAAACAACAAAACCCACTTTACCAACCCACTCTTGTGCCGAAGAAGGGGTGATGCTCTCAGACAGGGTCACTCCTCTGGCTGGGGCGCCCTCAGAAGCAAGGGCTGGGATCTCAGACACTCCTTCACAAACCAGTGATCGAATAGGGGGTGGGGGTGGGGGGTTTAATGGGAGGGTGATGGGGAGGGGGAGTGGGGGGAGGGGACAGAGACACACTATTGCTTCAAAGTGAAGGTCTCAGTTTATGAAGTTTGCAAACACACTAAGAAGTGGCAAAGAGAAAACACTAAGCTGCATCCATCCCCCACGCCCGCATCCTCTGTCACAGTTGCACCGAGGAACACGAGAGGTGCACGTTCTAGTTAGACTCCCCCAGACTTCCCAGTCCCCCTTTCCCTATCTCGGAACAGCCTCCGGAGCATTGTGTCTAGTGCTGCATCTCCCTGGTTCAGTTTCTCAGACGGTTGCTTGATAGCCTTGACAATTTGTGACAATTTGGAGGAGCTCTGGTCATGGAGCTGCAGAATGTCCTTCAGCTAATGATGCTTGGGCGTGTCCTGGTCACACTGTAGTCAGGCTTTGTGGTCTGAATGAATTCTCGATATTGCACGTGTTGGAACCGTGGTCCCACCTGGATGAGTAGAAGTCTAGGTGTGGGGAAAGTGGCTTTGACAAAGGGCTTGCTCTGTCTCCCCAGATGATGTCTCAGTCAGATCATGATGTAGGGGCCTCACCAACCATCAGCTGAACTTACCCTCCTTCAGAACTGTGAGCAAAGCAAACATTATCCTTCATAAATTACTAGCCTTGGGCACTTCATTTTGGCATACAGAATAGACCAGGCCTAGGTTTTGAGTGACAACTCAGTCCTGGGTGTCATATCAGACTGCCTTTAAGGAATCTTTATCGCACTTCACCAAGGGTATACACGTGCAGTAGGCTCCAGGAGCCTCTTTTTTATTTCGTATTTTTGGGGTGTCAACAGAACAGGGATATAATATAATCTCCCGCTGGGAGCCACGGGGCAAAAAACGAGCAATACTGAGAAGACAGACGGCTGAACAATTGTTCAGTGGTTTTGTTCAATGATGCTGGGTCCAGTGAATCTAAACTTCATGCCAGGAGAAAGAATTTGGGAAATGTATTCTGAGTACCACAGCCAGCATGTGTATGACACACATAGAGACAAAGATATACACACAGAGAAAGAGAGACAGAGATACACAAACATACACAGAGACAGAGACACACAAACACAGAAAGAGCAAGAGAGCGAGAGCGAGAGAGAGAGAGAGAGAGAGAGAGAGAGAGAGAGACAAACAGAGAGAGAGAAAGACAGTGAGACAGAGTCAGAGACATACAGAGACAGAGACACACAAACACAGAAAGAGCAAGAGAGCGAGAGAGTGCAAGAGAGCAGCCGCACGCACGAGAGAGAGAGAGAGAGAGAGAGAGAGAGAGAGAGAGAGAGAGAGAGGAAGAGAGAGAGGGAGGAAGAGAGAGGAAGAAAGAGAGAGAGAGGGAGGAAGAGAGGAAGAAAGAGAGAGGGAGGAAGAGAGAGAGAGGGAGGAAGAGAGAGAGAGAGAGAGAGAGAGAGAGAGAGAGACAGACAGACAGACAGGAGCAAGGAGACAGCCAGCCACAGGTTCTGGGATCTGAATGGGCCTAGTCCCTAGAGGCAAACGGAAGCCTGGAGCTGAAAGGCCCAGTTTTCTGCAAAGTGCCAACTGAGGTTGAAACTCCCTGTAAATGGGTTTACAGAGCTCCCCTTAATGATCACCCATAACTATTAACAGCACCACACAGCTCAACAATGGAGACATTCACCTTTGTCTAGCCCAGGAACAAACAGTCTAAGACACCTTAGGGCCCAGCTCTGGAAGTCACTAACTGCCTTTGGGGCCAATGACTTGTGGACAAAATGACTTCCACAAACAATACAGTGTCTTTGTTCTTCAAATTGCATTTACAAGGCACAAGCACTCGTCATCTTGAAGGATTAGGCTTCACTTGGATCTCCCTGCTCCACACTTGGAAACCCTCAAAGTCACCAGTAGAATGACTACACCGGGAGGCTGAGGCTTAGTCAAAGCACACTGAGCTGAGCAGAGGATACTCCTCACCTCAGTTCAAAACAAAGGCCTCAACCTCCCTCTCAGCCAGGAAGCCTGCATCACTCAGAGTAACTCCCTAGGCTAAAAACTCTAGAAACCCCAACTTTCATAAACCACGCCTGCAGCAATTCAGCGCCCATGACCACCATCACTCACTGCAGCTTCACTTGGCTGGAAGAACGCACAGGTGAGTGCGCGTACAAAGAGCTGCATCCATCCGATCAGGATGCTGCTCCCCAAACAGTACCAGCAAGTGAGCGGCAGTCCCAACTGCTCGCCCCTTCCCCTGTAAGACCCTGCTCCCTCTTGTCGGAGAAGTTAAGCCCTGTCTTCGGTTCACAGGCAGGACTAGAAAAACTGTGCGCAAAGTCAGCCATGACTCAGGCTGCAGTCAGTCAGCAGTGGCCAGCAAATTTCCCATCAGCTCTCACAGGATGGGGACTTTCATGATTTCCTACACAGTAGAGTCAAGCTACAGGGGAGACTTCAAACGTGTTGCTAGTACCCAAGGACAAAGAGGAGATGTGAAAAACTTCAGCCTGAGGGCTGGGCCTTCCGTGCATGCCAGTGGCTGGAGTTGGTCTGGCTGGAATGAGGCAGGGTCTTCCGGCTGGTGGCTAAATGACAGTTCCTTTCCTTTAGGGTATGCAAACTCACCAATCCAGTGACTATCTTAGCTAGGGTTTATCACCGATGAAGCATCATGACTAAAATCAGCCTGGGGAGGAAAGGGTTGGTTTGGCTTACATATCCTGAATCACAGTCCACTGAGGGAAACCAAAGCAGAAAAGCAAACTGACAGGAACCTGGAGGCAGGAGCTGATCCAGAGGCCATGGAGGGCGCTACTTCCTAGCTTGCTCCCCATGGCTTCTTTAGCCTGCTTTTTTTAAATATAGAACCAGAGACCACTAGCCCTGGGTGGTACAACCCAGATTGGGCTGGACTCTCTCACAACCACTAATTAAGAAAATGCCCTAAAGGCCCTGCCTACAGCATAGTCTTCAGGGGCATTTTGTCAGTTGAGGTTCCCTCCCCTCAGACAACTCTGACTTGTATAAACTAGACAGAATTAACGGAGCCAGCACAGACCCTCAAATCTACTCTCACTGGGAAAACATCCCAAGAAGCAGACAGCAGCTTTCAGCTTAGACACAGACCACAGGTATAGAGCCACGGATGCAAAGAGCTGGTCCTAGAGGGAAAAGCCTCAGCTCCAAGCAAAGCCGAGGAGGAACAGGGGGACATAAATATTCTGTCCACCGATGGACCTCACCACTCCTAAGGAATTTACTATGAAACCCTAGGAGACACTTCCACAGCTATAATTTCCCTCTATAATGAACACCCAGTGCGACCCAAGTTCTTGCTTTGAAATTATTGAGTTGAAAGGTCAGTGTAAAAAATGTCATTTAAAGCATTTTAAAAAGTTCCCACAGAGGCGCATGTGTGACCAAACAGCTTGCTAAACCAAGGCTTTTGTGTGTCCAAAGTCCCTACCCAGGAAACTGAGCCACCAATGCAACAGTTGTGAGAGGTGGGCCTCTGGGAGTTGTTGGGTCATGAGGGCAAAGGCTCATGAGTGGACTGATGGTCATATTTAGGGAGGGGATGAGTTATCACCCTTGAGGGCTCCAGAAAGAAAGTGGGGGCTCCCTTCTATCTCTATTCAGAGAAATAAAGCTTTAGAAGCTCAGGCAGTTTCAGCCAGGCTACTCTTTGTTAGTACACCTTGGGGACTCTGCCATGCGCGGACACTGAGAAGGTACCACAGCATCCCACTCTACAGCATCGGCAGTTGCCCTCCAAGTGTCTGGCGCAAGCATCTCTGTATAGATGCACATCTGAGAAGCCCACACCTCTCTGTTCTTCAACTGACAAGGAACCTTAATCCTTCCACACAAAGCACAATGCTGCGCCCACTCGTCCCCCACGGCAAGCTGGAAGATCTCTCTCCAGCTGCACAATCTAAATGCTTTTGTTTTCCGTACAAATGTCACAAAGGGTTGTCAACAGGACAACAAATATCTACAAAAACACCCTCTGCTCGGATGCTACACAGAAAGATACATCTTCTTGGGTAACCTGTTTAAGAGGAGAAGTTCTAGCATCATTGGAAACAGCAGAGCCAACAGGGTGCAAATGTTTCGTTTCTTGGAAAAAGAACGGAAATGGCTCTGGAGGGGTTGCTCAAGCAGTTGGTTGGGAGCACCGACTGGTCTTCCAGAAGACCAGCATTCAGTTCCCACTGCACACCACCTGTGGTGGCTCAGAACTGCCTGGAAATACCGTTCCAAGGGAGCCTACGCCGCCTTCGGGCTTTTGTGAACACGAGCTACACATGTAATTCATGTCTACATAAGCAGGTAACTGCACGAGAACACAAAAGTAAAGAAAGGAATCTGAAGGGAGAGCGAAAGGGCTCTAAGGGGTTTCTGCTACTGCTGCTGTCTGCACATACACTGAGACTCAGGCTGGCAAATGTTAGCCGTGCACACATGGGGACCTGGGTTCAGATCCCCAGTGCCCTGGGGGAAAGCTGGGCATGGAGACAAAGTCTGGAATCTTAGTTCTAGAAAGGCAGACAGAAGTAGGCCTCCTCCAGCGTCAGTGAGAAATCCTGAAACGAAGGGGGTGGGGAAATGAAGAAAGAATGTATAGAAGCAATGGAGGAAGGCACTCAGGGCTGACCTCTGTATGTACACTTCCTCATGTGAACATACACTCCACACTCCATCCACAACACACTCTGAACAAGAAAATTTTACTTAAGAATGTAGGCACATCAGAGAAATACAAGCAATAGCAAATTGGTCCCCGGCAGCACCAACTCACCAAACGTGTGTGAGCCCAAAGGGTGACTAAAGGTCTCCAGCCACTAATCAGGACTCCGCCTTGGTCTAAGAAAGCTGACCTACAGCACACACACCCTCCTGTCAACAGTCGCAGATGCCAGATAAGCGGACATTCTGGGCCACACACCGCTGGCAGGCAGGGAAGTGAAATTCCCCAGGAGGCTGTGTGGGGCAGCAGTGGGAAACAGCCAGAGCTCTTCCCTGGCTCGGGAGATAAAGCTTTCCGGAGCCTCCTTCAGTTCCTTATGGACCTTTCTCATCTGCCTGTTAACGTTCTCAGGTGGAGCAGTGGATGCAATTGTTAAACGTGAGTCACATTAAAAATAATTGCTGGAGAAATAGGTCAGTTGGCAAAGTATGTATATGCAAGCACGAAGTCCCAAGTTCAAACCCCAGCACCCAGTTAAAAAAAAAAAAAGAAAANAAAAAAAAAAAAAGGCAGGTTGTCTTAGCCTGTTTGTAATTCCAGCACTGTGGGGGATTTTCTTGATGTGGGGGGCGGGGGGTGGGCCCAGCTTACAGTGGGTAGTGTCACCCCTGGGTAGGTGGCCCTTCATGGTATAAGACAGCAGGCTGAGCAAGAGAACAACCCAGCCCGCAGCACTCCACTTCCTCTGCTTCATTCCCTGCCTCCAGGCTCCTGCCCTGAGCTCCTGCCCTGTCTCCTCGAGGGATGGTAAACTGTAACCCTTTCCTCCCCAAGCTGCTTTTGGTGTTAGTGTTTATCATAGCAGTAAAAAGAAAACCAGGACAGCTCTCAATCCACATCACCGCAATTCCAAGATGCTATCAATCCAAGAAAGGGACACTCCTTTCCAACACTCATTCTTTTTTTTTTTTTTTTTTTTTTTTTTGAGACAGGGTTTCTCTGTATGGCCCTGGCTGTCCTGGAACTCACTTTGTAGACCAGGCTGGCCTCGAACTCAGAAATCCGCCTGCCTCTGCCTCCCGAGTGCTGGGATTAAAGGCGTGTGCCACCACGACCCGCTCCAACACTCACTCTTAAAAAGGGGTGTTAGACCCACACCTCTTAGTTTGGAATATCTGTTTCTCAACTGAGGGTCTCAGCCCCTTTGGTGGGGGGGGGACTCTATCTCTAAGAATATCTACATTACAATTCATAACTGGCAAAATTACAGTTATGAAGTAGCAATGAAATCATTTTATGGTTGGTCACCACAGCATCAGGAAGGTTGAGAACCACTGCTCTAGAGCTACATGTGGCTGAAGAGACTTGACCATGCATGTCTACACCCTAAGACTAGTAACTGTGGGCACAAGAGCGGTGTGCGAGCACAGATAAAGGACAGACTTGTTAAAACCTTTCTGTTCGCCTGTCCCCATTCCGGGTACCAATCTGCCTAGTGACAATGGGGAACGTGCATATGAATTCCTCCTGTGTTACCCGCCCCACTCTGACCTACTTTTCTTCAACATTCATGATGGGGAGAAGCAGAAAAATCTTTTTCTTTACCTCTGGAATTAAAAAAGGATTTTGACTAAATCAAGTGTGAAGCCAAGTGAATTCTCCAGGTTCCGGCACAGAAGGTGACTGACCCACCAGAGAAACTTAGCATTTACGCTTCCCATGACACTGCTGACCAAAACAGACGAAGAAAGGCAAGTGTTTGCTACAACACGAACTCACAGCAATTTCCACGGCAGTGTTGTCTAAACTCTTGAACTCTTAATTACACAGGTAGTGGGTGGTTTAGAGTTAGGCCAAGTAACACTGGGTAACTAATTCCGCCGTGGGCAGCTTAATGTGAGCTTCCACCTCAAACCTGCCCCTCCTCCTCCCAATCAGGGCTTTAATGCGATGGCGGGAGGAGGAGGATTGCTTTGTGGATTTAATGGTGGGCTACACTAAGTGTATGTTGGAGTTTCTACAGGTTAGCTGCTGCAATGTGTCCGAGAAAAAGAAAAAAAACACTCTCGAATGTAAAATATTAGTGACCTTGTACCCTCTCACCACTGACCCCAAAACCCAACAGGGAAGCAAGCAGCTCTCAGAAAAACTCAGCTTTCCAAAAACCAGGGGATTACCCCGGTAGGGGACACAAGTTCTATCCAGGTCAACATTTCTCAATGACATTTTTGCCCAGTTCCCCTGACCCTATGCATCTTAAATGTATGCCACTTTGGTCCTGACTGATAACTCTTTTAATGCCTTTTTTTTTTTTCATTGCAAAAAAAAAAAATTCTCTCCTTGGGGTACCCAATGACTCAAATAGAATCTGACATTTCTCTCAGACACCCTCCCCTTCCCTTTTCCTAGGTCTCACCCAGGCTGTGAGTCTTTTGCCCCAACCTAAACTAAGCCTCTGCAGGCTGCTCTGCTCATGTGCAAATGGACCATTCACGCTCCTCTCTTCCATTCTGGAAGACCCTCCCACTCATTAAGCTACCAGACTCAGTCAAGACTGCTGTGAGGGTTGGAGTGAGAAAGGCTCCCACGGGCTCTGATTTGAATGCTTGGTCTCTAGTTGGTAGAACTATTTGGGAAGGATTAGGAGGTGTGGCCTTCTGGGAGGAGGTGTCACTGGGGGTGGGCTTTGAGGTTTCAGAAGCCCACCTGCCCCTCCCAAGCATGCTCTCCCTCCCCCACCCTCCACACTGTGTGCTTGTGGATCGGATGTAAGCTCTCATCTATTGCTCTAACACCATGCCTGCCTCCCTGTCAGGCCTTCTAACCCCCATATAAAATGCTTTCTTTTATAAGTTGCCTTGGTCTAGTGTTTTGTCATAGCAATAGAAAAATAGAAAGTAACTAAGAGAAAAAAAAAGTGACTAAGACAATTGCCCCCTGCCATAGCTTCTTTTTAGACCACCACTGCTTATCCATCCCCCTGTCCTGGCTCAGTGTGATGTCTGGCTTCAGGAAGGCACTGAAGTGGGAAAGCAATGGAAAATTCAGAGCAAAGATCCAAGAACGTGATGAACCTAACCCCACCCACACTGCCACCAGACCCGAAGATTGACTTGCTAGCCACTAAGACCTCCATCGCTAGGTTCAATTCTCCTTCCCAAGTATCTAAACAGATGAGAAGATTCACCTATTACTAAAGTTCATACCTATATGCACCAATAATAAAAGTGATAGGAACACTCTTAAGTTCTCTGTAAATACCAGTGAGCTCTATGGAGTCCCCTGTCCAGGAGCCAAGCATACCACCACCTGAATAACTCACATGCTGTCTCAATGGTAGACCAGATGTCTGAAAGATGGAGGGGGGCAGTATTAAGAATTTCCACCCCACTGCTACTTTCCCGGGCCAGACCATCATGAAGCTACATTTTCCACATGGGCACGGGCACTCAGAAAATGACTGGTCTGAGGAGCTGTTTGTTTTCTCAGCCCACACTGAGGCATGCAGGGGTGCTCTCAAGAGCGCTGACCTGGTGTTTTATTTCCTTCATGCATCCCAAGGTATGTTCTTACCTTTCAGCAAATTCTTTTTGCCTGGCAAACCACCACCTAAAATTCCAAGATGTGTTCATTCTACAAATATTGATCTAATCCTCATGACTGGCCAGGCACTGAGTCATGGCCAAGAGGAGCATAGAATTCAATGGCAGCAACATGACATTCAGACTCCTGCTGCTCAGAATTCCCTCCTGGCCAGGTGACTGGAAAATGGCTGTAAGGACAACAAACAAAGTGTCTAGGGGCTGACCACTGATCTGGGCACTTCCTTCCCACTAACTTCTTTTTACAACAGCTGGCGAGTGAGTGAGTCACGATCTGCTCCCATTCTACAGATGTGGGAACCACTGCTGAGAAGAAGAAACTTGCCCAAGGTCCCAAGGCTAGCAGGTGGCAGAGCGAGTTTGGGGTTCCTTTTCCTTTTTTATTTTTCAAATAGTTTTATTGCTGTATAATTTACAAACCATAAAATTAATGGTGCCTAGGCAGGTCCAACCTTGCAACAACACACAATACCCTCCTCCTACTCCCTATCCCTTAGCTTTCCTAGTTTACAAAATATAGGAATAATCTGTGCTCCTCGGCACAGCTAGGAAGCCTGGTAAAGGAAAAATAATAGTCAATCCACGCAGCCCCGGGCCTGGCATGGAGGACTGTGCAAACTCGAGTCTGTCGTCCATGAGTTTAGTCCAAAACAAAACTGTGCATTACAGAGAGGAGCCACAATAAAGTACATAGGGAAAGAAAATTTGAGTACAGAGAGAACTATCTCAAAAGGGAACTTTATTAAAAGGGTCTCCCATCTCGGAAGCTGACAGGTTTGAAAGGATGGGCCTGTTTGGCAATGATGAGTTAGTCTGACTAAACCCACCTAAAGCACTAGCCGGTGCCTCTGCTGAGTCCTGCATCTATGACGCATGAGGGAGAAAGCAATGACTCTTGAATGCTGTAAGGAAACATTCGAAATCTCTTCTCTCCAGAGAACACAGTGGCCTGGGAGCTAACCATTGCATGCTTGGCACCTAAGCCTCTATAAGCAACACCCTCAGGAAGGGACTCCTTGTATCCACTGTGCAGACTGATAAACCTCCCGTCTGTCTGTCTGTCTGGTCACATTCTGAAAGCTTACTGTAGCGACTGAGGGTACTAATCTCCCTGACCTTGAAACCCTCCTTCCCTAACCATTGCTAGAGTGGGAGTCTGTCCTTGGAGCCAGACCCTCCCCACCTACCCCCTGCTTGCCCTCCCCACACCCAATAAGACAGGCAGTGGGAAAGCGGAGAGAATAAACCCAAGGAATATTCACCCAACCATGAGGCCAGCTGCTCTCCCCACAACCAGAGCTGCCTCATGAAACCCAGTTCTTGCTTCACTTCATGAACAGCCTCTGGCCAGGGCAATAGGCCTACTTTATACTTGCACTGATGTACAAGTTCAGCAAAACTAGAAAGTTCCATTCGGGACTCTGCCAAACAAAAAGATGTTTAGCCTAAATGCAACCCATATTCAAATATATTCCACGGATCTCGTGTCCAATGTCATGAAGTGCTTTAGAAAGTAAAACTGTGAATGCTGGGACCAAGAAATCCAACTCCTGATTTCAAAGAAACTTGTTGTTTGTATGAGATTGCCTTGTGTGTGACTCACATACAGACAATGTGTGGATGGCAGGGACTATTTGAGGACTTCAACACTTGTTATAATCCAGCAACTGTGGAGTCTACCTTCCCACTCCGAGTCTTCCAGGTCAAAGACGATAAAAGAGTGTCACCAGACAAAGACGATAAAAGAGTGTCACCAGACTAGGCTGAGCCCATCCTCAAGACCCTAATCAGAAACAAGAGATCATTTAGGAAGATGATGTCACACATGCACAGCCACTACTGTCAAGGTTAGCCCTGGCGAGTGCAGACTTGAGGACATCATCAGGTGAATGAAAGGCCAACCCTTAATTCTACCCACTGCAAGTTCTCCTAGGGCTTCATGAATGTGAGTCTGAGCTCAGGAGAGTCTACTGTATTGTCATTGACCCACGGAATGAAGAAACGCCTTACCATGTCTGTCCCTCTCTCGTAGCCTTACCAGCCATCCTGGCTGTACTCAATGGATAGCACTGACTTCTGTCTGGGCTGAATGAAAGTGACTACAGACACTGTCCTGACAGTCATTCATTCCCACCAGACCTCAGTGGGCTAAAGGGAAGAAGAAGGCCACTGTTACACACCCAACAATTTCACATCCCGCCTTAAATAACTCCTCAGGACTCCATGTCAAAAGCCAGCACAACCCCCAACCACCTTCCCATTGTCCCTTTACACTTCCTTGAGTCTCCATCTTGAACTCTCTACCATCACTGGCTTGCTAAGCTAGAAGAGGGTCCTTCTGGATGCCATGCCCCTCATCCAGAGGGCCTGATGCCTCCACCACTCTTAGTCTTTCTGCAGACACATCTCTTGGCTCCTCTGCTCTCCCCTCAAGCTCTCGGCTCATTCAGAGAAGGCAAGTCACTGATGTTCAAGAATCAGAGGGATGTCACCATTTCAGACAACTCTTCTTGTCTCTGCTCTCTATCAAGTGACAGAGTAGGATTCCAAGTGGATACACACACCCCACCCCCCTAAGCACCACCGTGCCTCAAATGACAGAGCTGAGTTACACAGGGAGACAATCTCCACTCATCCCTAAATGAGTTCTTGGGACTACCATATCCAAAAATTCCAGTGGGACAATGCTAAAATGTTTGTATAAGACATTTACATAAAACAACAGAGACATCTATAAAAACAACGCTTAGAGTACACAACTTCAGTGTAGAGGAGGGCAAGCATACGATTTCTGGTCTGGATTTTCAACTTAGCTAACACAGGGACTGGGAAAGCCCTGCTGTACTGTGTTACCACACAGGAGCATCCGAGAAGAGAGTGCGGAGGAAACTGAATGGAGGTGAAGGAAGAAGTCTCCAGCCACACAACCTCAGGTTCTTGAAAGTTCGGTTCTTCTGAGATGCTGAGGCTGAAAATCTGTCTCTAAGACTGGGAAGTCAGCTCAGCCACCAAAGTGCTTCGGCACAAGCACCTGCATTTTATTCTCTTAAAAAGTCTGTGCTTGGCAGCATGTGCGTGTGATGCTTCCAAGTGCCAGGAAGGGGAGGCAGGCAGGTCCCTGAGGCTCATGGCCAGGCAGCAGAGTCAGGGCAGTAAGACCCAGCCAGCCAGAAACCCCACCTCAAAATAAGGAAGGAAGGAGGGAAGGAGGGAGGGAGAGAAGGAGGGAGGGAGAGAAGGAGAGAG
>NC_034600.1:70405641-70421325 GCF_900095145.1 Mus pahari | reverse complement strand
GGGAAGGAAGGAAGAAGGGAAGGAAGACAGGAAGGAAGGAAAAAAGGAAGGAAGGGGAAGGAAAAGCAACAACAACAAAAAAAAACCAAACCAAAACACTTTTTTAAAATTTTTATTTTAAAAGTTGCATAAAGAACCTTAAACTTTAACAGTGCCTAAGGAACTGTACCCAAGGCTGTCCTCTGGGTCAAACACAGGAGCAGAGACAGACAGGAGACACTGGCATGCACACAAAATTTATTTCTGCTACCTTTGATGGAAAGAATGGACCAGTGGGGCTGGAAAGATGGCTCAGTAGTTAAGAGCACTGACCGCTCTTCCGAAGATCCAGAGTTCAAATCCCAGCAACCACATGGTAGCTCACAACCATCCGTAATGGGATCTGACGCCCTTTTCTGGTGTGTGTGAAGACAGTTACAGTGTACTTACATATAATAATAAATCTTTTAAAAAAATAATAATGGACCAGTGATAATCACTTAAAACTAAAGCCAATAAAAATGACTTTGGAGTGTTCTGTGAGGCTACATCAAGAAAATCCGCACATTCATATGGACCAGCACCTTAGGATGAGTGCTGAAATCAACATAAAACCCGGGTCGTGGTGCTGGCTGGTCACAGGCGTGGAGGTCGGGCCAGGCTCCTGTGCCTGTGCATGGAGTCACAGTGACCTTCAGATGGGGCAGCGGTCAGTCTGTGACTGCTTTGGTTGCTTCTCTGAGATCACTCCAAACCTCCCACCTCTAGAGAAGGGGGGGAAGGAATAAACTCTTAAAATAGGAATATATAACATTTCCTGCCTTCAAAACAGAGCTATCCAGTTTCTATCCATGGGTGACCTGAGTTTCGGTGCCATAAGGGTGGTGCCAAAAATCCAGATAGCACAGGGACCCACCCTCAAACCCAGAAATGCGTCCTAGCTCCAAATAGTCGCAAGCGTGGCAAGCAGTATTACAGGCAAAACTACAGCTAATTCAAGTTCCACCCACACCACTCCTTTCTCCCGTGCAAACCACATAAACTTTAGGCAGATAGTGTTTGCCCGCTCACTAAAAACCAAAGCCTGTTGTTGTACTTCCTGACTGCACCACACAATTTGGGGCACTTCACACACACACACACACACACACACACACACACACACACACACCACGCCTCTTCTTGGAACCCAGAAAACCTTGCAACAAAACCCTCTAATTCTCCAGGTCTGTTTGTCGCAGTCCCCACTGCTCCCTATTGCACACAGCCTGGCTCACTTCCCTCACCCTCCTGGGCTCCTGGTTCAGCTTGTGTGGGCCAGGATTTGCTGGGGGGGGGGGGCATTCCCCCTACCCCCCTTTATCCAGTGCTTTGCATAGTCTGGCCCTCACTTCAGGTTTTTAAAGGGGTATTGTTTTGTGTATAATGCCTCCATTCATGCTAAGGTTTTGAAGGGAAGTGTTTCAAGTTATTTAATGGACTTGTCAAGTGTTGCTTTTAATTAAACTTGGCTCAAATCGAAAGGAAAGTGGGTACGAATGTGGGCCAGTCTTGGGTACAGGACACTGAGTCATACCTTAATTCTCACCAAATGGCAGGAGAAATTCCATTCCAAACGTCTGTATTTGAGCCAGCCAAGTAAGTGTTCTATTTATAGTGCCAAGGGTTAAAGCTTCCAGACGCCCCTCATCTGCCACCCTGCCCCCAGCACGTGCACGTGTGGGTGAACACACACGCGCACACGCACACACACACACACACACACACACACACACACACACACACACACCTCCTCCCTCAGATTGAATTTCAGCCTCCAGCAAGTCAGGCTTTTTCTGTTAGTTTGTTTTTGATGATTCCTGAGCTGTAGGCACACTTTCTGGCCACCTGCCAACCACATAAGGAAATTCTGTTTATTTCTCAAATAAACAGGGGGTGTGCAGGGCGGGGGGGGGTCGTGAGAGGGGGTGGGGGTGTCTCCCTCACTTTGGTTTCTATAAAGTTGTCCAGAAGAGAGCTTACACTTCTCAAAGCACTTCCTTTTTCACTGATGGCCATCAGACCTGAACGGAAACAGTTTCCATCTCCCCTGTTATGAAGAAAACCATCTCACACTCAGAATGTACAGGACCATCACCTCAGAGAGGCACAAGAAGCTATGCATATTATCTCAAAACTCTTGCCAATGTATCTTAAAAATCTAAATGGGAGGGAAGCACTAAGAACCTCTGAGTGCAGATCACCAGGACCCACACAAAAGTCAGGTGTGGTAGGCGATTGCCTCCTCTAACCCCAGCACTGGGAGGGCAGTGATGGGAGATACTGGGCTCAGTGACAAGCCACTGCAACAGAAATGGTAAGGCCAGGACTGAGAAATCCTGTCCCAATAAACAAGGTGCAGATCACCAAGGGAAGACACATCTACAGTTGACCTCTGGCCTCCATATGCACTCACACAGACAAGTGAGTCTACATGTATGCACACACACACACACACACACCCCACATACATGCATTCTCACACATACACACACAGAGAACAAAAATATCACAATCTTGAGTCTTAGTAATGTCTCCGCTGACTCGCCATGAGGCACAGGCTATAATTCTTGGAACTCTGGAGGTGAACTGCCTGTGAGCGGTTCCGACTGTAGCTATGTGCCTCTCCCTGGGCAGCTGGCCACCTGAAAGTCACGGCTGTGAAACGCGTTCCAAGTTTCACCCTAGACTGGACACTCGAGTTCACGGGTAAAGGTTATCTTTTGAAAAACTGCACCACAGGCTGCATGCTCAGCTGAAGGAGGACAGGAAGTCATGTCACCGTTGAGACTCGAGGATGGAGACAGACAGTGGAAAGCCAGAGCCTCGGGTGCCTGGAAAGACCGCATCGAGTAGCACCAGCTTTGGGCCATGGGGCTTGGAAGGAGTGGGCAGGTATACAACATGGCATAGGAGGGCAGACATGGAACCAGGCCTCTTCTGCAAATGACAGCTGGGAGGACAGCTGTGCAGTCACTTCGGATGCAGAGCAGGGAGGAGCCCGGGTCCCAGATACCACAGACAAAGCTAAGTCCAGCCGCACAGTGGGAGAAGGCGAAGATAAATTCTGGATGCAGCTGCTGAGGTGGTACAGAACAGGATAGGATGGGGAAATGGCTTAGCTGGTAATGTGGGCTCACTGTCCAACTCACTGTGGAGTTCACTGGCCAGCCTTTCTAACCAGTTATGTTCGGTAAGAAACTCTGTCTCAAAAAATACAGTGGAGGGCAAGAGAAGGCACACAACATAAGACTTCTGGCCTCTACACGTGTGTACACACGTGAACATGTACATAGATAACATACACACCCACTCAAAAGGGGCTCCAGGAGGACTCAGCAGTTAAACGCATTTGCTTTTCTTACAGAGGACCCAAGCTTAGTCTCAGGACCCACACTAGGTAGCTAACAACTGCCTACAACTCCTGTGTGATGCACCCTCTTCTGGCAACCATAGGTACCCACAAAAACACACATGCACGCAGACGCACACACATACATAAAGTCCTTTTAAAAAAAAAAGCAACAACAACACAAGGAGCCCCACCAGACAACGGAATACCTGGAAATGTCCTCTGGGTGAACGTTGGCACCTCTTACACGATCTCAGTTCAGACCAGACAGCACACAGCACTCCCAGTGAGCCTGGGCTCCTTTCAGGAAGAAGGGAGCCAGCAAGAGTGACTTCCACTGCAAAGCGGATCAAGTGTGCTAAGGAATATCAGCGACCGACAACAGAGGCCTAAAGTTGCATCCAGGTTCTTGGGAGCTGAACCCCGTATTGAAGATACAGCTCTTGCTAGAGTTACAATAGGAAGTAGGCAAAGACCATGGTCTATTGCCAGACTTATGGGCAGTAGAGACTGGCAAAGCCCACTCACTGCCAAGCCGTGTCTGCTGCTCCTATCTGGTGGAGCAGCCTTTCCTTCACTACCAGCTCAGAGACAACTTCCCCAAAGATCCCCATGAGATTCTGCCAGAACACCTACAAGCCCACGGGGCCACTCATCATACAACCTGACACCCAATTTGGCTCGGTCTATCAGACAGTGGCCTACTAACAGGCAAATCAACACATCCCAGAACCATCATCTCTTAGGAGCAAGGAAGTCTGCAACACTGAGCCCATCCATAGCACTGATCTGCAGAGAGGTTCTCTGTGCCGAGTCGGCTGGTTTGTCTTGCCTATTTGTAACTGCAGTGTCTAGTCTCAGATATCCGAAGAAGTCTTAGACAAAACAGACTCAGTTGGAACCCAAGCTATGCAAATAATCTTTGGCAGAGATCCATTATGGCATAGACCCATTACTTAGGGCAGGATCCTAGAGCAGAAAAAGAGGGCCCCAGACAGTGTGAGTGTGCCATCGGTCCTTGGAACAGGCAATCCAGTTGGTCATGAGAATGCAAAGAAATCAACACACTGATGCTCAGGAGGACACAAAAGACTAGAAGCTTCCAGAGAACTCTAGGATCTGACAAGGCACTTAAACCCTCTAAAACACGGAGTTCAGATCCACCTGGGGCAAGCAATGGTACCCAGCATAAAGAGTGGTCAGTGAGACACTACATATAAAGGACTTAGCTTGCAGAACATCTCCAGAGAGATCCTTCTGAATGGCCTCTGTTCTGACTGTTGAAATGTATTAAAAGACGTGTGGTTTCTAGATCAATTTGAGGGGCTTTCCAAGCTGCGACAGTTCACCAATGGAATGAGCTTGGCGTTCCCAGCTGCCCTAACTCCCTGTCACGTAGTAACTACGAGGAGTGAGAAGCATCCAAGCATCCGCTGACACCTTAGCCTCAGAGGTCCCAGGGTACCAATGACCAGCACTGACCTCCATGACCTCTGAAGGGAAGCAATCCACCATTTCTTATCACTGACCTGGATTTAACAAGGCTAGGAAGTCAATCCCTGGGGCAGGCTGCGTTTTGGTTGAATGGTGCGGTCCCTGAGTGTTCCACCTCAGCCTGGGTGAAGACGTCCTGGCTGAAGCAACCTCTCAACCCCAGACTTCCAGCATGAACTATCTCCAGAGATCTGAATTCCACCTCGGGTCAGCCAGTCCTCCAGAAAGCATCCTCTAGGCAAACTCATTTTGATTCAAAAGCTGTCTGCTGACTCTTGGTCTAAACAAATTAAATATCCCACTTGGATTCCAAGGAGTTGTTTTTTTCTTTTTTTCCTTTTCTTTTTTTTAAGTTTAATTATATCAGTTGTGCTCTGAATATAAAATTCCCCCAAAGGTTCATGTATAAACACTTGGCCCTTAGCTGCTGTTTCGAAAGGTTCCATGAACATCTAGGAGGTGGAGCCTTTCAAGAGGACATTTGTGAAGGCGACCAGGTTTTGAGGTTTGATAGCACAGCTTCCTCCACTGCTGGGTGTGGACGCAATGCCATCAGCCTACATCGGGGGTCCTACATCGGCACTCCCTCTTTCCTCCCCAGGACAGGCCCCACCCGTGCTTTCTCCACTCAGTTATTTTTGTTAGGCTTTTTTATCACAGCAACATAAAAGAAACCAATCTAACACACAAACGATCTACAAAATATGTGATGCTAAGGTTTATCTAAAGAGTTATCTATCTCATTTATAGCACTCTGCAACGTCAGGAGATATCAGATTAAAGGGGCTGGTGAGATGGCTCAGTGGTTTATTGCACTTGCTTCCTTTCCACAGGATGTGAGTTCAGTTCCCAGTGCCCATGTCTGTGACTCATAACCTGTAATCAAGCTCTAGGGAATCTGGTGCCCTCTTCTGGCCTTGACGGCACATGCAACCAGATGTGCACACACACACACACACACACACACACACACACACACACACGTACGTGTGCGCACTTAAACACATTACACAATCTTTTTTTTTTTTTTTAAACAAGATTGAATTATTACAGTCTTCTCCTGGTGGACAGAAACCAGGCAGAGACAAATACAGAAAGAACTCCCACTAAGCCACAAATTAAATGGGGAAACTTAAGGAGGCTCCAGCCTAAGTCTGCCTGCCTCCGGCCTGAAGACCTGATGAAAGGAGTTATGGGTGTGAACTTGGGAGTGAATGTGGGTGTGAACTTGGGAATCATCTTCCTCTTATTTTTAGCACACAAGAGTGCTGCCGAGAGAGTCAGCTGCCTTTCCAAGTGATTCATTACCGCGGCCAGCAATAAACCACACTTGGGGAGAAGGAAGCAGAAGGAAAAAATCACACACTTACTCATTAAACCGGAGAGGCGTGGAAAAGCCAAGGGGGCGGAGCCTGCCAACAGGGCTCACTGGCCACAGTTTGAAGTGCCTGCCTCTTACATGGTCAGGGTTGGTAACCGAGGTGTTTGGTAAGTAATTACAATAAGCAAACAGCAAAAACAAACAAAAACGACACGACACGACACAAAACTCTAGTGAGAAGAATGGAGCTTGCTGGTGTTCCCCTGCTAGCCCTCATTCTCCTCAGAAAACACTTGCCAGATTGGTGATGTGCTGTGCCCAAATCTGTGTCCTCAAGATCCAGATAAAAATAATGTTATAGCTCACCTGCTCACAATTATCACAAAAATCAGTTTAGAAGAGAATTAAGATACCCATTGATCTAGAAATATATTGTCATAACATATAGAACAACAATATTAAAGTTAATAAGGGTCTGAAAACTATATAATCCACGCACCTCAGAAAAAAACACTCTGGGAGATTGGGAAATTACTTCAGCAGGATGTTTTTTAGTGAGAGAGTGAGAGACCAAAGCAGAGAAGAGTAGGGTCTCAGGACACATTTGGACCAAGCTAGTGCACATCATCGCACTAGTGCACACCATCGCACAGTCCTAGACAGTTCCAGATGCTGGGCACATCTATGGTTCTTACCCAGCAGATACCAGCAATCCCTTCCCTCAGCTGTGCTAACAACAACTGTCTTCAAATATTGCTCAATTCAATCATTCCAGTGCACATCACTCCAGACTGAGAACTGCTATTATTCACAAAAAAAACCCACACAACTGTAACTTAGTCTTAGAAAAAGTGAGCTGAAAAAAATTGCTAACTGGAATATTAGATCTCTATAAAATAGTCCTTTATGGTTTGGTTTGGTTTTCTCACGGAAGCCGTAAAGTACAGATGGTTGAATGATTGGAAGCTAGCTGTCAAGGCTCCTCCCAAATCTCCCATCTCCCACCCCTCCATGAAGGCAGCTGCCCAAGAGCAGCACCAAGCAGTCACCCAAGACAGAAGAAGGGCTGGATCAGGAGCCACTGCCACCATGGTCGCTGAGATCTGCAAAGTCTGTCTGACTGAAGAGGCGGCTCCCAGTGCTGAAGGACCACCCTGGATGGCAGCAACCACCAGTCCATCCCGGACATCCTCACCAAGGCTGTATGTAGGAGCTGCTAACTAAGCAGCCAGTTCTTGGAATGGGTCAACCAGGCAGTCTCGGCTGCTTTCGGACCCGTGCGTGCTAGGGGAGATTCCAGCAGAGCTGTGGGTGCTCAAGAGACTTGAGTGCACACACAAGCCAGAGCAGGACAGGAGGTGTTCCTTTATGGCTTCCCAACTCATTGCCTCGAACAAGAAACCCGCCATTTTGCTTGGGCTGTCTAGTCAGAGAGCTCTTAGGGTGCCCCAGGTGTCTGCCTGGCACTATGGGTGTTACAGGCACGCACTGCTATGCCTGCCTTTTTATGTAGACGAACTCTGGTCCTCATGGCTACAGACTCTTCTTACCCACCAAGGCAGCTTTAAAACATAAGATCTGCACGCCTTAAGATGAGCAACTACCGGCATCACAGCCTTCGCTGAGCTCATCGTTGAGAAGTTTATTTAAATGCAGACCATCTGTTCTTTTTAAATCTCACATTTGTGAGAGCAGGATTGTTTCCCAGAATGGCTTTATTGAAATCGCTAATAAACTTCCTTAAGTCCACTTCTGTCCAGCCCTGGTGAAGAAGATCTGGGCAGACTAAAAGCCCCGAGATGGAGAGACAGCTGTATGTCACTTCCGTGACAAAGCCAACAAGAAGCATCAGATGGGCAAATTGAAGCAACAAGTGTAAACTGCACACTGATAAAAAAACAAAAACAAAAAACCCCTACGGTTTCGTGATGTGCTCTTTCTCCTGGTCTCTTGAGGGAAAAAATAATAATAAACTGGAGATGTAGGTTAGCGCAGAGTGCCTGCCTGCCACACTTCCCAGGTGTACTTGGGAGGTGGAGGAAAATGATCAGGACGTGTCACCTGAAGTGACTCAGCACACCCGAGGCCAGCCGGAGGCACAGGAGATGTTGAGGAAGGGGATATCAGCTTCTATTTTTACAGACGAAAGGGTTCTCTGGCTTGGCCAAGTGAGCCTGAAGGCGAATGGTTTTAGAACCGACCACACAGAAGGTTAACTTACCAAAGCTGCCCCAAGGCCAGAAGGAAATTGCTACAGCTGGGGAAGCTTTATCACCAGGAGAGAAAGGAGACCTTCCCTGGGTCTCCCGGTCTGCAGGGAACTAACGCCAAAACTTTATGGGCTGTGCCTGATCTTCAGGGCCTTGAAGTTGAACTTGGCACCAACTTTTGAGATGCTGCCTGGCTTACAAAAACCTTTAGGAAACACAGATTTTATGACAGTCAAAACAGTCTCCTGATGACCCCAACCTACCAAGACAAGAATGTGGGAAACGGCGGGGAGGTGCCCTTCTGAATTTTATCTCTCAGAAAAATACAAGCAGCATGAGGCGCTGCCTATTGAAGATTCTGAGTCTTTACAGCAAGGGTTGAGTTCGCCACATCTGAGGAAACGCCCTAGGATACACAGCTTTGGTAAGAGACTTCCCATCCTACACCACAGCTATGGCTGCCTCAGCCAGGAACCAGGAACGAACACACACACACACACACACACACACACACACACACACACACACACACTGCTGGCTTTTATGTCAACTTGACACAAGCTAGAGTCCTCAGAGAAGGGGAAGAACCTCAATTGTGAAAAGCCCTCCTAAGACTGAACTTTACACAAATATGTACAACACTTTCTTAATGAGTGATTGATGGGAACGGTTCCACACCTGGTGGTCCTGGGTTCTATAGGAAAGCAGGTTGAGCAAGCCAGTAAGCAGCACCCTTCCACGGCCTCTGCATTAACTCCTGCCTGCAGGTTCTCACCCAGTTAGAGGTCCTGCCTTGGCTTTCCTCGATGGGTGTGTAAGCCAAACACACCCTTTCCTCCCCCAAGATGCCTCATAGCGATGGTAACCCTGAAGAGGCACGTTAATAATAGCTACAGCTGGCCCTCTGTCATCAATGGTTCTGCCTACTATAGGTGAAAAACAGACCTAATTAAGACTACCTAAAACGCATACATGAAAAACAACATGTACGTTTTATAAACAGGGGGCTATGTACAGTTATGTGAAGGGGCTTAAGCACCATCACTTCTGTTGTCCAAGGGGGACAAAAAGGCAGTCCTAAAACCAGTCTCTCTCACACACCAGGGGATGACTGAATGCATTAGACTTAACTATACAGACTTAAATAAAAGTCTTCATCTTTGTTAACAGACCTGTTGCCCAGACATCAAACACACCACATATGCACACACGCACACACACACACACACACACACACACACANAGAGAGAGAGAGAGAGAGAGAGAGAGAGAGAGAGAGAGAGAGAGAGAAACAAGTGCCCACCGTTCATACAAATCAGGGATGACCCAGAGAGAAGACCGGTGCATGGGGAAATTCTCTGCCTTGATTTCAACTCTGGTGGCGAGCGCCTAACATATGGTGTTCCCACAGGGCTCAGAGCCAATCTCTGCACAGCCTGATTATGAGGAGAAGGAAGCGAGATGAGAGGTCAAGGGAGGAGACACAGCAAGCTGGCTCAAGCAAGCTGGCTCAAGAACACATAGGAAGGAGGCAGGCAGGTCAGAGTCCCAGCACAGGACTGAGAAGGACAGGGACAGCCCCGTGCCGGTGCAGCAGGTGGCCCTCACCAGCACCTCACTCACTCACAAGCTCTGCCTAGGTTCCCAGTGGCGCGCACACTGCTAGAAGCCATTGCTCCTGGCAGAGTGCCAAGACCTTGGGAGGAATCTGTCAGTCACACAGTCTAGTTTTTCTTGCCAAACCATTTCACCAGGCCAAGGTCCTCGCTGTCACCAGAACAATGCCAAAGGAAGTTTGAATGTCCTTGAAGTCCCGGTTTTTAAAAAGCCCTATTTGTCTCGATCCGACTGTGCCCACTGTTGGTGCACTTTGTCCTAGGTCCAGTGATGTCTCTCTCATGCACGGCAAACGGCAGTTAAGCCCCTTGCTTAACTGGCCACGTCATGTGGAACTGGGCTGGACTGGGGCTATGACCCAATTCCAAGAGCCTGGCCACACAGATTCATGGCGTTTCATGATGAACTTGTCCCGGATGAGGGGAACTCAGACTCATTTCTACAAAATGATGACCAAGCATTCTAATAGAAAATTTGCTTCAAATTACATTTGAGAAAGTGTAGGCCCAGAGGGATGGCTCAGTGGGCACAAGTGTGTGAGGTGTAAACCTGACAGCCTAAATTCCCGGCCCACACACTGGTGGAAGACGAAAACCTAGTCCACAGAGACACCCACGGCACGCGTGTACCAAGCAGCACACATTATACCGTATAGCTCATTTTTTAAAGCTAAAATAAATTTAATTAAAAAAATATTTGAAAAATAAAGTTAGACCTCAAATAGTTCTTTCACAATCACACTTACTTAGGACAGGCATGAAGTGTGAGCTCTGAACAACCAGGAGACAAGAGAAGGATGACAGGAAAGCAAAGTCTCAGAAAGGATGTGGACACAGTATCTGAGGGTAACACGTGTCTGAATGCAGCTTACATGAGACACTAATCCAGGCCAAACTTCCACCACAGACCCTGAAAGCCTGCCAAAGGGTGATGAGAGAAAGAAGCCAAGCTCCCAGGTTCAGCACTCACTGGTGTCTGTGGCACACACCTGTAAGCCCAGCCCTGGGAAGCGGGAGGCGGGAAAATCAGGAGTTCAAGGTCATCCTTGGCTCCACAGTAAGGCAGTGAGTTCCAGGTCAGTCTGGGCTCCATGAGACTCTGTCTCAAAACAGAACCACAGCAAGGTTACATGTTGTTCTGTCCGGATTCATTTAGGTGACTATCTCGGATGACAAGATTTTAGAGAGGGAAAATGGGAGGACGGAAGAAGGGGACAAAGAGATGATAAGGAGTCCCTGAGGGACTGTCATAAAGTGTCCCACCGAGACACTGGGTGGTGAAGCACTTGCTGTACACTGGGAAACACAGCTTGGAACTGCACATAGCAATGTGTGCACGCAGGAAGGAGAGTCTATGATCCAGGGAATCTGAGTGAGGTCTCTAGCCTGCACCTGAACTTTATTTAGCTTTGTTACCAAACTATTGTCATGTAAAAGGTCACCAATGGGATACCAGGTGACAAGGAAGAGGAAGGGCTTCCTGTACCCTGAGGCATTTTATAAAAAAAAAAAAAAAAAGTTTTGCAGCAATAGGGACGGAACCTAGAGCCTGACAGGACTGGCAAACATTCTTCCACTGAGCTACACTTGTAGCTAGCTGGGCAGATGCTAAGCTTGTGTTAAATTATTTTTTAAAGACACCAGGATGATACTCCAAAGCACACAAGTTGAGGACCTAAGATGCAACTTACTTACTGGGACTTTTGAGAAAACGCAACCCTTTCTTCACGCAGAGAACAACTGTGTGGTAATTGCTCAGCGTAAGTGATAGTTCCCTAATGCCCGAGGGACAGGATTTAAGTAAAGAGGGATTGGTGAAGAGACCCATGAGGGAACAAGCAGATGCCTGGGGCACAGGCCCAGCTGTACAGGAATTAGAGGAGTTGACTCAAATGTCCATAAGGTGCAAATGTGAATGCAAACTCAAAGGCTGACACCCAAGGGGGAACGCAGCCCCAACACAGAAGAGACTATAGTAGCGCTCATACGGTGTGCTTGTCCCACATCCCCCAAAGCCATGAGGAGCCTTTAGGAAAGGCTGAAGGCATGCCATGGAGTTCAATCTGCAACAGAAGACTGACAGTGGGCACTATCTGGTCCCCCATGGGTCCCTTCACCAAGTGTTCGTTTACTTATGTCCTATCCCTCAAGCATTAGGGAAACATTACTTATACTGACAATTAAGTGACAGTTGTCCTCTGTGGAAAAAAAGAATCGGAAGACATCTGTTGCCACAATCAGGGAGCTGGGGATACCGACACCCAGTAATTAAAAGGTCAGCAATGAGGCTAAAAGCCCTACTATACACAGGGCAGCCTGCCCCGCCCCCAGCAATGTCTACACTGCCGGCCTTGGGAAGAAGGTACACTTGAATATATCCAGAAATGTGGGACTGGAAACTACCAGAAAGCAACCTTGGCCCTTAGCTCTGGCCTACACCAGTCAATCTTCTAATGAGAGACAACAGTGATGGAAACTAGTCTAGGGGTCTGGTTTGGATTCTGGGATTTGTTAGTGTTATCACATGTGCATGTGGGTTTTAAGAGTAGCTGCCCTCTTACACAACGGTGAAAGGAGGCCAGTCAAGGTGAAGGCTAAGGACCTGCTTCTTTCACCTTCACCCTGCCGAGTCCTCTGCAGTCACATCTGTACAACCAAGTGTGGGTGGAAATGAACAGGAGCTGAACCTCAGGAAAGACAATGGTACCTCTGTTAGATGGAGGATGTCTCAACACTGATTTCAGAGTCCGTAGAAAGATTCTGAGTTAATAAATAATGAACTTAAACACACTTAGGTCTTCCAACACACACACACACACACACACACACACACACACACACACACCATGATTATTTAAGTCCCCAAATTAAAACTGCAATCACAAAACAATTCTTGCCCATGGTTACCTCTGAAGATAGTACAACGCAAAGGAAAGAAAATTAAAAGGAGGCTATATAAACAATTCTTCAAACATACACCCAGAAAATATATATCATGGTGATCCTCTGACCTCAAAATGAACACCAGTAATCCCGCCCAGATAGGGAGAAGGGCATGTCAATCAACAGCTTTGCTGTTAATTAAGGAAAACTGAAGAGCCAGCTGAGAAGCATAAATCTAGGACCCTGTGCTGACTTCCCCCACCAGGCTGTGCACTTCACTCATTCTAACGAGACTCTACCAAAGCCCCCGGCTCATAAATACACGGTGTCAGTGGCTCATCCGGGCCTCCTACAAGTGACCTGACACTTCTCATTAAGCATATGAAGGCAGAGAGCCCAAGTAAAATGGGCTAAACCCTTTGATCGCACACATCCATGCCTGCAAAATTTCATCTTCAAGAAAGAAGCAGATAAGCGTGCAATGAGCTAGGTACCAAAAAGAGGTCGGTGTGCTGTTATGAAAGCAGACAGCCCTAAAAAGGGCCATGGGATGGATATGTCTGCCAAGAGAACAGACAGAGCTACAGCAGTTAGACCCCACCCCTGGAAATTCCTCCTCGTACTGGGGACATCTGAGGGTACCCCCCCACAAAAGATAGCAAACAAGACAACAGCTTATCAAACAAAATGCAAATCTTGGTCTTTGCTAATAACTTTAAATCTGCATGCATAACAGTTCATTGGTGTACAGTGTCACTGACAGTAATATTATGGAACCTCCCCCCAAAACTCACAATGGAATTTAACTGTTCCATTTCAAGCCTTGTTTTTTTAAAAGTATTTGAAACAAAACTGTATCTCTATGAAGGAATTACATGTGAAGCATGCAAAAAAAAGTATTTTTTTTTTAAATACCTTAAAAATTAGAACAAAGATAGAAACACATTTACACGGGTCTACAAGATGGCTCAGCGGGTAAAGGGGCCTGCTGCCAAGTGTGTCCATCTGAGTTCAAACCCTGGGCGCACATGTGAAAGAGAATCAACTTCCACAAGTTGTACTGACCTCTAAACAAGTNCTGTGACATATTACCACTCACACCTGAACTCAAATAAATGAACCATCTTAGGAGGCTGAGAGATTAACTGTGAGGCAGTTAAAAGTGACTGCTGCACTTCCAGAGGGGCCAAGTGTGCTTCCCAGCACCCCTCACTAGCTCACAACTGGTTATAACTCCATCTCTAGGGGACCCAGTGCCTCCTTCTGGCCGCTCTGGTGTGTCCACATACATGTGACATCTGTAGAGACACACACCATTCACAAAAATTAAAAACAAAGGAGGGGAGATAGAATGTCTTGGTATAAAGGGTTAACAAATAATAACGGAACAGGAAGATTAAATTGGGCTGGAGCGTGGAAGACAGAGTAGAGGACAGGATAAATAACACCAGACACCTTGAAGATGACTTAAGAGAAACTACTGCTATAGAAGGTTTAAATACATACACAAAAAGTTTAAAGGGCGTTCTCGACTATCAGGGCAATGATACCCCTGCCAGATACTAGAGACTAACAGTGAAGACCCAACCTCAGATACAAGCTGCTTTTTTGTAACTGTTGGCCAGTGAGGTCCCAAGGGCCCCCAAACATTACAGCTATTGCCACTGCTCTTGGTCACACCCCGAACTTGATGCTAAGACCCTATTGCTAAGGATGTTGCCTGCTTGGATCATAGAATATGGCCCAAATCAAGCTGGGACAAGACCTGGAAGCTTTTTCCTACTGCCTAGCCTTCAGAGTGCTGGGAAGGGTTTGCAAGGCTTGCAAGCTACTGAAGAAGAGGGACAGATCCTTCAAACTACAATAGTCTCCAGCCTAGCCACACCCACCCACCAGTGCATCAGTGGCAGGAGCACCACGGGAGTAACTAACCACTCTTTCTTTCTTAAAGTCTTACATATATACAGGTGTATTGCCTGTAGGTATATATTTGCATCCCATGTGTGCAATGGTCCCTGAGGCCAGAAGATGACAATGGACTGCTTGAAATTGGAGTTACAGATGATGCTGAGCTGCCGTACGGTTGTTGGGAATCAAACCCTGGTCTTCTATAAGAGCAGCCAGTGATCTGAACCACTTAGCCACCTCTCTAGCCCTATCAACCATTTCCTAGTTGGATCCAAGTCCCACTCCACAGGATGAAACCCTTACCTAGCCCCACTGTCAGGCTAAGAAGCTATGACAAGATGGGTCATGGGTTCTACGGGAGAATCTACTATTATGCCACTAAACAGACACACTGTTCAACTGACTCCTCATGACTTAGCATCGCACTCAGAGCTCAGTGTATCCAAGTCTCCGTCTTCATCCCAGGAGTTTGTTTATGCAGTAGATGGTGACTAACACAGAGGCCTTTTCCTGGGCTGCACTGCCCTAAGGGGAATGTGTGTGTGTGTGTGTGTGTGTATGTGTGTGTATATATACACACACACACAGGCTGCACTGCACCCCAAAGACTTGGGATTCATTGCAAACAAGGGTGGAAAGAGTGTGGGAGCCTGAGGCAATGGATGACTAAGAGAAAACATCATCTTCTGGAAGCATGGGGGTAGCTGCATGGAGGAGCTCACAGGAGTTGCGACAGCAGATACAAAGCTTGCTCAAGCCCAAGACAGACCAAATCCCAGCATAGAGCCAGGGCCGGACACACCATCCCTCCCCTAGACGTGGAATGACTGACGACTTTGAGCTGCTGGGAGCGGGAGTAGCGCCCCCCCGTCCCCCCCCCCC
>NC_034600.1:70403952-70405381 GCF_900095145.1 Mus pahari | reverse complement strand
AGAGTGAGTTCTAGGACAGCCAGGGCTACACAGAGAAAAACCTGTCTCGAAAAACCAAAATAAATAAATAAGTAAGTAAACGCAAATCTTAAAAAATAAAATTAAATTAAATGTATAAGGCTAGAAAGGAAAGGAATGTCACGGGGCAATCCCAAGTACTGTGTATATATTATTCTCCGGGCAATGCACATCTTGTCACGGTCTCATCTCAAAACAGACTTTTTAGCTGGTTAACCTCTGGCTTCCTTTTTTCTCCTTGTTTTAATAGCACTGAAAAATATGGGAAGCAAAAGGAATCCTTACTTTGGGTTGGAGCACAGTTCTGCAGTGGAGCGTTTGCCTAGTGAGTATCTGTCCCTGGGCTATCTCAGGGTATCAGGAGGAGGGCTGAGAACACAAAAGGACTTGCCTTAAGAAATGGCACAAATTCACAGTAAAATAAGTACTGACTAGGGCATATATAATCACATTCTTAAAAAGACACAAGGATGGATGTGTAGGAAAGCAGGGAGTGAATTAAGGAAGAGTTGACAGAGGGAGGTGATCGTTACCAAAGCATGTGGCTTCGCTACAAGGTGATGGTCATGCCTCTAATCCCATCTCTGTGAGTTTGAGGCCAGCCTGGGCTACACAGAGAAACCTTCTCTTGAGAGAAAAAAAAATTAACCCCCGCTTCCAAAAAGCAAAACAAAACAAAACAAAAAATGTGGCCTGAAACTCTCAAAGTGTCTCATGATTGTCAGAAACATCTCATCTCCCTTCATCTCTTAAACAAATTTACTAAAACAAAACATATACATACACACACACACACACACACACACACGCACATTTTAATCTGCCCTTTGGAAGAAACTACCTATCGAAAGGTCAACTCTCACCCTTGAGGACTTTCTTCTCTATGCACTTGAGACAGCAGAATTTATTCATACATAAGCTCTCTAACCTGTCATGGCTCAGTTCCCACATTTGAGAAGGGGGAAGTCATGTGAAGTATACAAAGCCATCAGCTAACAAGTTCCTCCAAAGACCAAGAGGAGAGAGAACCGACTCAGGGGGAGAGTGTGGGGAGCTGGCTGTGAACGAGGCCTGCTGGAGTGGGCAGGCAGGGCGTCCACCCAGTCTGCACACACGGCAGCAAGCAGAAGGTAAGAAGAACTCATGTGGTGGAGATCGGAAAGAGGGTCACAAGATTAGAAAGCTTGAAAACCAGCTAGGGATCAATATGTCACCCTGTAAGGAGAGCCTGTCATCTAGATGGAATTCTGGAAATGCAGAATTCTCCAGAAGTTTCCAGGTTGAAAGAAAAGAAAACCAAGTCAAATCAATACAAGCAGCCCAGCAAACAATATAGGTAGCGTCTCAGGCTTTCCCAGCGACCACGTGTACTGGGATTTCACTCAGCATCAGGGCCGCCGCCGCCGCCGCC
>NC_034600.1:70394148-70403778 GCF_900095145.1 Mus pahari | reverse complement strand
CCTCCTCCTCCTCCTCCTCCTCCTTCTCTTTCCTTTCTTCTTCTTCACCGCTCTCCCCCAGCCTCTTTCTCCTCCACGCAGGTATCTCATGCATCAGGGTGGCCTCAAACTTTCTATGAAGCTGAAGATGACCTTCCCACTTTGACTTTGCTATCGGAACCTCCTGGGTGCTAGGACTTCAGGCATCAGCCACTACTTCCTGTCTTAAGTGACCTGGGGACCTAACTCAGGGTTTCATGGCTGCCCGGCAAGCTCTCTACCCAGTGAGCTACATCCCCAGCCTTTTTTTTTTTTTTTTTTTTTTTTGACTTCTAAGCGTAGCTCCGATCCCTGACTTTTAGTATTCACCACCTACCACGGGCAATGCTTTGTAAATCTAACCTCACATCTCCCTAACAACCAAGTGAGACAGGTAGGAGAGCACCCACTTACTGTCAGTCAGGGCCCTGGAAAGCCTACTGACCACAGGGAGCTCCCAGATGCTTTGATCCCAGTCAGCAGGTGCAGGGTAGATGGATGCCAAGAATGGAAAGCTTTCACTCACTCGCCTCTACGTGGCGCTCCCTTTACGTGGCGCTCGAGTGGCAGGGGAAACACAGTACCAAGCCGCACACAGGCTTCCCTGGGGGCTTGCTCTTCCAACTCCCCTGCAAATTCTTAACAGGCAAGTATCAGTCAATCTGAAGTCAAACTTTTGAAACACATCAACCCTACTAATCCCAAGAGCAGATGAGCAAGTTCAAGGTTTGAGTGCGCAAAAGTGAAGCCACTTAATGAGGTTACGGCTGGAAAGGCAAACCCAAACTGTCTCTCCCCGATTCTGGTTAAACACTGCAGGCCTGGCCCAGAATGGCTTCTGCCTGGTTTTGAGCTGTACAGCTAGAACATCAGGCCATGTGTTGTGGGAGAGGCAGGCTTTCTTAGCCTCCCCTAATCAAGAGCTCAGAGCTCTGGGCTAGAACAACTGTCTGCTTGCAGCTGTTCCTCCGGCTTTGCTGTCCTGGACATGGAGTGGGGGAGACTTGACAAGGGAAATTCTTGAGGACTATTCGGACCAGGCCAGAGACTATAACCTCATTGTGAAACAAGGCAGAGAGGACCCTGCTAATGTCCTCAAGATTTGGTGGGACACAGAGGTCCTTAGCACTCCTTCACACATTAGAAGCAGATGAGGTGTGGAAGAGATGACAGAAAATACCAATGTCTCCATTTTCTTCTAACAAGAAATGTCACTATCTCTCCTCCATGCACAAAGAATACACTAGCCAGAGAGGAAGGAGAAAAGGAGACTGAGGGGTCTATATCCCAGCTTAAAATGTTCTCTCAATAACTCCAGGTAACAATCAACGCATGGTGCCTTCCCAAGCTAAGCAGGAGTGTGTGTGTGTGTGTGTGTGTGTGTGTGTGTGTGTGTGTGTGGTGTGTACATCTGTGTTTGTATATGTCTGTTTGTATATGTGTGGTGTATGTGTTTGTGTGTGGTGTATATGTGTTTGTATGTATGGTGTATATATGTGTGTTTGTGTGTATGTGGTATGGATGTCTGTGTTTGTATATGTGTGGTGGGTTTGTGTGTTTGTGTGTGTGGTGTGTATGGTATGTGTTTGTGAGTGTGTGCTGTGTATGTATTTGTATATGTGCATGTGGTGTATATGTGGTGTATATGTATTTGTATATCTATGTATAGTGTGTATGTATGTTTGTGTGTCTCTGTGTAGTGTGTCTGTGTGTGTTTGTGCATGTGATGTTGAGTCTTTAACCCCAGACCTTTACCACTAACTTACACCTGCAGCCCTCCTCTGTACACCATTAGGGCTAAATTTCTTGTAAGCCAGACTGAACCAGACTGTAAGAAAGAGGCTTATCTACCATATGTTCACTAACAATCCGTCTCCTGAAACATTACTATTTGCTTTCTACACTTACATTTGTGTACATGCAACCTCCATAGATTTAGTATGGACATCAATGTGTCCATTTATGTGGTTGTTAATCCCCACAAGGTCTTGTACTCAGAGAGCCATTATGCCACACCTCTGCCTAAAATAAAAAGCAGAGCTGAGCTCTTTGGAAATGCTTGGCGCCCCACTGTATTCCAGACACAACCACAGGCCCTTGGCTCTGGAGACGGGAACACAGAGCCCACTAAAAACCTCAACGATTTTGCACAACAGTCTTGTCATTTCTGCAGCTGAACCTTTGCAAGTTACTGTGTGTGTGTGTGTATGTGTGTGTGTGTTGTGTTTTATTGTACGTAATTTTGCTTCTGGTTACAGACATACCTAAACCTAGTTTGTGCCTGAAGTCAACTCTTTAATAACAATGTCACAAGAAATGCAGAAAACACAAGCTTTCCTACGCATGAGCACACACAATTAACTCAAGAGAAGTCATAAAAACTTAATGACGGCCATGAAGAAACGGAAACCTGACTGGGGAGGTTGGCACACTCCCTTTCGCCAATCCTGGAGCGAATTTTAAAGGCAGCAGTGGCAGCTGATTGGCACAAGCCCTGCAAGCTTGCTTCCCTGGCCACTGGCCCCTAACAGGATGTCTGATCCCAGTTAAACCGGGCAAGTGCAGACAAGAAGCTCACACACAGGAATTAGGCAACAGCTTCTCTCAGGGCAGCTCAGCTGGGAGCTGTTTGTGGCTGTAGTGACTTCAGTAACATCTGCACACGTTCTGGGTGTCGAAAGTTGAGGGGAAGGGTACAGGTATTGAGTGAGTGAAGGTCAGAGATGCCTCTGTCTGTGCTATGGCCGTAGATAGCCCCTCCAGCAAAGAGGTACCTGGCCCCCAATGACAAAGGTGGCCTACGCAGCATCCACAGAGAATCACAAGTGTCTCCGACTTCCTTGTTATCTGCCTCACACATGTAAGGCCTCACTCGGTTAATTTCTTTTTTAGTTGTTAGCATGAGTTTCAAATTGTTGGCTAACACGCAACAGGTCATTATCTCTAAATCACAGAGAAAAGCTAACAAAGAGCAGAACGCTGCTCAGCGTGAAGGAGGCCTATAAGCTAGCTGCCCTTGGACACCATGTGATTCCAGTGCTTTCCAGTCTAACAGGATAAAGGAATACCTTCTCAGGACTACCGATGATGCTCTAAGACATTAAGGTAAAAGGCTCTATGTCAGGAGTGTGTCTCCAATCACTACATCACTGTTTAGCGTTTTCACCTGCCCCGCCGCTACGTATAGGGCAGAATGCTGACAGCTGACTAGAAATCACTATGATAAACACTAGAAATCATGTTAACATAAACATGCCAGCAAATTAAAAGCATTTTAAATATATATATATATATTTAAACTCCCAGAAATACCAGTCACCCACCGGCAGCAAAGGGGAAAGGCTGTGCATCTGGTAATACATTCTTCAACCTTGAGCTGGTAACTTACTAAACTTTGGGTTAAGATTCTTCACTAGAAAGAGGAAAAATGAAAATAGGCAACCAGTAAAGACAACTTCAGTGTTATTAGGATCACGGAGATCTCCTCACGGAGAAACGAGGGGAAAAAGGAGTTTTTGGAATCACTTAATAGTCCCATAACTTAGAGGGGTTAGTGTTAGAGTTAAGTTTCCGCCACTCACACTAGGGGGCAGAGTTCTACCCAAGGGGAGACTGGTCAAGAACTATTTTCCCTAGAGACAAAACCTCATTTTTTCTTATAGATAAAAGCAACTAAAATCCCAGCCTAGCAGTAATTTACTGTTGCAGACCAGCCCAAAAGTCCTGCTGCCTTCATACAGGTAGGAAACAAACGCCCACGAATTAAAAAAACATTAAGGAGTCTCTAGTTTCTATATATTTCTGACGTCTCTATTTTCTATATATTTCCCTTCTTTTAAGTGATGGATGGTTAATGTCTTTCCAGGACGCCTTTCAGGGTGACAGAGACAAACACTTTAGTAAAAGTCAATTCGACCATTATACAGTGCATCACTGTGGCTATTATAAGTAGCTGTCTGAGAGTACAGTAAGTGAACGTCAGACCTTGAAACACTATAGCCAATTAACTCTGACAAAGCAAGCTAGCCAAAGTGGAGGCCAACTCTCACCACTCTGATTTGCTGGAAGATTCCAAGACTGTCCTGGATTCACAAAACCTCACCCTGACTTTTCAGCAAAAAAAAAAAAAAAAAAAAAAAAAATCTCACCAGCCTCCCTCAAAGTCAGCTAAGTTTACTCTGAGCCACTTCAAACCTCAAAACTTAAACAGAATCTATTAAATAAACATAACCAAGAAAGGAATCGGGGCCAAGAAACCAGAGCGGCTCTCCATCCCTGGGGGGAAAGGGGACTTTCAAGTCCCGTCTCAAGTAACTGTGGTGTCCCGCCCTCAAAGACCCTAAAGCGGGCATCGGTTTCATCTTCTAAAATAACCATTGTTTGCCCTAAACAAATTTTATTTAAACTCGAATTCAAGATCTGCCACAAAAAATTAAATAAATAAATGGCATTAAAAACAAGATCATTCGGTCTCGTACTCTGGAATTATCTGCAAACCCGACCTGAGCAGTGCTGGTAAAGTAAGGACCACAGACTGGAAGGCCCAATGAGGCTGGGCAAGCAGTGACCGAGGACCAGCCGGCCGGCTCACACTTCGTTAGCCGGCTCCTCTGGAAGCCACAGGAAGCCCGCACGTTCGGCAAAGGAAGTCCCAGACCTTTCTTGGAGAAAGGCACCTCCCGGCTGCGACTTTTACCGCTTTTCCTGCACTCAAGCCGTCCGGCCCGCAGCGCTCCCCAACCCGGCGCCCGGGGACTCACCTGGCGCGGAGTGTCAGCTAGCCACCCACGCCCGGGGACATGCGAGCGCAGGACAAACTCAAACCTGCCTGGGCTTACTCATCCGAGACTCGGGGCCGGCGGAGGGAGTGGGGTTTCAGGAGACTCCCACAAAGTTTCCCCTCCTGGGGACACGCAGGCGCCGGGGAGATCTCGGTGTGCCGGTCCAGGTCCCGGTCTCAGCCAGGTCCTCCCCGCCACTCACTCACCTCGGGAAAGAAGCTGTCCATTGTTCCGGCGCCCGCACCTTCCCGGCACGGCTCCAGTCGCGGAAGTCAGCGCAGCGGCAGGTCCCGGGAAGCCACGCGTGTCACGGTGCGCCTCGGGGCGACTCCAGCCCGCGGAGCCACCGCGCTGCCATCCCCCGGTCGCTGCTGCTCCTCCGCACCTTTTGTCCGCGTCTCGGACCTCCTCCGTCCCAACCGCAGCCTTTGTCTCTCCTTCCTCCAAGTTCCTCACTTCTGGGCGAAGTGCTCCCGGGCGGAGAACAGCTGGTGGCACATTCTTCCCGGGCTGGGGGAGGGCCGGCAAGGGGCTGGCGACACGCCTGCCTCCCTCGGAGCTCCGCCGGGGGCGCTCGGTCCCAGCGGGGGTGGGGTGGACGACTGCGGATCACCAGCCAGCCAACAACGGTGAGCTCCCCGGCCCCAGGCGCGGCCGGCTCTCGCCAGCGATCCCGTCTCGCTAACCCCTGTGCTCGGTCCGCCCCGCCCTCAATCCCCGCCCCCAATATATAACCACGCCTTCACGAGTAAAACCACACCTCCTAAGGACCTGGCCCCGCCCCCGGAAACTCCTCCAACCTGCGGAGACTGAGCGTCTGCTCGCAACACCACCCAGACCCCGCCTACTCGACTCCTGGTTACGCCCATTGTAGCCCCGCCTACAGCCTGCTCGGGCTTCCCACAAGCCGCGCCCTCTCCCAACTACCACCCAAGCCACGCCCACCGGATGCGCGGCCCCGCCCCTAGGAGCCCTGCCCTGTGCTTTCGGTGAGAGCGGCGCGGGCGCGGGCTCCCTGCTACCACCTGGATCCACTCTGAATCCTTGGAGCCGTGCACTTCTCCTGGGTCTTTTCGCCACCGGCCTAGGCGCCACTAGATGACTTGACTCTTCCCTCTGGCCGTAGAGAATAGTTAGTTACACGGGACTGAAGAGGAGGGGCCCCACGGTGGTGAATGTTAGACACCGCAAGAACCTGCTCCACGTGGATCTCATCAGTGCGGCTCTACCGTTGTGCGATCCCAGGACAGGAAGCGGAAAACAGAGGAATATAAACTTTTAAAAAAATTTTTATTTTTATACATTTTTAATAAGAACTTTTGAAAGCTGCTTTTCCTTGTTGAGTTTCTCTGCTCCAGTGGGTTTTGTGATAGCCACAGGGAAATGTTTTGTACGCTGGAAGGGGACGTGTCCTATAGCACTTTAAAATTGTAACCTATTTTTCTGGATGTAAAGGAAGTAGAGTAGATGCGAGAGAGATGGGTAAATGCTCTCGTTCATCAAGAGTCAGTCCTGGTTCTCACCGAGACAACTCCTCCAGCTTTATTGTGGCCAGGAATCTGGGGATCCTGTAGCACAGACTGGGATTCCTAATTCTGCTTCCCTAACAGGAGTCCAGATGGCCCTCCAAAGGTGGTGCTTGGCCCAGTGCAGAAAGAATTCCTGACAGCGCAGAAGGAGTTTCCTTCTGTAACAGTTTAGCAAGATCAGGTCGCCCAAGTACTGGGTCCATGAACCCTTTGAACCGACCGGCTGGGTGTAGTCAGACTCACTCAGGAGCCACAGCTGGTCCAGCAGCAGGTTGTTAACTGGCACGCTGGGAACAACAATGAACTGATTTGAGAAGTTTTACTTAAAGGATTTGTCAACTGCTAGCCGCTTGAGAAAGATACTTTCCAGGGCAGTCTTTCTGGAAACAGACACAGCCCTGGCATCCCAAACCTCACCCTGCCTGGTTCTTAGTTTTTTTGTTTTTTTTTCCCCCAGACACTGGAAGATCAATCACAAATTTGGCTTTTTCTTGATGTCCTATTCACCTGCAATTGGGAGAGACGAAGCTTGTGCTCAGACTGAATGAAATGGCTGAACACACGAGCCATCTTGTCATCTTTATTTGGGAATTTAAGCATTGTATTCCAAAGCATTACATTAGCATTGGTTTCCTTACTCCTGTCTCCCCACTTTGAGGGCAGATTCGAGGTATAAACGAGTTAATGATACCTGTGGTATGCCGCATGGCTGGTTTCTTCCACGGGTTTACACGAGGCTGAAGAAAGGTTAGGATGGAGCCAGGACAAATATCAACAATGCTCAACACAACCAAAGTGCTTAGTCAAATGAGCTTTGCCACCAGCTGTGTTCAGGTAGGGCAGCTGAACAATTACACCACTATCGCATCCATCTACACACATCTCTGCAAGAAATACGATTTAGAGAGCTGGTTGGAGTGTGTGGGTGTGAATGGGTTCCAGGCATCGGTCCTGTTCCAGACTCGTTGGGCAACCTTAGCTCCTGGCCTTTCAGAAATCACCATCCAAGCCAATCCTAGCTCATCAGCTAAAACAGATGTGCTATGTTAACACAACGCTTGGTAATTGAGGAGCCTGGAACTACCTGACTGCGTGGGCACGCTGGGCTTCCCCCCCCCCCTTTTTTTTTTCTGCAGATTTAAAATTTAAAAAACTAAAGTCTGTTCATGTTTCCTTTGAGACAGGTTCTGGAGTATCCCAAGATATTCCAGAATTTTCCGTGTGGCTTAAGGTGACTCTGAGGTTCTGATACTCCTGCCTCTGGGACACTTTTGCATCCCTGAGTATAGAACCCAGAGCTTTGTGTATTCTAGGCGAACACTCTACCAACTGAGCTAGCCCCAGCCTGTTGTTGAGCCTAAGTAGCTCAGGCCTGTCTCATACCTGAGGTCCTCTGTCTCAGCTTCCTGAGCACTGGCATAGGCCTGAGCCCAAACATTAGGTTTGGTATCGTTGTTTTTAAAGTGCTGTTGTGTTTGTTATTATAATTTAAAGGAATAATACATAAATACATGTTAAAACAACACAGTTTATGAAAAACAACTATATGATCCAAAATGAAAATTATAGTTAATAAAATGATACTGCTCATGTATTTTTTTTTTGCTTAATAGAAAATATTGAGTTGTTGTATATGCTTCTGCATTTATTCTGATTCAACGTGTTGTTTTGGTTGAACAATAATAATGTTCAAGAATATACTAATATTCTTTCATATAATTATGAATGTTTTTTATATGATATCAAAACAATAGAGAAGTGTTAAAGGGTTCATTTATGATATGAAATCTGAAGCCATATGCAAGCATAGTTTTTAGTTGTTTTTTTGGGGGGAGGCAAGGGGTTTGTTGATACAAGATCTCTTTACTTAGCTCCTGGGACCTAAGCTGACCTCAAACTCAGAGATCTGTTAGCCTTTACCTCGCTAGTCCTGGAACTAAAGGTCTTGGGACATCATGCTCAGTCATAGTTATATGTCACTTAAGAAGATATGGTTAATAACTGTCCCCTACTTAACTCATATAGGAAAAATTGTACACCAGATCCCATATACAAAGTCAAATTTGTGCAATTGTTTTGCTTATTTAAAAAATGTTGGGGCTAGAAAGATGGCTTAGAGGTTAAGAGCACTGGCTGCTCTTCCAGAGGTCTAGAGTAAAATTCCCAGCAACCACATGGTGGCTCATAACCATCTTTAATGAGATCTGGTGCCGTCTTCTGGTCTTTAGGCATACATGCAGGAGACTGCTGTGTATATAATAAATAGATAAATCTTTAAAAGAAATGTTTAACACCATATGCAAAGACACTAGGGCGGTGTTTTAAAAGAGAAGCAAAACGCAAACCCAGCAAAAAAGCCTGGCCCTGGATCCCTGAGGTAGCATGGAGAAGGGCGTGGGAATCTGCATTTCAGGAAGCATACAGGTGGCCCATGTGGAGCTTGAGCGTCTTCGCAGAGCCTGTCAGATTTTCTGTCTGTGTGCACATTCTCAAGAAGGTGGGAAAACAAACCTTAGCAGTGAGACTGTTTGCGGAACAAACAGTCAAGTTATTCTAAGCATTCTGAGTAGGCCATGCAAGCTCCAAGCCTTTGGGACAGCATCGGATCCCTGAGAGGCTCTTAAACTCACAAGGTTTTCGACAAGACTGACTGAGAAAGGGAGACACTTTAAATCAATAGATTTCTAAGAATATCTACTCTTGCTACTTTTTTTGTGGGGGATGGTTGGTTGGGTTTTAATTTGAGTTGTTAAATACTTCCTCTTGAGGCTGTGCTACTGACTGGACAAAGCTAAAGGTCAAACCTTGCCCGCATCAAGTGACAAAGTCACAAGAACGTTATGCCAAGTCTGAGTTGGGACGTTGTTTGAGCGGAGGTATGTTCTCAGCTCTCCTATATATAATTCAAAGGTATTATACCTGGCTAATAAGCTACCACGTTTGTAAGATGAAAGACCTCAAAGGCCAACTTGAAGCTTTCTTTCTTACTTGCAAATATTATTCCACAACTGGAAAAAGAATTCTGTTCCTGGGGCTGGAGAGATGGTTCAGCGGTTAAGAGCACTGACTGTTCTTCCAGAGGTCCTGAGTTCAATTCCCAGCAACCACATTGTACTGGCTAGTTTTGTGTCAACTTGATACAGGCTGGAGTTATCACAGAGAAAGGAGCTTCAGTTGGGGAAACGCCTCCACAAGATCCAGCAGCAAGGCATTTTCTCTATTAGTGATCAAGGGGGAGGGCCCCTTGTGGGTGGTGCCATTGCTGGGCTGGTAGTCTTGGTTCTATAAGAGAGCAGGCTGAG
>NC_034600.1:70390605-70394113 GCF_900095145.1 Mus pahari | reverse complement strand
AGCAAGCCAGTAAGTAACATCCCTCCATGGCCTCTGCATCAGCTCCTGCTTCCTGACCTGCTTGAGTTCCAGTCCTGACTTCCTTGGTGATGAACAGCAATGTGGAAGTGTAAGCTGAATAAACCCTTTCTTGAGACAGGGTTTCTCTGTGTAGCCCTGGCTGTCCTGGAAATTACTTTGTAGACCAGGCTGGCCTCGAACTCAGAAATCTGCCTCCCTCTGCCTCCCGAGTGCTGGGATTAAAAGTGTGCACCACCACGCCCAGCTAGTCATGATGTTTTTGTCCAGGAATAGAAGACCTGACTAAGACATGCATAATGGCTCACAACCGTCTGTAATGGGATATGATGCCCTCTTCTGTTGTGTCTGAAGAGAGCTACAGTGTACTCATATACATAAAATATACTTACCTAAAATAAATAAATCTTTAAAAAAAAAAGAATTCTGTTCCTATCAACTGGATCACTTTCTCCACCTCAAGCTGTATATGTCTCCAGGTGCATTGGATAATATAATTGTACCCCGTTTGTTTTCCTCCAAATGTTTGTTTACTTTCAATTGAGATGTGTTGTCTTAATTTCCTTTATAAATTCAAGTGGAGTCCTCTGTGGTGGTTAACTCTCTTGCTGTTGATGCTTATCTTGCTGTGAGTGCCGGTGTGGTGTTTCTCACTATCTTTGTTTGTATTAAATACCCAGCGTTTAATTGCTCCGCCGTAATGCTTTAATTACTAGTTAGAGAAAGGGAAAGTTCTGGAGGGGTTTTTCACACAAATTAGAAGTTAATAACTGACACAATTTAAGACTCCTTTCATGCTTTACTTAATTGTAGGCCATCCTTTCGGTTCACCTACAGACTTGGGTGGTAAAATTGTTTTTCAATGTTTTTTTTTTTTTGTCATTTTGAAAAAGAAATGAAAATGAAGAAGATTTGTAACTTTTTAATTTTCTTTCTGTGTATGGGTATTTTGCCTGCGTGTATATGTCTGTGCATCGTGTGTGTGTGTGTGTGTGTGTGTGTGTGTGGTGCCTGTGGTTATCGTTTTCATGCCTGGCCTAGACCTGTTACATATAATATATGATATAATAATCTCAGAAAGTGTGTATGGTTTTCCCCTCAGTTTCCCCGTGTCTTTGTGCCTCCTCTTTCTCCCATTACTTTAAAAAATGACTTCAGGCTAACTTTCCAAAAATCTATCCTTTCTCATCTTGAGGGTCATTTACTACGTATATCTCCAAGCATCTTTTTTGAACTTTCAATCTTTCCCCACTCTTTTCCCAAAGCCAAAAAATACAGTTGTGTCTTCCTGGAAAACATTTGTTCCTTAACCCGGTTATTCCCTGAACCACTGGATCGTCTCTTTTCAGATTCCTTGCTATGGTTAGGTTATAGTTAGTTCTTCCCCAAGGCCCCCCTGTTGGAGGCTTATTCCATATGCAATAGCATTGAAAACTGGTAGAACTTGGGGATGTAGCCTCCACTGATAAAATTCTTGCTTAGCACATATGCAGGCCTAGGGTTGAGCACCAGCATCCTGTAAAACAAAGTGTATTAGCGACCAAGGCAACAACAACTTCTTCTTCTTCTTCTTCTTCTTCTTCTTCTTCTTCTTCTTCTTCTTCTTCTTCTTCTTCTTCTTCTTCTTCTTCTTCTTCTTCTTCTTCTTCTTCTNCTTCTNCNTCTNCNTCTCCNTCTCCCTCTCCCTCTCCCTCTCCCTCTCCCTCTCCTTCTCCTTCTTCTTTTCTTCTTTATTGGATATTATATTTATTTATATTTCAAATATTTTCCCCTTTCCAGGTCTCCCCTTCAGAAACCCCCTATCCCATCCCCTGCCTCTATGAGGGTGCTCCCTCAACCACCCACCCACTCCTATCTTCCTGCCCTGGCATTCCTCTACACTGGGGCATCAAACATCCTCAGGCCCAAGGGCCTCTCCTCCCACTCATGTCCAGCAAGACCAACCTCTGCCACATATGCAGTCAGTGCCATGGTTCACTCCATGTGTAATCTTTGGTTGGTGATCCAGTCCCCCGGAGCTGGGAGGGGGGTGCATCTGGCCTGTTGACACTGTTGCTCCCTCCATGGGGCTGCAAACCCCCTTAGCTCCTTCAGTCCCTTCTCCAACTCCTCTTTCCAGGACCCCCGTGCTCAGTCCAATGGTTGGCTGCAAGCATCTACCTCTGTATTTGTCAGGCTCTGGAAGGGCCTCTTCAGAAGACAGCCATATCAGGCTTCCATCAGCAAGCACTTCCCAGCACCAATATAGCCTCAGGGTTTGGTGACTGAATATGGGATGAATCCCCAGGTAAGGTAGTCTCTGGATGACCTTTCCTTCAGTCTCTGCTCCACACTTTGTCTCCTTATTTCCTCCTGTGAGTACCAAGGCAACTTCTAGAAGGAAGAGTTTATTTGGGCTTACAGGTCAGAGGAAGAGGCCTTAACCGCAGGATCACGGGTGAGGAGAGGTAGAGGCAGAGAGATCATATCTTCACTCACAACATGAAGCAGAGAAAGAATCAGAATTTGGGTGAGACTCTAAACTCCCCAAGCCTACCCTCTGTCCCAGAATTCCCTCAGCAAGGCTGCGTCTCTCCAAGCAGCAGCACCAACTGGGACCTTGCGTTCTCATCCACCACGTGGGCGCGCACACACACAGTGGTTACTGTGTGTTACAGAGAGGGTCTCTACCGTCTCAAGTATCTGAACATTTGTTCCCAGTTGGTGATGCCGTTTGGGAAGGGACAGACTAATAATTTCAGACCTCAGTGAATGGAGGCAGCAAGTCAGAAGTTCATCTTTGGCTATATACAAAGTCAGAGGTCAACCTGGGCTGCATGAGTCTCTCTCTCTCTCTCTCTCTCTCTCTCTCTCTCTCTCCCTCTCTCTCTTCTTTTTAGTTAATGGGGATTTTTAATAGTAAGGTGTAACTGGAAGTAATTTGTTGCAGAGGCATCACTTTGGTAGGAATTAATGTCTGCCCCTGAAAGTAGGTTTTACTCTGAAGTGAGGCTGCCCGGCCTGCTTGGTGTCTTTTGTGCATATCTGCTTCTCAGCCTCGACACACACCAGTGTCATACTGTTTGGATGTCTCAAACACCAAAACCATCAACCGAACAAGTGTCCTTCCCTCTATCTGTCCTCAGACATCCATTCTCTTACAGTGAGGCGAAGGGCAGCCCCCCCACTCTCCAGGGTTGGCTCACTGTCTGCCAGATTGTCAACGCTTCAGCCCTCCGGGGTCTGATGTTTGTCCTCTGCCCCCGTTTTCAAATCTCATCCTCTTTGATGTGTCCTTCTTTTGAAATTCTCTAGCTTCTTAATTTCAGGGCCAACTTCTGTGCGACCTGTAGAGTTAGCCATGGAGTCCTGTCCTTTGATGTAAGGATCTTAAAGGGCCAGAGAAGGTTTGTTGTCATTGTTTTGTTTTTAAACAAAATGCCCTGCTTTTAATCTGGCACTGGGTCTTATGTCTGTCTGTCTGTCTGTCTGTCTGTCTGTCTGTCTGTCT
>NC_034600.1:70388989-70390440 GCF_900095145.1 Mus pahari | reverse complement strand
CACACACACACACACACACACACACACCTCATTATAGTCATGGGAGCAGGGCATGGAACAGTCGGTCGCGTGCGTGTTGGACAGTGCTCCAGCCTCTTTCTGGTCCTTCTGCAAGTTCTTCTCCTCTATCCTCCCAAATGGGACCAATTGCAAGCATACAGCTTCTCCCTTCTTCTTCCTCTTCCCCAGTTCCCATCACTTCAATGGTTATTTCCTTCTAAACAATGCCTGCCTCTCCTGGAGTCCTCAGCTTAAGCTTTCAAATGGCTCCCGTTCCTCACTGCTTCCCAGTGGGGTATTTTTCCTTCATATTTTATGCCCCCAAAGGGAAGCTTCTTCACTCTCCCCATCAACTTCCGTGTCTTTGTTAAAGCAGTAGTTCCCGTAAAGGGAGGGCACACATCATTTAGACCCGCCCTACAGCATTGGATGGGCACAGCCATGTGCTGAGAGTATCCTACATTGTGAATCACATTCAACCTAATGGAGAATTTCGAAACCACCCTTACTCCAAATACATGGCTTTCATTCTACTGATCGATGTACTCACTTAAGGCTTAATCAAAGAGTCTAATCCCAAAGGTTAAGGTAACCTTTGTGTTAACTACAGAAGCTCAGAATACCAGTTTGGCTGGCACAGGACATGGCAGAGGCAGTGGCAACATGCAACATCAATTCTGTAATGTATCTTAAATCCAATATATGTACTATATGGGCCCCATAAGTTCAAAGGGAAGGTTTGAGGAGCTGGGTTGGAAAAGCATAAGCGTGGCCACTCCAGTGTGAAGTACGGGTGACTCTGGTCATAGTCACAGGGCTGCGTAGAGCAAACTTCCCTTAGAAACCTGGAAAGGCCTTATTTCCTCTCTTAAGTTTTCCTGGAAATACCACTGTATATTTTGCTTCTTGAATGAGTTGAGAATATGTCTGGATTTTTCCGTCCAAAAGCGTCCATTAAGTGTGCCTCGGTGGATTGTCAAGGATAGAGATTCAGAGGACTGCAGGGAGTCCTGACAACAAGGATGTCCAAGGCAGAAGAGGAATAGTGAAAAACAAAACAAAAAAATCAAAAACCCGGGCCCAGCCTGAGTACCTCTCAGAGGGGTTAAGCACACAATGGCAATTGCGGGCTGCAGCAAGCCCTTTAGGGTCCTTACTACTTCTCAATAACAAGCCACCCAAAATAAGGGCTGAACACCACTGTGGGTTAATTCACACAACTCTGTGGTGTGACTTGGTTCCTGCTGCGGCTGTCACCTGTGCAGTGTCAGGAGGCTACAGTCAGACTGTTGGGGATCTAAAGTGGTCCCTCCCAATACGGGAGGAATCTCCTTGGAACAGTTGGAACAAATGTTCTGTCTCCTCCGTCTTTCTTCATGAAATGGCAGTCTTCTTCATCAGGATGCACAGAAAACTACTCTTTCTCTCCCCTCCCCCTCCCCTCCCCCTCC
>NC_034600.1:70379883-70387788 GCF_900095145.1 Mus pahari | reverse complement strand
GAGAGAGAGAGAGAGAGAGAGAGAGAGAGAGAGAGAGAGAGAGAGAGAGAGGATGCTAAAATGACCACGGAGATTCATGGGATAAAAGTATGTGTGAAGTGTCATGGGCTAAGTTGTAGCTATAAAAGTTTACACATTGAAGCTATAATCCATAGAACCTCAAACTGATACTGTATTGCAACCAGGGCCTTTAAAGAGGCATTTCATATTTTTAAAGAAGTGGCACAGTTTGATTTGTGTCATTTTGGAGAGAGAGAGAGAGAGAGAGAGAGAGAGAGAGAGAGAGAGAGAGAGAGAGGATAGGGTTTCATTATGTAGCCCTGGCTAGCCTGGAACTCGCTATGTAGATCAGGCTAGCCTGAAACTCACTTAATGCTGGGAACATAGGGGTGAGCTACCATGCTCAGCTAAAAAGAGATTATCTGAATCTCCAAAGAGAACGAAGTGTGCAGAACTCACATGAGGGAGGTCACACAACGACTCGGGGACCGTGTGCAAACTAAGGTGAGAAGCCTGGGGAGAGAGGCCAAACCTGCACTTTAAGCCTCTAAACTGGTGCAAGGATTAATTCTGTCATTTAAGCCACACAGTCGATGGCAACTTGCTTGCTCTGATAACCTTAACAAACAAGCAAGGGGAACCGGAAAGAAAATGTCAAAGAAAATTACATTTGAGCCACACCCATGCCAGGTGGAGAAGGGGAAAGCGCAGCCCAGTCGAGGTGTGAAAAGTCTTTTCAGCACAGTATTGATCTGGTCTAGATGTGATCCATTCTGAAAGTGCTATGTGTTGGAATTTGGTCCCCAAAGAGGCTCCATTGGAAGTTGGTTATGAAACACTAGGGGCTCAGAGGCGGAGCTCCGTGCATGGTAACTAAGTCATAGGAACTCTGTCCTCTAAGGAATTAATGTCCTCATGAGAGCCAGCTTAGTTCTTGCAGGAAGGCTATTTATTATAAAAGGGCAAGGCTCCCATTCCTCTGCCTGCTGGTTTCCCAGCTCTGCACCAGAGCTCTGGCTTCTTGTCTCACCGTGTGGTCCTCTCCTCTCTCACACAATTATGCTATTTGCATTTCGGCTCTGAGCTCAGCAAGCTCCCCAGCTTTCGGTATTTTCTTATAATAATGGAAAATGGACGAATACAGGCACCAGTCAGCGATGGGGGTAAGGTTGGGTGTGCGCATGTGCGGTTAGAGGAGACAAACATGCAATGTCTGCTTTAAAACTTCATTAAGTCGGCTTACCATCAGTAGTAGTACGCTGGTATTAGACAACGAGCTCTATGGGAAGTTGCCCTCCTGGTTCACAGCATTTAACAGGTCCCTTGGCATCAATGATCTCACCAGTTTTAAAAATGCCAATGTGGTTCTAAACATGGAGCTGAAAACAGAGCAGGGTTAAAACATTTTTCATTTCATTTCTACCATGGAAGCTACTACAGACTAAATGGCCTCAGCTGCACAGGTAATTAGGAAAGTATACTAGGATAATTTAAGATAATGAGCTTTTAATAGCTACCACCTTTTAATAGAATGTACTTATTGTGGGTTATGTAACTCAGTTTTGAGCAATGGCTATGGTTAACAACTAGCTCACAGATTCGGGACAATTTAACAATATAATCCCACAGATTACTGTGGACACACCTTACAAAGACTATTTTATAAGTCGCTGTTCTTTAGTTCTTGATGATTAAGACTCAGAAAATGAAGCAATACTACAATTGGACATCATTTTCAGGAGCTCATACACACACAGATACACACAAAAGTAGAGATGAACTTGAGAGTTGGGGTATAGCTCAGTTGATAGAGGGGTGGGTAGCAGGCTCAGAACTCTGCATTAGACCCCCAGCACTGTGTTAGCAGGGCTTTGTGGCATGAGACTGTAATCCCAACACTCGGTAAGTGGAGGCAGGAGAATCAGAAGTTCAAGGTCATCCTTGAATGCAATTCGAGTTAGAGGGACTAGAGAGATGGCTCAGACATTAAGAGCTCAGGTTGCTCTTCCAGAGGACTGGAGGTTGGGGTGTAGTGCCCACAATGGGGCTCCCAGTCTGTACCTCCAACTGCTGGAATCTGACACGGTCCTCTGGCTCTGTGGGCACCAGGTACACACATAGATGCACAGATGCACACACAGGCGTAACACCCACACTCAGGAAAGAAAAAAAACGAAAGAAACAAAGTGAGTTCAAAGCCAGCACGGGATACCTAAGAGCCTGAATCAGATCAAGGACCCAAGGGAGACTAGGAGTATAGCTCAATTGGCAGGGCACTTTCTTTGCATGCAGGAGGCTGTGGGTTCGATTCCCCAGTACCACAGAGCAACGGCAATAACAATAACGGTCTCAGAGGTCTGAGACCGAAGACTCCCGAGGAGAAAGACTTTTCTAATCTACGGGGGTGTTTAAACCATGACAGAGGAGGTGAGGTTGACTTTCGCCTTCAAGAAGAGAGTTTGGAATGCAGGGGGAAGATAAGGAAGGCGGGGCTCTAAGGAGACTGGGCGGGCTGGATGGAGCAGACTGGGAATCTGAGAGCAGGGTGGATGAGGAATTTTCTGAAGGGGTACTCACGGGGTGCTTAGGGTACCAGGAGATAAGGCAACTCGAATATTTACATTGGTCTTGAATATTGATATTGGTAAACTGTAGGCTAACTAGTGTCAACCTTGATGTCCAGAGTTTTGAAGCTTTCTTGGTGCACGGAAGAGAATGAGAGATCCTGGATGTTTTCTAAACTACCGGGTGAAGACTGGTCGAGAGACAAGCCAAGCATTCTCCAGGGCTCAGGATCAGACCTGTCTGCCAAATGAGTTGAAATCAGGTGAGAAATTGCTCGCAACAGGAACCCCCCTTGGAAGATCCAGAGAAGCAGACCCTGACTTCTGTGTCATTTCCTATTCCCACTAGAGACCCATGCCTTGCCTCCAAAGTCTCCCTGAAACCCATATTTTCTCACCACCATTATCTTTCCTCACCACAGCATCCCCCCCCCCCCCCCCCGCCAGAACATTTGCCTCAGAGGATAGCCTGCCTCAGTAGCCCTGATAATGGGCGTTGTTTCCTGCTCCAGCCTGCACCTCCAGAGCCAGACATATCCGAAGCATCCTTCCTCCCCTGTCTCTTTTGCCAGTGTCACCGGTAATTTCTCTGCTGCGGTCAACACAGCAAGATGGGACTTGAAGATGGGAACCAGCGAAGTGGTGGCCAGCCTGTGCTCTGAACGCTTCGCTTGTGTTGCGCTGTTGGATGCTATAACATCCACGGGCAACGAGGGTTCATTCTACTCATAGGAGGAAAGAGCTCGATTGACCAAGTCCCGGTTGGTCCATGGTCTCCCAAGCCTTCACTCTGTTCTGTCATATTCACTCACAAAAGGCCACAAAGCTCGGGGTCAGAGGGGACAGAGCTCACGGTGCGACGTTTCAGTGCTGCCACTGAATCTCCGGCAATTTTGCTTCTCCTGCTCTCATGTTTTATGTGAGATTCAGGAAGTACCTAAGTGAAGACACACAGTGAGGACTCTAAAGCAGTGCTTGGCATGTACAGTGGATATTCTGATGTCTTAGGTTGGTCCCTTTCCCTAGGATGGGGAACGGGGGCATGGTGAGTGGTGCTTTTTCTCCAGCTTCTAGCTTGGGGAAGCATGAGAATTGCCCCCCCAAACACCACAGCCCTCCCCACCCTGGTCACTTCTGTTTGATCCTGGCCACTGGCCTCGGTCTGGCACAATCCCATGGTTACTTTGATTGCTTTCCCTTTGAGGCGCAGAATTCCATTTGGATTTCTCCTGACTCTACCTTCCTATAGCAAGGCATCGCGTGGGGATCACTACCCGAGGACGGACAGAGAACTTTAAACAAAAAAAAGCAGCACCCAGAAAGCTTACCTAGCCTCTGAGCTGGTGTTTGGATAAGTGCGGAGAGTCATGTAAACAGGGAGAAGCATGGCTGGTAATGTTAGGAGTAGAACTCCGTGCTTCTGCATGGGTCATTTGTGTGTGTGTGTGTGGGGGAGATGGTGGGAAGGAAGAGAGAGAAATATATTATGGATCGGGATTGGACAAGGGACTCTGTGAATTAAGCACAAAAGCAGCCTTGACAAACTGGAGGGGAGAATGGATTCACCCATGACAGTGAGTTAGGTTTCTTGGGGAGCCAGCCACAAGGTAGTGCTTCCTCCTGTCTCCCCCAAATTTCATAGTGCCTCTGACCACTGAGAAGCGATCAGAAGTATTAATAATGTGTGATATCTGGGCACTGTGGGACAGCTAGTTGGAATATAAAATTATCCTCCGCAAAGGGGGTGTATTTCCATGTTTGGGGAAGTTTGGGATTTGTAGTGAACCGAGTGCTCACTGCCTGAGAGCAGTCATAGCTTCCTCAACTCTTTCTTCTTGGTAAATGCCTCACTTTGAGGAAGGACACTTGGGAATGAGACAAGAAGAGGCCAAGGCCTGTGTGTGACGCTTGGTGCCCAGCACCAGAATCAGTGAACCACTTTCAAAATAAACATAGCAAGTCTGACGAGTTTTCCTAAATTGGACTGGTCAAACATACAAGAAAGTTGAATCTAGTCTGCCAAAATTTTCCATCAGTCCTGAAAATGTGTACGACACTCCCCCCCGCCCCTTGTGTTGTAGGCAAACTCCTTTGTGCTATCAACAATAAAAAGCAAATTCCTGTTAATTAGACCAGAGTATAGACTGACTCTGTTTATTATCTCTATAGAAAATGTGAGCAGAAGAACTACCGCGTGCCGACACGCTAAGGGATGGTCGCAGCTTGCTGTCAATTGCTTTGATTAAGATCATAACACCAAGCAGCTTGGGGAGGAAAAGGTTCATTTCATCTCACAAGTTATGTGTAGACCATGATGACGGGAAGTCAGGGAGGGACCTGGAGCTGGGAACTGACCATGGAGGAACACTGCTCACTGGCTGGTTCCTCAGCGTTAGCTCCACCTTATTTCTTATACAACCCAAGACTATCTGCCCAGGGACAGCACCACCATCCTGGGCTGGGTCCTCTTACATGAATCCTTAATCAAGAAAATGTCCCCACAGACTTGTCTACAGGTGATTTGATGGTGACAATCCTTTAGTTGAGATTCCCAGTTCCTAGAGATCTCTAGATCATGTCAGGTTGACAAAAACGAACAAATAAACCAAAAACCAAAAACAAAAACAAAAACAAAAAACCCTGACCGGCACAAGGGGTATGTAGACTTCCAAATAATAAGCGTTTATGAATGTGTAAATTTGTGGTGATTTCTTCATCCAATCTACTTACTATTCAGTATGGACCAAAGTTTGTGTTGGTGATTGGCTCGTAGCTTCCATCCAAATGGTGTTCAGAAGCAGTGAGTTTCACAAGACAAGGTTCCGTCCCTCCATAGGCCTGAGAGAAGGAGCCCATGCAGGAGAAGAAAGGCTCACATGACCCTGAGACACAGAACGGGAGTATTTACAATGTAGGGTTGTCGCCTACTGAGGAAGTTTCTGGGACATTAGAATCAACATCGTGCATGTCTGCTCTTACACGGTCTGCCCTCCCCTGCCCCCCGTCCTGCCTCCACTTCTGCAAATCTTTCAGGAACTTCTGCATGGCTTCATTTCACTAAAACGTAGTTGCTTATAGGCGGAAGGTCCACACTGGAGTCATGAGGCACGGACTTGGGAGATTTAACAGCCAGTCAACTCAAAGTCCAGATGGATACTTCCATTTTCACTAGGGTGTGTTCCATGCAACATTAGCATCCAGTCAGGAAGATCTACAATGGGAGTTTCGAGTGTGTGTGTGTGTGTGTGTGTGTGTGTGTTAGTAGCTTCCTAAGGACCGTTGTGTGACTATAAAAGTGAGTAAATGTGAGAAAGACGCTTAAACCCAAAGAATCTTGTGAACATTCACAATAAGTCTCTCAAATTTTGCTTCCTTGTATGTCTTATAAAACTGCTCTGTAGTGTTTATAATTTGGGGACTGAGTTATTTGACTAATGGATTATTTTGCATCCCAGGCCAAGTAAGATAGTAGATTACAGTTAGTTATAGATGAGCCCCAACAGTAGGACATTACCTTAACATGGTAGGTGTGTGGTCCTCATTCCCTAGTCACTGTTACACGTGTGTGACTGTGACAGTCAACCCGCTCTACTAAGCAGTCACCGAACAGCAACCCCACAGAATCCGGGGCCATTCTTGGGTATGTGACTTGAGTTTGCTCAGTTCACAGGGCCTCCCAAGCTTGGTTTAATTTTCTCCAACCATCATCTTGATGTGTGTCCTAGTTTTATCTTTGAACTTCAATTTTACAAATAAAGTCTGATGGGACAATGGGCCATGGGAACAGAGGAGACCTAATTTTAATAGATGTATCATCTACCTATCATGCATGTGTGGTCTAGTGGACCTGAGATGCATAGCACTCGGGGAAGTTCAAACCGAGTGTAAACTAAGCATGTTATGCTTACAATGGAATAAAGAAGGCCCTCTCAATACTCCAAGAGGATGCACCTCTATTCAAACCGAATCTGTCTTTAATATAGAAGGAAGTAAGGACATTTGAAAAAGGTATGTGTGTAGCACGGGTGGAGGTGAACTCAGGTCCCCTGCAAGAGTAAGATGTACTCTTAATTGCTGAGTCATCTCTCCAGCCTCATTATTGCCGTTTTAAGAAATTCAAAGGTGCCTAGAGAGATGGCTCAGTAGCCAAGGGCCAGAGAACCTACATAGAGGCCCACAGTGATTAGTAACTCCAGTCGCAGGGGATCCAGCACCCTCTTCTGGCCTCCAAAGGCACTGTATGCACATAGGACACACACACATACCACACACACACACACACACACACACACACTCAGACAAAACACCCATGCACATAAAATAAATAATAATTCAAAAAGAAAGTAATTCAAAGAACCAAAGGAGCCAACCAAGCCCTTTATTATTTACATGTATTAGCCAATAGCAAGTGTTGGAAACGATGGTGTGGGAAGACAGGGAAAATGGACCATGCATAGTTCTCTCTCCCTAATCCTGGGCAAGAAAAAATGTGTGCTAGGAAGATGAGGGATCACACAGGGTGTGCAGACATGCTCCTCTAATCCCAGCACGAGGGAGGCAGAGGCAGGCAGGATTTCTGTGAGTTTGAGGCCAGCCTGGTCTAATAGTGAGTTCCTGGGTAGACTAAGGCTATACAGTGAGAATGTCTCAAAAACAAACAAATGACAACCAAAAAAGAAATAGAACAGGAATGGCTGAGTGGGTTTTGGATCCCCAGTGTTTCATTGTCCTTAGAAGAACAAGAAAGTCATGATGCATGTACAAATAATTGACTGTGGGAATTCTACAGAGCTAAACGCTCTAAAACTGGCATCAGGCAGTACACAGATCACTGGCGAAGTCTCTGCTAGGAATCTGAAGTTCGCTTTCTTTCTTCACTCATAGTGACAAAAGAACAAATCAAAAACCATGACCATGGGAGGGAGGGACGGGCAGTAAGGAGAACTCCCCGTGTTGTACTCTGAGTGTATTCCCTGAGTGGTACTGCTTTCCCTCAGGTTTGGAGCAATGGGATCAGGCATTTTCATTTTGCACTGGTTCCCATAAATTATGTAGACAGCCTTGACAGCCCTGACATCTCAGATCCAACAGCAGCAGGCTTGTGTGCAATTAGGGTCACCGGGGAGGGTGGAGGTGGACCTCACAGCCTCACACTGTTATTTTAGGAAGGGTGGAGCTGGCCGAGATTCCGTGAAGGAATGCACTTCAGAGAATAAGTATGAAGATGAAAGAGCAGGGAGGGCCAGGCATTCATTATGTCCTGTCTGGGTGCTCTCTTAACAAATGAAGGACAGATATCCCAGGGAGAGAGAGAGAGAGAGAGAGAGAGAGAGAGAGAGAG